>NC_053417.1:3700545-4053878 GCF_016859285.1 Xiphias gladius
AGCTATAGACAAGTGTGCTTGTCAAGCTGCCCTTTACTCAGCTTCCAATCATCTGAGATCAGTTATGATATTACAAGTATAATTATACACATGCACAAATGTTTGTTGAAACTGTACTTGCGCATTAGAAACTCACTTCAACAGTCATTTCTTTCGTTAAGAGGTGGCAGTTGCAAGTAAATGAGCAAATTACACAGTGATTTTTGAGAAGTTTGAGCATATTGTTACACAAGTAATTCAGCTCCTTTCAGGGATAGCTCAATGCATAGGTTGTGTGTGTAGCAAGTGGGCAAGAGAGAGGAGAGAGCGCTGTTGTGGGACAATGAGCCTGCCAGGCGACGAGAGCAGAGAGTTAGAAGTTAGCAGCATAGCTGTGAACGTAGCAATGGAAAAGTTAAAAATACTCAGGCAGGAAAAAACAGGATTCTGCAATGTTACTGGAGTGTGTTATTGTCATTTAATAGTAAATGTTTTGAAGTTTACCATAGAAAGGGTTTTAGGTTTTTTTTCCTCTATACTGCACATTTGTTAGGTTTACTGTCAGTTCAGAGGAATAATCCTAATACTTCTTCGGCAAAGAAGGAGTGCAGAAAGGTGAAGATGTCCAGGCACAGTGCAGCAAGAGAGAGGAGGAGAGACTTTCAGCAAAGGAAAGACAGGTAGCACAAAATCATGAGACGGGACAGGCCCCGAATTTATGAGAGATTAGCTACTGCTGTCATGAAAGGTATGTTTTACTCTGGTCAATTTTTCTCATTGGTGTAGCTCACAGCTGAATCACACATTGTGATGGTTGGTTGGGGGGGGTTAAGTATCAGCTATGAAAAGCTAATACTTGATCATGCCACTATAGCTTAGTCTTTGTTGGTGTTCCACTTCCATTTCAAGACTATGTGGCAATGAGTGGTACATACTTGTGCTTTATTTGAGTTATTTGATTTTATGCTACTTTACACTTCTACATCACTACATTTCAGAGAAATACTGTAGATATACAATAAAAATTTATACAAAACAGTGACTGCCAGTAATGCTGAGAACATCTTAATAATACAAGTCCCAGAGTTTCATTCATTCGCTGGGGGCAGGAAACAAACTTTGCTCAGTTACTCTGTCAGAAATACAGCAGGAAAAGACGAAACACTAATGTATCTGTTTACATCACATAATGAAAATGATCATCTTTAAAAATCACTGTACCTATATTTGTACTCATACACGCTATGATGTGCAATGAATGCTAGCTCTTGTCTCCCAAATTCCATCTAGTATATGCATTTGGGGCTGGGCAAAGAAACAATAACAATGATAAACTGTTGAGCAATTTTTGATAAATGAATCTGTTCTGCATTTGGGTCAACCCTCATATGCACACTTACACTATGCTAGAGCAGTAGGGTTATGTAGCTGATGCTTGAAGAGCTGTAGACAGCTGAAGACTCATATTAACTTAAGATAAACTATGGAATTTATTTTTGCACAAAAAAAGGACTGTGAATTTGTCCTCCATCATTTACTCTGAAAGTGCCTAAGGAAGGTATTTCTTAATGGCCAGTATGAAAAGGACAAATGATTACAGCAAGCAAAACCCGCGTCAGTGTTCATATGGGCACCTGAGTGTTGTTTTTAAGAGAGACTTGAAAAAGTGAACCTATTCTTTAATACTCCTCCAACCACTGTGTATGAGTGTACATATGCATTTAAATGCGCATCTTACTTAGTGATATGTGAAACAGTATAAATAGTATCTATGCACAAGAATGCACGAAGAAACAGAATCACTTGAACCACTTGTCTTGAACCACCCCATAGTTATGCCTCTATAGGCCTAGACTGCTGGGGGACTTCCCATGATGAACCTAGCTCCTGTCTTCCTCTCTCCCTCTCCATCCATACATATTAATATCCCATCAGTGCTTGTTACTAACTTGGCTTCTTCCCTCTCCCGTAGTTATGTGCTTTCTCGTCTCTCTCCTCTCTCCTCCTGTCACTTTCTGCAGGTATTTCTGCCCCTGGTGCTACAAGGTCTGGATCTGTGACTGCAAACCAACTACTGCCCCCATGATCCTGCTCAACACCCACTGCTTCAATTATTACAATTATCATTATTATATTTAGTCTTATTAGTCTTATTATTAGCCCTATTATTATAATTGTTAGTTTTATTATTAGTCTTGTTATTATTATGCATCTTTAGTTGGTACCTGTATTGTTCTCCCTCCCTCCTGAATTTACCATAGTCCTTAATGTTGGGTCTCTGTAAATATAAATAGAGAGTACAGTCTAGACCTGCTCTATATGAAAAGTGCCCTGAGATAACTTCCGTTGCGATTTTTGCGCTATATAAATAAAACTGACTTGAACTGAACTTGAACTCTTACTAAATGACTGCTTTAAACTGCGTTGCATAATGCCAGACTGTATCTGTGGCTCTGTGTGTGTGGTTGTGTTTTATACTCTGGCCAAGTGGAGCAGATTACTTTGCCTGGTCTGAAAAATGATGGCAACATAATATGACCTCATCATCACATGGCAGCTTCCTGTGGTAACACTTCAACCAACTCACCTCATGTTGAACCTGGGAAAATTCAACTGAAGTAGAACTCATCGACTTTTCTTCAGAAAAACATGCATTTAGATATGTTACATCTAAGAATGGCCAGTCTGCAGTCTGCACAGAAAAAAAAAATCCTTTTTCCTATGGTGTTCTGCAACAATTATGTTAGCTATAATATTATAGGCTACAGCTAGAGGAGCATAATCTAGCCCAGGCCACACTATTATTTGCTGACTATTCGTTGTGATGGATGGTATGTAGGTTTGGTAGCAAAGATATATTTTCCAGCTAATCACAGGCTTGCTGTCATATAGACATTTTGGATGAGCAGAGAGAAAACAGAGAACATCGGCAGCATTAGCTACAGTGGTTAGTTAGTCTATTATGCCACCAATCACAGCAGGCTGATGTAACAGTCGAGATTAAATGTTCCAGTGTGTCTGTCTGTGTGGCAGCTATGTTAAGCACAAACTGTAATATTACCACCACTGACATTTACCATAGTCCTCAATTAGAAAGGATTCCCTCATATTTTCCCAGGCCAGCTAAATTCACGAGGCATCACCGCCACTAAGACCAAAATACTGAAAAGTAAACAACAGGATGAACAGACAGAGAAAAAAAGAAACTCTGAGAGAGCAAACCTCATGATCCAAACCTCAGACATGGTGACTTACTGGAGAGTAGCTTCAGAATCTACAATACACTGCATACATATTAGTGCAAGCATACATCTTACAATGCTAATTATGTGTTTGTGATTGACACAAAGTTATTTATTTACGGTTGTTTTGTCAAACCAACAGTCCAAAACTGGAAAGTATTCAATTTACAGTAATATAAAAAAAGCAAAAGTTTGGCATTTTTATTGAAAAAAATGACTAACGATTAATCTATTGTCAAAAGAGTTCCTGATAGATGATAACTGATTTATTGCTTCTGCTCTAGCTCTCTGTGCACTTAACGACCTGAAAGACAGAGTCAACACGTCTCAAGAGGTGGAGAGAAAACATCATCTTAAACATGAACTGTTTCCATAAGTGCCAATTGGTGGTCTACTCAATCAATCAAAAAAAAAAAAAAAATTTAATTTATTCAAAATGAAGAGATTACATTTCATTAAAATCCTTTTTGCACTTTAAGATTTATCAGAAGTATTTAAGCATTACTTTAAAATATTTTGCCCACCAGCTTTGCAAAGCCGCTGATCAAGCCAATTTGATCTCCTGCATTAGACAAAGGCTCTGTTACTAGTGGAGTATAATCAGCAAACATCTTCCAAGTCCATTACATAAGCTGGAGCCCATCTCCTGCTTTGATACCAATGATGTAAATGTACACCCCCTGGACAGGACACTAGTGGGTTGTGGTGAGCCCCTGTCTTGTGGTGGGTACGAACTTAAAACCCCCATGAGCTTCTTTCCAGACAGCACCAACCTATACACTGCCTCCCATTTAATGTTTCCCTCTATCTGAATGAAGGAAACAAAGTCTCTGCAGATTTTTCAAAAGACAGATGTGAATAACAGTATGCAGTTATGCACCACTGCTAAATGCACCCTGTCATGAACTGTTAACATGTGTAAAGTAGTATGCTTTTTCCATTTAAATATAAGAAATAGAGTCAGAGTTCCAGCCAGCATCAGCAGACTGTTTTTCTTGTTTTCCCTGAGATGAATACTCACTCACAGAGGAGCCCATAAAAAGACTCTGCGCTGCGTGAACTGACTTTTCTAGGCTGCAGGACGCAAATTCCTGGCCTGTGAATGATTAAGAATGGAAATTACAAGTTGGTGCGTTTGTTGCCCGAGGTGGACACTTTCTGCAAGTCAGTTACACTCTTTTCAGAGTATGAGCCAATTATTAATCCATCATACTTTGGCTAGTCTGCTTTTCTCATGTAATAGTTTACAGTACATTAAGGTATAAACAGGGGGCAGTGGTTCAACAGAATGCCTTTCAACCAGAGGAGGCATGGTCAAGCAAAACAAAAATGCCAATGCAATTGGATTATCAGGCTAATTTCCTGTAGGTGAAGCTGACCTTTGACCTCCCAGCCAACAGAAGATGAGAACATAGGGGTTTCCTACAGGATTCAGTTATTTTATCACCCACAACAAATATCACCCTGTGTAGTCATCTGCTCAAAAAACATGATTTTTAAGATGATTCTGGATTCAATCTGCTGATTTAAAGAGAGGGCGACCAGGCAAATACAGGACAGGACATCTGATATAAACAGAAGTACAATTCAGGCCTTAACTGCCTGCTCTGAAAGGGACTGTCTCAGACCCGCATCAGGGGGCTGAAATGGAACTAATCTCCTCCCTCTTTTGAAAAAACGTAGGTGTAAATACATCATAAGCCAAGCAGTGTGAAACCCTGTGTGACCATTAAACCAGACTAGACACATATCCTGTAATACTCAAGTGGACTTCCTCTTATTAGGCAAAAGGCATTGTGTTACCTCACAACGATTCTAGATTCAAAGATTCCAGCTATGACAGGCCTGGCTTTCCAACATCACCTTTACAGTAAAATAATCTCTACAGATTACAAAGGAAGTGAGGTGGCTGAATGGAAAGAATATTGCCTTGAAAGCCAAGTTAACACCGTGTCAAAGGAAAGTTGTACGTATTTTATAAGATATATTTATATATCGGTTATGACGATATCATTGTTTTTTTCTTTCACATTCAGTTTAACTAACGACTATTATTGCTAAGGTTAAGCTAGGTTCTTCACACAGGTACGCCACATTTATGTTCCACATGACCACCTTCATTTAAAAAAAAACAACAAAAAAAACAGGACAAACTCACCCGTGTCCACAGCTCTCTTTTTACCTCCCCGAGAAGACTGTGTATTTCATTTTCCTATAAGATGTGCCGAAGCAGATATTTCAGGGTACAAACAAACGTTAGAATTTGACTAGGTTATATTGAAAAACAGGCAGAAGTGTCCACTTTCACAGAAACTTTCAATGTTGGCGCGGATGATACCATACGTTAACTCCTACCACAGTGTAACAAATAGGGCTTTGTAATTTACGCCTCTGAAACGCATTACAGCCTTTTAAAAAGTGAACAGATTAATGCGTTTCCGTAGCCGTTGATTCAATGATTGTGAAATGCTGAATTCCTTTTACATCATATTTTGTATTGGAGAGACACTTAGCGCACCCCTAAAATGATCCCCAGTTTGGTACGGTCAGGGTTCACCTCATTGGCCAGCATGGGCCATTTACAGCAGTTTTGGAGGACGCTGCGTGCCCGGTACCTTGGCAACCACTTTTTCTCTCGCGAGAATAAAAGCATGGCCCCATAATACAAACTGACAATACAAAACCTTGAACGTTGAACAGACTTTTGTTTAGGCCACCAACCCCTCCTGCTCGAGCGGTGTAATCTTCAGTAATATCACTGTTACAGGATTTATAATGCTCCAATAGGGAGTGTGGAGCTCCACCAATACAATTTCTGCCAACCCTAATGTTTCCTTATGGAATAATAGAGTTATTTGGAAGAAAGGAAAATCATCGTAGCGGAAAGGCAGGATGACTCTGTATGCAGAAAATATATATAAGTCATCTGTTTATTTATTAGACAATAATGGAAATATATTATGGGATGGGGCTGTATTTCCTATTAATTACAATCTTATATTCATTAATTATAGAATTTAAATAACGTTATTTTTTTTAAAATCCCAAATTTCTAAATAATTAGTAGACTTAACTGAAATAGTAAGATACAGTAACCCATATTACAGCACCCGAACAATGAAAAATTTTCATTTTTATTGGAGAATAAATTTAATCATTTTTTACGAAAGAATTTCAGAAACGTATTGTTCCCAGGCCCCACAAGAACAGATCTTTAATAATCGCTTGTATTTTTTTGTTTTGTTTATTTTTTTATTTACTTGTATGTAATGCAGGGATACAACATTTTGCAGCCTATAATAAAACAAATCAAAACAAAAAAAATCCAGAGCTGAATGGTGAGCAGGAAAGTTAGTAAGGTAGAAGCTATACTGCATCTGCCTCCTTCATGTTTTCCTTCTCTAAGAGAGGGGCCAGTGGAGGGGCTCTGGCTCAGCTAATGACAAAACAAGTTGGGGAATGATCTAATGTTTTGGCAACAACTTGCTTTAATTAACTAATTCAGGATGACCTCAGCTCTAAGGAGAGTTGAGTGTTCCTCCCCCTCTTTCTCCACGTATGTGCAGAGGAGGTTGCAACACTTACTACACTTTTCCCATGAGGACAATCTTTGTTTTCTGCTTCTCAGAAACCCAAGTGTTATTCCCTTACATCTCCTTGTTTGAGTTAAAGAGGAGAGGGTAAATGTCTGGGTAAGTGTTGATAAGAGTAAAATTGATGCAATGAGTATACTTGCCACACATCAAAGAGCTTGGAACTGCGTGTGAGGCAATCATAGCACAATCATATTATAACTATTATCAAATTATAACTGCGGGTGTTTGGTGGTGGCTGTTTAGTTTCTATGGCTTTTACAGTAATGTGTTTATGTGAAAACAGGATTTTGTTCAGTTTCACTGTGAAATGAAAAAGAAAACTTGCAACCTGTGACCCGTAATCCTTTCCACATCTAACCATTTATCATCAGAAATCAAGAACATATAGGGCTGGAAAGAAATGTGGGAGGAGAGAGAGAAATACAATAACACTTGATAGGCAGTATCAGCAGTATATTATTGCTTTCCTTTCCCGGAGCCCAGTATACTTGTTAGGATGGAAAGAACAACAACAACAAGATCTGTTCAAAAATCTGGCGTACAAAAGGTGCTCTAGCCTATCAGCAAAGGATAAACACCTCTTAAATGATCCTTTTCTGAATCTCTCTTAGGAGGATAAGGCGGCTGAAAAGACATGGTTTAAAGTTCGAAGCACATGCCCTCCCACCACCTTCACTTTCCTGAATACCCAAACACACAGCGCATTGCCCAAACAGCTTGTTCCCCTCCAGCCCTTCAGTGTCAGGCCATGTTCAGACAGACAACAGATATACATGAAAAAACTTGGCCCCCTCATTTGTTTCAATGAGACCACTGAGCTGGCACAGCAAGGGTTCCAATGCAGCAGGCTCCACATAACACTGTCTGCCAAAAAAACGTTGAACCGGGCTCAATGCAATGCAGTGTCACTAAAAACCACTGTGCAGTATTTTGGTGGCCAAAAGGCCTTCATACTCTTGAATCTGTAACCAAAACCAGCTTTCCAGGTTTACTTTTAATTCAACTTTGACTTTAACGAATGTGCATGGTTGGCCAATACAAACACTTCTGCGTTCTGCGTTTGGAAATTAAGAAGTTATTATTTAGTGTGTGTCATCACCCTGCTTAGTACAATATTACTGTAACACACTACGAACCACATTGCTCTGTTCAATATTTATTTCTGACCCATGTTTGAACAGTGACATCATGTCCTTTTCCAAGCTTGAATGTGGGGTTGCTTGAAAGGCTGTGACTGTACTTATAGTCCAGGTGTCAGCCCCCCCACCCAAACTTTACCTCCCAGCCCCCTTATGCAGGTCTGAGGTAGTTGACCTTTTCCTTGCTGTCACCTAGCGCAGATGAAAATTTTAAATCAACCTGACACATGCAGGTTTTGAGGTTATGACACACAGACAATACTCTTCATATTACTCACAAATTACTTTTATAAGTACTGATGACATAAAAACAATACTTTTTTTTCTGCATAAAGCCGGCTGAGTTATTGGTAAAAGAAACTCTCAACACTAAAGTCTAGAGTTATTGGCAGATGTCTGGAAAAACTAAATCTGTATTTAATCCAAATTCCAGCCATAAAGAGAAGTGAAATAAAACATAAGCCGCTTTGGTGTTTTATAAGTATGAACATTATCTGTGGTGAAAAAAACTGAAGCCTCTGTAACAAAATCTTTCATCTTTCTGAAACAGCAACGGAAGAAGGAGTGTTGAGAGAAAGCTTGAAATCAGACATGGCAAAGGATTTTTTGACACTTAACTTGTCACAAAACAAAAGCTGTGGTGTTTGTGTGATTGTGCCTTTATTTAGTAAGTCAGGAGCAGGGGTGTGCACTTCCTTCTAACTTGGGCACTGTGATGGTTCGCAGGTCCTCATTTTTCTGGTTACATAACTGTCTTATCTCTTTTATCTGCTACCTGAGCCCTTGGGCATTAAAACACAGTCCAAACACTTCAAACTACCACACCTTAAAAACTGTTCAAGTTAAAGTTCAAGTATTCATAAACTGAACCAGCTCCAAGCACTTTGCTTATCAATCAATTTCAGTTTCTTGAGAATGTGCCATAAAGTTCGTAATTTCCAGCTCCACCTGCGGTGTTTGATTGTCTAGTCAGTGACTTCAATTTAAGGAGGAGGAAGCTCATAAGGGCTCAGAGTCTGACCCTTGGTTGAACCGCCGGACTTCAGAGAGGAGGAAATCATTCAGGGGCCCCTGGAAGACACAACATCATCAATTACTGTTATTGTTTTTGGTCACACAGGGTGTAACATACAGTAAAACAGGTGGTAGACCATATGAGAAAGTTCTTGCGGTATATGATACATCATTTAAACAGGTGAGTTGTCAGTTATACTTTACAGTGGCCTTAGCGTTTCCTTCAAGGAGGACTCTAGAGGTTCCTCAGTAATGATGTTTTTCTTCCAGTGGGATTCTATATCAATATAAAATCTGCATTAACTGAGTGATGGGCGACCTGGGGGCTGTAAACACAACACAAACGTATTGTCACTTTATTATGGTGAATTTGTTAGCTAATAGTTGCCAAACTACACATTTAGGAGATGCGGAGCAGCATTAGCATTCATTTGGAGTCTTGTTTCTTGCCACCTGATGAATGTAAGGTCAATAATCACTCTCCCTTTAGCTCTGCTTTTGGTCTCCACACTCTCCTGAGAAAAAAACCTGGTTCTTTAGCTGCTAGATGCTCCATTATGTTCACCAACTAGTCACCAACTGTGTCTCTCTGCTGTTTGGTGCTGGGTAAGAAGTGCACAGAGGGTTTTTAGAGCTTTTTCACTGAGGTATTTGAAATAGCTGATGTGAGATGTGAGACTGAACTAAAACAGTAAAGTTGTGGTCGGTAAAAACAACAAAGCAATAAATATATATAAATATGGGATAAACTAAGGAACTAAGAGTCTACAGCCATGCTAGCTGCTCTGTAGGTTGTACTGAGGCACTGATGTGCTTTGAGCTAAATGCAAACTTATACTAACATGCTGATTTTTACTGTACTCACCATCTTAGCTTAGACTAATAATTGATAATTAGCATGAAACACAAAGTACAGTGGAGGCTGATGGGAATGTCATTAGTTTTGCAAGTATTAGTCATAAATAACAGAATTGGACAAAGTGAAATTTAGACCTGATGTGCTTGATAAAAGGCAGGGGATCAAAGTTCATCCTGAGGGGGGCATGAATATCTAATCCAAATTTCAGCCATCTGTCCGATAGTTGTTCAAATATCAACTGACCCAGGCTATAGCCGTGGCACAAGCATAGCTAAAAACACTGAAAGTCTCCGGAGGGCTAAGAGGAACTCCAAAGTCAGGTGATAATTTTCTGTGGGTTCATTCCTACAAGTGACACCTTTTACATTATACATAGCCATTTTATCCATTGTTATTATGAAAATATAGATTAGAGCTACTTTAAAACTGCATTCTAAAAACACAGAAAAAAATATAAGAAGAGACAGAGAGAGGATTAAGTTATACACTAATCAACCATAACAATAAAACCAGTTAGCAGTTTTAATGTTTTGGCTAAATGGTGTATATGTACACATATAATAAATATTAAGGCTTCGAGTCTTCTTAGGTATGACGCAACAAGCTTTGCACAACCAGATTTTGGGATTTTTTGCCATTCTTCGCTGCAGATCCTCTCAAGATCTGTCAGGTTGGATAGGGACCATCAGTGGACAGTCATTTTCTCGTCCCACCAGAGATGCCCAATTACGTCAAAATCAGGACTCTGGCTTGGCAACTCAAGGAGATTCACCGAGTTGTCTGTCACACTTGGCTCTGTGCTTAGGGTCATTGTCCTGTTGTAACCTGAACCATCGGCCCAGTCTGAGGTTCTGAGTTCTCTGGAACAGGTTTTCATTAAGGATATCTCTGTAGTTTGCTCCATTCAGCTTTCCCTTGACCCTGACCAGTCTCCCTTTCCCTGCCGCTGAAAAACATCCCCACAGAATGATGCTGCTACCACCAGGCTTCACTGTTGGGATGGTATCTTATTTTTTCAGGTTTCTGAAAAATACACAGTTCAGGCCAGAAATCAATTTTTTATTTGCCAGTTATTGATATCCATTCTTGGATGTCATTCCATATTATGTTGACTTTTGTACAAAGCCAAAAGAAGTGCATAATGAAGTCATGAGAGTGACACTTCACACACAGATTAGATGAACCTGGATAAAATTTATTAATTTTATCTCTAGTGTAATATAATCTTTTTTTTTTTTAATTTGTACTATAATAACCGTAGATTTTAGTACTAAAGCTGTTTGTGAGTTACAAGAATTTCTTCCATTTTTCTTCCACTTTATTCCATTTATCATAGAACATGTGCAGAGAATAATGTTTGGAATGTTTGGATTTCTATGTAGAAAGAACGGTGAATAAAATAAGCATGGAGTACAACATCAAGTCAGCTTCTTCTCTGGCTACATATCATTTCCCTCTTGCCTTAACCATATATGTTGATATCTGTTGTTTTTATCAGCTCTCTCCATCAGGCATTAGACTATAGAGCTATTTATACAGCTGGTTTCCTGCTATTCAGGGTCCATGAGGGTTCTGTTGGAGTAAGCCCAGGCCTGGATACAGGTAGTCCATCACAGCTGACAGCCCCACCCTCTCAGGTCTTCCGCTTGATTCCTGCAACCAGTTGTCTCCCTCATCAACACTTTGCAGTTTCCTTCACAAAACTATTTATGGAACTTCTTAGGAAGTAGAAGTTCAGAAATAACACATCATTGCTTTTGTTGACTTCTTATTGGAATTCATGTAATCATTCTGTCAGCTTTTGTGTGAATGATTTTTCCTGGATACTGTGCTGTTGTTGAGCACAGACAAGAGTGATTGTCAAGATTTATTCCTATTGTGTCGGGAAGGCGGCTTTACTTCAAGCTAAATATTGATATAAGGCTTGATAAAATAGTGAGGTACTAATATGAACTTAATATTTACACTCAAAACTGAGAGATGAAGCAGCACTAACATGGTAAGGCAAAACCAAATCAAGCCAGAGAACCCAACTTGTGGACAAAATGATGAAACCATGTTGCACAACTGACAGCAAAAGGGGACAAACAGTTATAGAAACACTATCGGGTGAAGTCTCAAACAGCAGGCTAAGTCTGGTTTGCCTTGGCGCTCTGGTTAAAACGTGAGCTGTGGACAGAGCAGTTGCCCGGGCAGCAGAAGAGACTTCCAGTGAAAAGACCACAGCGTTTTTCTGGGTTTTATAATGGTAGTGTACAGCTCTGTTACCTCCACTCACTGGAATGTGAGAAAAATGGAAAAACTGACACATGCATATAAAAAGGCAGTTGCTATATAACTGCATTCAGCTCTTCCATAAGCTCATAATAAAGTCAAGAAATCTCTACTCACTTGTGGCAACAACTACTAAGACTTGGACATGCTCACGTGGTTCCTATTATTTACTAGGTATAAAAAACGTTTTATTTGAAGCTATCATTACAACTCAATATACTATAGGCAAATAGGCAAACTACAGACAGACACCCCACACATTTCTGTCCCTTTTGACTAACTTTTTTCCCCCAGACAAGCTCTTGTAAGGGTCAATTCACCCAAATCACTACAGAAACGGATCTCTCTTACTCCTTGTCCCATGTAGCCGTCCAGATAGTTCTTAAAAGCCTGCCTCCACGCCAGAACCATGGCGGCAAAGGGAATGTTGATTTTGCTGCTGAACACACTTAAAAATTACATTTGAAAAAACAAAATATGCCTTTCTAAAGGTTGTAATTTTAACTGGAGATGCCGGAACATTACAATCTCTCTAAACCGTGTCCTCTGATCGTGCATCTGCCAAAATCTAGATCATCTGAGCTACCTTCAATTATCATTGTACACTCTCCGCAATAAGCTTTTCTAGCAGCAGAAGTTTGTTTTTCACTTTTTGTTTTGCTGAACTTTGTCTATGAGGCAATACAAGCAGCCTTATCCTCTCAGCAGAAGTTGTCGGGACCATATGCAACCTGAGAGGAAGACCTGTAGGCAATATTCAGGGCTAAAATAACATCAATTTCCTCTGCGTGTATTCTGTATTTTCAGTTAATATTCTCTCCACAAGACAGTATTATTATAATCGAACGTCAATTGGTTATAATGCAGAAAAAGGACAGTGCTTTTTGTAGATGAAAACACAATAATATTTAGAAGTGTCAGGTCTCAATTACGGAAACCAAACATGATTATAGGGTTGGTGTATTAATAATGCATCATTTTACATAACATTTCTAATTCTTCTGTTATGCCAACATTATTATGGAAAGTACAATAACCAATGTTATTATTATTTGTTATCTTCTAGATTAAAATGAATATAAAAATGCAGGAAATAAAGTTTACTTGATATCATTTTCATTTATCTTCCTACCAGCACCTCTAAAGCCCAGATCTAAGCTACTTATTTTGTAACTATTCAATTCACATCCATGGCATCAGGATTGTGAAAAGAAATCACAGCGTTGGATATTTCGAAACTTCCGTAATATTGGATAGTTGTAAGACAGACATTTTTTTCTAGTTTCGCTGAACCAAACCTTTAAACTTACTGGAAAAGGGTAAAGTGTATGTGTGTCTTTGTCTATCTTGGTTTGTGAAAGCCAGTGAAATGTATATGGTACCGGGTACCAAACTGTTAAAAAGAAGCTCTGAAATTAAAAAACAGACCAAACCCATGTCCCAAAGAGAAAAGTGCTCAGTACAATTGGACGTTCAACTGATTATGCATACTATTAGGCTTCATGTATGGAATTATAGCATATGTTTATAATGTTATGTGTGTGTGTGTACTTGTATGGCTATACATTGTGAGGACCAGTTTGAGTTTTAAACCACTGAAGTGAGGACATTTCGGCTGGTCCTAACTTTCTGACACATCTTTAAAGTGCTGCTTGAGGGTTAAAGCTTGGTTTTAGGGTTAGCCTCATGTTTAGGCTAGGGTTAAGGTAAAGGTTTGGGGTTAGGTTAGGTAATTGGTTGTGATGGTTAAGGTTACGGTATGGGGCTAGGGAATGCAATATGTCAATGAGTGTCCTCACAAATACAGAAGTACAAACATTGTCTGCGTGTGTGTGTGTGTGTTTCTGTGCGTGTGTGTGTGTGTGTTTGTGTGTGTGTGTGTGTGTGTGTGCTTGTGTGTGTGTGTGTGTGTGTGTGTGTGTGGGCGGGCAGGGTAACAGGCCAGTGGGGCATGTGTGGGGGTTGAGGGGTAAAGGTCAAGGTTTTACAATTACAGGTCAGGTGATCACAGAGTTGAGACAGATGGTGATTTACCACCGTTTGGCAGCAGGTTCCCTTGGGGACATCTCAGACACCCTTGGGGTGCCAGTTGCAAGTCAATAGACCTAAAGACAAGAGGGGAAAAGAGCAAAATGGTGAAGATGAGGAAGCGATAGGAGCTGAAAAACTTAGTGGCAGATAAGAAAAATAGGAAGGTTTTTATTTTTTTTATTTTCCTCTTCCTTAAATGATTCATTTGAGTTGACAAGAATATTTGTAGGCCCAATCTTTATTATTGGATGCTTGTAATGACTCACCATTAAAGAAGTCACCATTAAAGAACTAGTTTGACATTTTGGGGAATAAGGCTATTTGCTTTCTTGCTGAGAGTTGATGAGAAGATCGGTACCACTCCCATATCTATAGTTTAAACAGGAAGCCAGAGCCAGGAGATGGTTAGCTTAGCATAGCATACACTGGAAGCAGGGGGAAACATCTCAGCCCTATCCAAAGGTACAAAAAATTTACCCACCAGCAAGATTTTCTAATCTATAGTTGGGTTGCTGTCAGCCAAATCAGTGGATGGTATTGGTAAAGTTCTTTCACACAGAAAAAAATTAAACTAAAACCACAATGCATCACTAAAAGCGAGATGAGAACGTTCACTCACTGGTTAGATGTGTCTGGGGCAAGACGAAGAAAGTACACACAGGAAGAAGATCCTCAAAAAGAACCTATCTGCCCTAATATCAGGAAAGCAATGTACTTCGCTGCTGGTCCAGGTCAGACCTCAAATCATTCCTCGGCTAGCTGCTAGCCACTGATGACTGCGCTCATCCGCACCTCAGTATGTAAAGCGCACCTGACTACTGGAGTAACGAAGCTTCAAACTCGTTTGTGACCAGGAAGAGATCACTTCCTCCAGCAGTCATTGCGTAGTTGTTTTGGTCCGCACCTGAGTATGACTGTTGTTTTCAGATTTTCCCAATCGAATTGTACAAAGGAGGTAAACAAACCATAGTCTGAGTTATGTACTGGAATGCTTTTTTTACCGGGCCAGTTATTTCCTGGAGTCTTGTAAAGAAATAGTTTGGCACATAACCCCCCATAAAACCAGATATTGGTGTTTCTACACTTTGGTGTTTGTACGGATTAAACAAACATGACACAACGTCTTAACTAGTAAAATTTAGAGGTGCTGGCGGGTGCCTTTTTTTTTTTCAACATTTGGATATGGCTAGCTAGCTGTTTCCCGTAACTTCCAGTCTGTGCACTAAACTAGCTGGTCGCTGGCTGTTATGTTAAACTATGTTAAACTATTCCTTTCAGTGAAAGAAAATAAAGACAAATCTAATGTTTCTTTCAAAGAACGCCAATTTTTACTTCGATATCAAAACACACACAAGCACTTCAGATGGGAGGTGCACAGCATGGTAATAAATCTATAACCAATTTGCCAAATCAACTGCTGAAGTCAAAGACAACAATGCAAATCTGTGCCAAAGGTTGAAGAAAACTCATAAATAAGATCAATCTTCCTATTTTCTATGCTTCCCTCCCTCTTCCACTCATCCATCCCTCTGCCACCTCCACTTCCCTTCTTTGCAGACAACCAGCTGCTGCTCCACACCTCCATCTGAGCGAGGGATGATCCCCAGAGAGGAAAAAAGCTGATGGAGATAGACAAGAGGAGGAGGAAGAGGGGCTGGCAGGATGGAGGTAGGGAGAGGATGGGTGCGACTAGACGTTCCAGGTCACAGGTCAGGGCTGCATGTGCCAGATCTTTTGTGTTGAATCCACCTCTGTCACCACTACCACTGTTGTTATAACACACACTCATCGCTTGGTGTGAACTCTGGGGTCCCACACACGCACATCTAGTGGTCTCTGGAGGTCTCTGTCTCACACACACACACACTCCTCTAACTGCCTTTGGGGGTCCCAGTCCAACGTACCCCCACCCACACACTCATTATGGGGTTTAACCATGGACGTGTGATACAAGGTTTGGGTTTAACAGCAGGATCAGGGTCAGAGCTCAGGGGAGAGAAAACCTCCTGACCCCAACCTCCACCCTCAACACACACATACACACACAGGCCCATGGGAAGATATAAGTCATAATCCAGCCATTCTTTCATCCTGTCTTCCTCCAACTGATCTCCAAGTGAAATATTTCCCCTCTCTCCCTTCTCCTTTATCATTTAAAAGTTTTTTTTTTATTTTAGAAAGCCTTTTCTAACTTTTTTGCCAACACATTTTAGGCAATTAAAGAAAAGCAGGTCACACAGCTACACTTTGTTTCTACTTAGCAGCCAGACAGGCAACTTCCATTAGCAAGCAGCAATAATGTCAAACGCTTGAAACACTTAACAGAAACTTCCACAACACTGCACATTCAACAATTCGAGGAAATGTCCTCAAAAACTTGTACTTTTAGTGGAAGGGTAACAGAGAAAAAATAGCTCTCTGTTTGGACTGAAAGATGATTTAGCAGTTTGATAAAAGTGGAGTACTGTGAATGCAACGTTGAGAAGAGAGCAGGGCAGGTGTTTCATGTCATATTCAGAGGAGCTTTGACAGGAGGATAAATAGCTGTTGATGGACAGATCTCAGGGATGACTTGGGACAGTAAAGGGCATCCATTAACTTGCCATTCATGCTACTTCTGTCACTCAGCCAATCCAATTGTAGTAAACATTTTATGAAATAAGTTCATTTGCTTTCTTGTGAGGCATTAGGTCAGGAGAATTATACTACTCGTGTCTGCATGCTAGAGCTGATGCTAAAGCCAGCAGACAGTTAGCTTAACTAAGCATGTAGTGTGGACTAGAGGTACGGGGGAACAGTTAGCCTGGCTCTGTCCGAAGTTAACAAAATCTCCCCACCAGCACCTCTAAAACTCACAAAATCACTATATTTTGGCTCTGTGTTCAAGCCCTAACCAGTCACGTCAGCCTCTGTCTTGTAATTCCAAACTGCAGATTCAGGAATTTCTGAAAGTTGACATCTGCCACTTGGCAAAAAGAACTACGGAAATGTCAGCAAAGCAGTGGCAACATGGCTGCAAAGCCTCAATCACTGGCAATTACATTTCAATAAAATCCAATATAAATAGTAATAGACACTAAAAAGTTCAGCTAATTTAAAGGCAGCTGCACATTGTTTTTTGTATTTTGTTTCACTTGATAACCAAACCATTACAAATATGTAACGGAACAATAAAAGCTAATTTAGCACATTTATCTGGTGCGACTACAAGGTTAGAAGTGGAGGGACCATCTTGGGATAATGAGTGAGCAAGACGGAATGACAAGAGGGTCTTTGCTGGGTAACTGGTAATGTCAAAGTGACGACAAATCACTGTTCCTAACCACAAAGTAGTCCCACACATAACCGCCAATAAAATCACAAGCTGCCATTTTCACACCCCAGTTTTGTAAAGATTAAACAAACAAGATAAAATGTGTTAATTCATGAGTTTTACAGGCGCTTTTGTTACCTTTTGATAGAGTTAAGCTAGATGTTTCCCTCTGTTTCTAGTCTTTATGCTAAGCTAACCGTCTCTTGGCAACAGCCTCAACAGCGGACAGGCTGGAAAGTGGCATTGTTCATGTCTCTCGCGAGGAAGTGATTAAGGATATTTCCCAAATATGTTGAATGTTTATTCCTGTTTCGTTTTTTTTTTTCATTTTTTAAGGATATCCTGTCTCCTTATGTATCACAGCTGATCCTTTCCCACCACTAAATCAGCACACTCATCGACCATTCCACACCCTGACCCCATCATTTCTCCGTTTCCTCCATGTTACCCCCCTTCACCCCACCCTGTCACCACCCCCACCCCCAGCTCCTCATCCCTGATAATCCGGGAAACGTGATGCAGAGTTTTGTGGCACCAGCCACACTGCGGCAGCATGGAACCCCCTGCGGACTCTCAGCTGTACGTACATAGAGGCACTTTACCAAAACATGAATTATGGATGCTATGAAAATGAATAATGAAAGGGAGATAATATATATAGCTGGTGCTGGAAGCTGTGCAGCTATGAATGAGAAACAAGAGTGGAATCATCCCAGAGAGGTAGTCATTAGATTTGACACAATGTTCGTGATGTCAACGTGTTTGCCAACAGACGCACTTATCACATTCAGTAAAGACATTATAATAATTTTAATCTCTGTTGCATGATCATCTTTACTATGTCTCACGTGTTTGAGAATCTGTCTTCTAAATCATACACTGATATTGAATCAAATGAAAAATGACCTCTTTAATCCTCAATATCAATTTAAAAAGTCACACAAGCTGATGCTATGCACAGAGCCAAAACTTCCTCTGCCTCTTGCCTTGTCATTACGAATACAATATAAACAGAGCAAACAATTCATCATTAGAACCACTGGGCGTGTGTAGTCAGAAAAAATTAAGTTGGAAACAGGAGAAAGTGGCATGGATAAAAAGTGAACAAAATACTCGCAAAACAGCCGAGAAGCACTCGAAAAAGTGAAGAGACATACAGGAAAACATATCCAGTTAAGAGTGAGACAACTGAACAGAACACTTCAATAACAAGGGACCCCAAAGTGTCAATATTAATATCAAATATCAAATACATAATGAATACATATGTATATGTGATATGAAATAATCACATGAACAAATTGTCTGAAACATATAAATGAACCAATTGTGAAATATTTTAAGACAATATTAAAACTCATATCATTATTATGAAATGATATCTCATCATTCTTATTTTCATAATAGGAGAGATTTTATTCATTTTTGTTGTATTATGGCGATATGTATTCTAATATGCCTTTTTTCAAAAGTCTGTTTTTATTTCATGATGGCATTTTCCCCAGTGATGCAATTATTTCATTTCACACTTTATTTCATGTCAGTTGTCATAATGTCACTTTTTATTTCACAATGTCACTTTGAATGACTGTGATGGTGTCACCAGTCACTGCCCTATTCAGCTTTCAGGCCAATCACATGCCCCCAGCCTCTTTTAAAGTGCCCTGTTGAGTTTTCTTGTAAACATACAAAAATTAAGTTTACATTCAATGGAAATTTGTGTGTATCCTCGAAGCATAACAAACCTGCTGGATCAATTTCCTTCCGCATAAAACCTTTGCAAAGTCGATTTTTAAAAATATTCTAAATCATGCATTGTTTTCATCCACTTTCGCTAGTTTGGAGTCCTCGTCGCTGCATTTGCAGGAACATTGCTACATTTTGTGGTGTATTACTGCCACCACGTATTGATTGGTGGAATACAGTGGAACTGGCAGCAGGAATGTATACCATGAAATGCATATGAGTACATGTGCATCACAGGGCGCATAGAAAATAAGTTCCTACGTGTGAAAAACAATCCTCCACAGCGATATTAGAGGTCAGAAACTCCACAGGGCATATTTAAGCAAGCATACTCAACAGCTGCTACCAAATGTAGTTAATTCCTGTTAATAAAACAACAATTTCAATGTAATTCTGAATCAACCAACTAGAGGCTTTACTTATCAAATAGTGGGGCTCCATACTTTCAAACACCGAAATCACGCAAACAATCAATTAAAGCGGAATAATTTTCACATTTTAATTTTCCCATTCAACAATGCCACTTTACTTAGTTTTTATTCATCTTTTGTTTGCTGAACAAGTTGTAAGTTGATTATTAACAAATAAAACAGTAATACACACAGATATGTGGTAGCTGCACCCCATAGGTAACACATGTATGTAGATTAGTATCTTGTGTCACTGATGGCATCCATGCTCCTCCAGTAAAATTTACTTCCACCAGGGAGGTTATGTGATCACCTCTGTTTGTTCGTTTGTTTGCTTGTTTGTTTATTTAACAGCAGGATTACACTAACAGTACTGAAACGATTTGCACCGAACTTGGTGGAGGGATGGGACATGGGCCAGGGAGAAACCATTCAATTCTGGGGCATTTCTGGATCATTTACTATAAATATTGTTGTTGTTTTTTTCCCTCCAAAGTCTGGTGTATGTTGTTTGACACTGGCCTTGGCGCAGGTCTGCATTATATTGGGCACGTTTTCTAGTTTAGTATGAAGTGTTTCATCATTTGGAGACTTGATATGAAGCGAGAAGACTGCAACATGTTGGAGGAGGTGGACTCCAGGAGGTGGACTCCAACTGCTCTCACAGAGCTCAAACAACCTCAGGCCCTCTATCCCTCACTTTTGGCTCTCTCCAGGTCACCTGGTTGGAAACCAGGATATGAAAGCATTCCTTTAGAGAATTTTTGGTTCTTTTCCCAGGGTGGGATTTGAATTTGTATGCCTGTGCGTTTGTGTGTATAGATGCTGAGTGCCAACACGTGTCTGGCCGTGTTGATAACTGTGGATTAGGATTTTTATTTAACTCAGTGATGCTGCATGCACTGCCATCTAAACGTGACTTTACACTGAAATGTAAACATGTATAACATCAAAGTTTTTGCGTGCAGAGTTGTTGCAATGTGCAACTGTATTGGTTAACTCAACGTGTACATATTCATGGAATGTTCTAAGATATGTCAACGAAAAGCCGGTTTAGTGGGATTTAATCGCAGGTTGACATGCCCTGGGGTCCTGCCCTTTCTTTCAACAGATAAAACTGTACAATAACCGTAAATATCCTTCTCTGTCTCCACAGGGCTGTGTTAGTGAATTAGTCAACGTTATTGTCCCAGCTGTTACCTGTTGCCTGATTCCTATCATCGAGCACCTGTGTTTACCTTTACCTTTAATTTCAGGTAAACATGTTGTAATGGAGACATATCGGTTTTAACTGACTGAAAGCACTTTTAACTGATTTTGAAAAACGGAGAATACACAAATAAGATGCTGATTAGGCACAACATCCCCTTCAAATACTATATAGCTTCAATAAATTCAGTCTTTGGCTGTTCACATTGTGTTGCCATGGCGCACCTCCTCTACCTCTTCAACTCTGGATTGTTCAAAGACACACAGAAACATCCGTAGCCTGGGTCCAGCCATGAGCTAGACTGAAACAGCTAATGACAAACCAACATTCCTCTGTTTGCCTGTTATCTGTACAAGAAAAATCATTAGCACCAATTATGTAGACTATGAGCTGATTCATTCCTGTCTCATTTGTCCAAGGCCCTGGGCGACTTTGCCCCTTTTACAAAAGAGACCAAGGTGGCAGAGCAAAGCAGTCTTGTAGATTAATTGATATTAAGTTAATTAGGGTAAAGCTGGGAACCCCATTGGGTTGGGACCCTGGTATTGTGTCCACAGGTGATCCATCATGAGAACTGGACCCTTGCTGACACACAGAGGAAGGCTCACAGCTTTAAGGGCATAGACAGAGCCGACCATTCGCTGCCATGGTAGCCAACCAAGACAACGGAGCGAGAAACAACCCCACAAGAATACTAACAGAACAAGGACAAACGGTGAAAATCAACTAGTTTGGAGGTGACAGTTATTTCACAGTTATTACCCTTTTCACTAATGTTCAAGCTTTCTTATATTGCCTCAAAACTGCTTCCTTTCAATATCATTTTCTTGCCATGCAATGTATTTGACTATGGCTGAAGTTAAGGATGGTACTTACATAAGAAAGAAATTATACAGTATACTTGGCACTCTAACCTCGTTTCCCTTGGTGTGGTTATACTAACCGTATCACAATCAGAGTTCTTCATTAAATTAATGATTGGCATTTAGCGACAAGATTTTCCTGATTTTCCTCATCGTGGGAATAAGACACCTGGTTTCCTTAATTGGGTTCAGGGTTTAAGAGCGACTCGGTTTATAAGGTTAGATTTCTGCAAGACAAACCTTCAGACAAGTGGTGAATTAAAAGAAAACTCATAAATCAGTGGAGAAACTAATGAATACAGATGCTTCTGTACATTGCGTGCAAGGTTTATCGAATGGTCTGATGTGTATGAAAACACCAAATGAGGTGTTTTTCAGACACTTCAAAAAGAACAAACCATTCTTCTTTTTGAAGAATGGTGTTCATCCCTGCAAAATAGTTCAGAAAATCAATGCCAAGGAGCATTAAAGCTGTTCTGCAACTGAGAAACTTTATATATATTAAGTTTCTAAGTTCATTCATGACTTTGGAAACAGCTATTGACAAAACAATCTCACCTTAATGTCCATTTAGTAGCTGTCCTGGAGCTTTCAGTCTGGTGGATATACGATCAACAATAAATGTTAGCCTGGTTCCAGACCCACATCTTCTTCGTCTGTTCAGCAATTTAAATACGTTTGGTGTCGTGTTCATTGACATATAAAGAAACAGTCAGCCTTCCAGAGATTTGTAGTTGGGTTTAAGACCGTAGACATCATCTGTCAGCATAGTTAGCAGGCTACCTTGCTACATCCATGAAAAATAACAAAAGACAAATAACCAAAAAAGGAATGGACAACATTGATGCAGCTGTTCAGGTTATTGTAACTCTACTGACAGAAATAAAAAATCTTAAACTCTAAAATTTCTTTGATCATCATGAAAAACATTAGGTTAACTGCGACTAATAAACACAACCACTGTTTCAGTGTTGACTAAAACTGACGTTGGCAGGATGGATATGTCACATGCATTACTAGCTGGTTTAGGGCAAAAGAAAAGAAAACAAAACACATTCCCGACACATTAACACTGTAAGGAAAACTGTGTGCTTTTTCATGGTCTTCTTATTTCCCTCTCTTCAAGTTGCGGCATCATATATCACTAATACACTTATAATACTGGTGAAAGAATATAGCAGACGGTAGAGGAGAAATCTGATTATGGAACAGCGCCATTTAAACACATTTTACAGTAACTGGTTATTCAGTGCATGTCAGTGCAGTCTCAGATTTCCTCCCTTAACCTGATTTCTCCCAATAATCTGATTGTCCTGTGTGCATATAAACACAGTGATTGAAGAACAGTGATTTTTTTTGTGTTCTTCTTCATACCAAGGACACAACAATTAACCCTGCTTTCCTGGATAAGAGGAAATTCTAAAACTGCAAACTGAGGGTGAGACATCTTGCCCGGTGGAAACGTG
This sequence comes from Xiphias gladius, assembly GCF_016859285.1. Lineage (NCBI taxonomy): Eukaryota > Metazoa > Chordata > Actinopteri > Istiophoriformes > Xiphiidae > Xiphias > Xiphias gladius. The sequence continues at coordinate 3,723,688 of NC_053417.1, forward strand.
ACAGTGCCAAGCCTACAATAACAGACAATGTTATCACACCTCACCAGACGTCTACTTTGAAAACGCACTATCAGAAGTGGAACTGGAGGAGTGAGAGGGAAAGAGAAAGTATGAAGGAGACAAAAAGAGGAAAAAAAAGAAGAGAAGCTTCGGTGCTGATTAGGCCCCGAAAAACAAAGAGTGGAAGTCTTTCGTCGAGTGACCAGACATATGGAAGATGACTTGATCATGATGTGTGCCACAGCATGTTATTGAACAAGCTACTGATAAACCTGATCTAGAATCTGGAATTCCAATGTGGAAAGTTATACAGTATGGCAAAGTTTTTTCAGAAGAAAATTCCAGAGAATCCTTTTCAATCCAAAATACCAAATGTTCACTGAACGACTACAATGCAAAAGAACACAGAAATAATTCACGTCATGCTATGTTACTCTCCCCTGAGAAAGCTTACACCAGGGTGCTGGAAAGGAGACTGCAGCCTATTGACGCAACTCAGTTTCAGGAGGAGCAATGTGGATTCTGTCCTGTTCATGGAACAGTGTACCAGTCAGTCTGTATGTGTTATACGGTAGGGACTGGTGGGGGTGTTACTATGAGCCGTTTGGTCATCGTGTAACTGGGGTGAGAGCTGTGTCCGCATTCTCAGGAGGAATTTAACAGCTGTCATGGTGAAGAGGGAGCTGAGGCTGAAGGCAAAACTTTGGAGTGACCGGTCAATGTATCTTCTAACCCTCGCCTATAGACAAGGGCTCTGGGTAACCAAAAGAGTGAGATCACACATACAAGCAGCCAGAATGAGTTTCCTTGCAGGATGGCCGGGCTCATCCTTAATGTATGTTTCGACAGAACACAAAGCAAATCTTCAAAGTTAATGGAAAGTGACGATTAGACTCAAATGCGCCCGGGGTGGTGCACATTGATGCAAAGACCCATCTGCAAACTTTGATAATGTTTCAATTTGGGCAAAAAAAATTGTGCGTATCTAGGGGCTTCATGGATCTACTTCATAAATGTAGAGAGGAAAGGAGAGAGAGAGAGTGGAGGGAAATAACAGAAATTACTGGAGTTCCCGATGAGTTCCCACAGATAAAGCCAGTGTGTCCATTGCTAGCTCAAAGCTAATGTCTGCACAGTTGGTACAGTGGCTGTTTGGGGCGATTAAGCACAAATGGACCCCTGGTCCAATTTGCACGAATGACGCAAGGCAAAAACCTTTCTTTCCACACAGAGATAGGGTGAGACACTCAGAAGGGAGCTCGGAGTAGAACTGCTGCTCCCTTGTATAGAAGGGGATCAGTTAAGGTGATTTGGACATCTCGCTTGGATTGCTCCTGGATGCCTTCCTGTGATGGTATTTTGGGCATGCCCAACATCCAGAACACACTGGATGGATTACATATCCTATACGGCCCAGGAGCATGTGGCTGGGGAGAAGGACGCATGGGCTACTTTGCTTAGCCTACCATCACTGCAAACCCAACCCAATTAAACAGCAGAAAGTAGAGGGTTGGATGATTGATATATAGAATCAAGCATGCTGACGTGACGAGTACTCTGCATGCGCGGCAGTAAATGATCAAATAATGAAATGTAGGCTGTATGATTGGCTGATGTCATGGATTATGCATTCAGAGCGAGCACTTGATCATGGCCACTTCCCAGTCCCTTTCATCCTTAGTCATGCATCGCTGTTCTCTTTGAAGGGATGCCAATAAGGGGAGGAGGGCAGAGGGCTAACCAATACAACACAAAGCAGCTGAGCAGAATATGGCAGAAGCGATTGGGAAGAGGAATAATGAGGAAGAGAGTAGAAGAGGAGGAGGAGCAACATCATTAGCATGGGTGTGATGGCAGTATGACCCAGTTACGCACAATGCCTCCAGGGTGGAGGTGGAGGGGGACAGACAATCATGTAAACTCAGGTTCCGATACACACACACACACACACACACACACACACACACACACACACACACACACACACACACACACACACATGATCATATTCTGCCGAGGTCGAGACAAGTTCTGCAGGAAGGACAAGGCCAAATACAACAAGCCTGGACACGCTGAGGTTAGGCAGGGACAGACAGAGCTAGGCACGGGGCTAAGGATTTCACACACAGAGAGCGTGAGACCAAGCAGTGACAGTAAGATGTGAGGACACACACCATCACACTGGGTTTTTGCTTTCTGTGACCTACATTCACCATGTTAGAGGAATTAAGGGGTTTCTTTCAGACACATTCTTGTGACTGACAAGCAGACACTCAGTCTTCGCTCCTTCTGTCTATCTGCCCTGCGGTTTCCCCCTCAGCTGACTAAGCTGTAGCACTGTTGTGTATGCTGTATATGGTGAGATGAAAGAGAAAACTGAGAGAAAAAACTTGCAAAGCGCAGCGGAATCACAAGAAGCAAGTCGCCCTAAGAATCACTTTCCTGCGGGGTAAACTGAATTGAATTTGTTAAAATGATGTGACGAAGCGTTCATCTCGACAAATGGAGATGATAAAGGATGACAAAGCCCTCTTGGTGACACCTCTCTCTCAGCTGCCATCAAAACCAAGAACCATCAGCGTCACTGTCAGCGAGCGGTGGGCCGAATCTGTCCTTTGTCAGGCTGTCAGATGGGAAACATGTGCGATGGGCTACTGAGAGATCTTCTGCTGGGACCATTTTAAGGAAGCGTATCACTGTGTGTGTGTGTGTGTGTGTGTGTGTGTGTGTGTGTGTGTGTGTGTGTGTGTGTGTGTGTGTGTGTGTGTGTGTTGTTTGGTTAATGCGCCAGATTGACTCCAAACTGATGGCCCCCCTTCAATACTCAATTTCTGCTGCTTTATTGTGTTGAAAACGGACGATGGGTGAACGCTAAACAAAGGGGAGAGGAGAGATGACGGATGGCAAACGTTTCCTCAAGAGAGATGGAGAAACATCTCCAATTCTAATGGGACAGCAGAGGGTGGCTGGGGGTCAAAGTGGGGTGAAACCCTGCTGTGGATAAAGGACAAAGTGTGTTTGTGGAGGAGAAGGGGAGAGGGGGTTGATTTGGGGTTATTTGCACCGTCACGGTCCTCACCTAATTTCCATAAATGAAAATGGAAGAATCACTAAAATCACGGACGCGTGTCCTACTGTGTTTGTGCTGTACTGGCAGCTGCTGTCTTGTCTTCACAGAGGCAATGTCTTCGCTAAATGTCAGCGAGGGAGTGGCTTCATCACATTTATTTCTGTCTGGAGATAAATGCGCTTCATCAAGCTTGACTTTTGATAGCTTAATCATCTGTGAGGTTTCTTTGAATGTTTTTCAGGAAAACCTGCTGTACACCAATAATTTTTACGTTTCTTTGCTTCAGATGCTATTCCAGAAATGAAAACTGAAACCCAGCTGGCCGGGTAGCATGTGGATAGTTGATGATATAGACAGATGACGGCTCTCACAAGAAGTTGGAGTGCTCAGTGACCCATCTGAGTTAACCATTAAATCCATGAAAAAAAACCAAAAAAAAAACGGATAGGCAAGATGCTTTGAGGAAATATTTCACAATATTTCTGAGTATCATTAGTTCATGAATTTTCAAACAGTAACAATTGAAGTCTCAACTATCCAATAAAAAGTGATTTACTTTAAGGATAATTGAAGCAATTTTGCTCTTAATCGTTGTGCAAACAGTACCAGATATACAGTAGGACTATAAGACCCAGATTGTTTTTAATAAATAATTATTATTCAAAATGAAGACACTTTCCTGTTTCTAATTCTGCTGTAGTTTAGCCCTGTTGAAACAAACAACCTCAATCCTGGTAATTTCTCTCCTGGCTTTGGGGCAAGTGTTAGAGTGAAATATGACCTGAACCAGTTCCAGCAAGATAAACACTTTCCTTTTGTCAGTTTTAACTGACAAATATCAGACTTGTTTTTTTGAAATGCTTTCATTTTGAGTTGTGTTGCGTCCAAGGAGATTTTCGGTCTGCTGCTGCCTCAAAAATGTGTGAAATGCTGCTATCTAGTGGACATTTATGGGATTTCGAACTAAAACAACGCACTCATCATAAAGGGTCAGTCCACCCAAATATCACAGTTCTCTCACTTGCCCATAGTAGTACCTAGCCATGCAGATAGCCATGCAGGAAATGTCTGCCTTCAGCCGTCTTCAGTAGAAGTGAATGGAAATGGTGTCACTGAAACAGTACATTTGAAAATGAAAAATGTCGCTCCGGCCATAGTGTCATTGTAACTCTTGATAATTCACAGAAAAAACTGTCAACTTTAAGTAGCAAAACCACTCTGTAAAAACAGTCTAGTCTCAAAGTTTGTCTTAAAGCGCCTCCAGTTAATATTTTTACAATACCAATGCATCAAATGACTGTGTGTAATATCAAAAGTGTCGCCTGTAGTGACAAACCCACAGAGACTAACCACGTGAACCTGCAGTTCCCCTCAGCTTTACTGAGCGTTTTAGCATATTTCAGTTTCATTGATTTGATTTTGTGCTCCACAACTTTTGTTTTGGTTCACTCTTTCAGCCCCCATCGGTGTCGCTTCCAGACAAAGACAGCTGTTTGTGGTGAAAAAAACGCTCTGATAAACTTGCCCAGCATCAAACAGCAGACAAGGTTAGCAACTAGCTGCTGAACGTAGTGGAGCACTTAGCAGCTAAAGTGCCAGATACTTCCGCCAGGCGTTAATTGAACTCCAAAACAGAGCTAAAAGGGGAGTGATTCTAGGACTTACTTGGACTCCAAATGAATGATAATGTTGCTTCATGTCTGCTGGATGTGTAAATAGGCAACTGTTTGCTAATGCATTTGGCATATCAACTTTATAAGCTGATAAAATGTCAAACTTGTGGCAACAAAAATCAATAAATGCAAAATCTGTTTATTTATCGGTATAAATACTCATTACGGAGGCAGAATGGTCCCTAGCATTTTTCTATTACATTTTCTATTATGCTATAGGATGGTTAATATTGGCTACTGATGCATTCATGAGTAAGCAGCATTTTAAGGTTGTAGGTGGTCGAAGTGGATATAATTGTAACTGCTTTATACACAGTTAGGTAGGTTGTTCGGTGGGTTCACTGATAAAAATGCATATTTTCTGAGCTGGACATACACTCAGTTGCCAGATTATTAGTTACAAGTAGCTATAACTTATTCAGTAATGCTGCACTTCAATAAATCCTACCTTGATTTTTTTTGGTTGAAACTGTTTTGCACAACAATGTAGTTTGTTGTGCTTTTGAATTGTATTGCATTGTACTGACAGCTGTTTCTAATATTTCTATATTTTCTACCCAGTGTATATTATTTATTATATCAGTGAGGATGGAGTTACGTTTACCTCCAACAGAAATTGAACATAACCTTCATGAATGCAGAGTTTATTGCAGGACTGTTGTGTTTGCTTTAAGCCAGGTGTACCTAATGGTAGTAGCGTCCGACTAATTGTATGTTTCTGTAGGTAAAATTTGGATTCTGCAGAGTAACCAATAACTAGTTGTCTGTTAAATAGAGAGGACTAAAAAGTAGAATACCTGCCTATGCACTGTAGTGGAGTTCAAGTGTAAAGTAGCGTGAAATGGAAATGAGCTCTTCAAACTGTACTTAAATAGTACAGTACTTGAGTAAATGCTCTTAGTTATTCTGCCCCTCTGTAGCTTAAAAAACACTACAGCACAACTGTAATACAAGCACCTTCTGCTTAGATAAAGCCTAAAGAATTACAAACGGGATAATAATTTATGAGCACTGGCTCGTCCCTGCCAAATGTCTTTTTTCATTCCAAATGTACTTTGGCCTGTATTTGTGGAAAAGCAGGTGAATATGCAGACTGTGAAACCCAGGGAGGGTTACTGGGCTGTAGCATGTATTATTAGGGTTTTATGATGCAGCATTAGTGATGAACAATGATACAAGGGGTTGGGAGCACCTGACCGACTGCCTCCCACCACACCAAAGCCGTGGTCTGCTACATTCCCCTCTCCCTATCAAATAAAACAAACTGAATACTGAAAAAACAAAAAAAACAAAACTAATTTCAAGCGGAAAATCTCATCGCAAATATACCATGTGCCCGTAACCAGTAAACCAGTTACCAAAACCGGTAACTGGTTTTACTGTTGTGGCTGGTTGGTGTATGTTGACTGTATGACAGAAGAAAGTTCTATTAATAACTATTAAACTCAAAAAACAGCGTAATAAAGAGAGATTTGTTTGAGTTTGAGTCATGCTAGAGTTACTGAATTAAGTTTAAACATGTCATCAAGATTTCGAGCCAAAAAAGTACTATTAATAGGGGGTTTTCCTTTCTATATAATTAATGTAACAGGAATAGTTGCACATTTCAATACTACCTAAGTTGTATTTTGAGTTAGAGTGCTTTGGGTGGCTCACACGGCCAAGCAGTGTGGGGTTACCATAAACACGTCCTTATCTGACCCCTGGGACTCTCCTCCCCTTCTTCCCCAGACTCTGCTGTGCCGCTGGTGACTGATGGCTGACCGCCAAACAACAGCCTGCCCCTGTTTAGACGTTAGTTAGAGTAAAGTGCGGAGCGTTATCAATGTTTGTCTTTCTTTACTCTTTTAGGTCCGCAAACCATTTCCTGCCTACTGTAAAATACAGTCTTGTCTGTGTCCTAATGTAACCTCATTTAAAGCAGCCCCATCGTTGTGTCTGAATAAGAGCTATGAGGAAAGCAGAGTGTCTTTGTTATCTTTATGCTAAACTCAACCCACTCCCTCTTTCTGCCCCTGCTAGTCCTATCATATGCTTTAGTAGATTGTTTACTTGCACTGGTTTGGTCTCCCTCCTTTCGAAGCTCCCTCCCTCTCATGCTCTCTCTCTCTTCTTCCCATCCAGCCCCTCTCACCCGCCCACCAGTTGGTTCCTGCTTAGTGTTATGTGGCGATAAGAGCAGAGACGAAACAGGCAAGAAGGCCTAAACAGCCCTTTTCTCTCAAGACTTTGTCTTTTGCTGTTGCATCTTCTGGTCGCGCAGTATTACTCCCTAACAACTACCGTGAGTATATGTCTTTGCCGAATGAAATAAACAGACTACAATAGAGTTTGGCAAGGAGTACTTGAGGGGTTGACAGAGGGACAGATCCCCCCCTCTTCCCTAACCCCGCACAGCTAGGGAGAGCGGCGGACGTGCAGAAAAGAAAGTAAACCATGACACCGATCGAGCTGATAGATTTCTAGAAGTGCATAATTGTGCAGCAGCTGTGATATGGGATGCTAAAAAAGGCTCTACAGAAAGAATGAAGTGTGTCAAACCTGATGGTGGTTTATTTATAATAGAACAAATGCATGACATAGCGGTTAAAAAGACTTCTCCATAAAATTCTGTGCAATTTTTGTGTCTCTGTTGGAATAAAACACTTGTATGAAAAAGTAAACACAAAGGCTGAAGGATATTCATTATTTGACGCAAACAGTGCTCCCTCCAGCACCTTTTCTTATGAGATGAAAAAGGGTTCAGAGCAAAGGCTGTATGGAACAAAATAAGACACTTGTTTTTCTCCAAATTTGTCTTAGTAAAGAGTTAAAATCTTTCTCCCTACTTCTGCCCTGATCCGAAGGTCAGCTTGGACTTACATTGACCAACTGCCAATTTCCGCCATTTTCACTCGCTGTTGGCTGGCCTTTATGTGCGTGTGTGGGTGTGTGTGTAATAAGCCACAGAACGACGGCGAAAGGACAAAAGCAATGTGAGAGAAACTAAATCTTCAAATTGGATTGAAACATTATTCCTGTATAATTAGAAACTTAAATCTCAGAGTGTGACAAGGAACAATTCTCCAAATTCAGTGAAAGGTCAATGCACTTTTGTACACCATGACATAAACTGCTGCATATTACTGAAGCTCAAATTCATCTGGCACTGAAATCAAGGACACAATTTTGCTTTTGCAGTATTGTTTTTAATTTGAATGCAATGTTAATATCATCCGACAGAGAATCTGCCTGCATCCCTGCAGAAATCACCTGGAGCTGCATCAGCTTATTCTTCTTCAGTGTTTTGGAAGAAACTGGTTTATTTTCACAGCTCATCTCTCAAATATAAAAGATCACAAATTTCTTATTTTAGTGGCTGCGATTTCTTTTTATGTTACACCGTCATGTGTTCAACAGGAAAAGATAAGGAGGTGGGTCAGACTGGCAAAGAAGGGATTTAGCATTCATCCAGGCCACCTTTATAAAGAACAAACACATAGAGTTGTGGATATTTAGAGAATGTGTGCATATTTGTGTCTGTACAATGGTTCAAAAACAGCCTGGTAGTCATCTTCTTTGCCTAAATGAACTGTAAACTGTAGTTACAGCTGCCTTTCAACTATCTTCCATGGGTCAGAAAATACAACTTGCTGTGCATTCAGGTCCTTTTTTCCTGCTTGATGATACAATTTACTTTGTGACAAAATCATTTTGCATGTGGGCATTTACTCTCCAAAGTTAGTTGCTGTACATGCGCACAAAATTATTATATTAAAAAAAAAATAAAACTATAAAAAACTTTATGTCAAAGGGAAATTGAAAAAAAAGTGACAGTACAGACTATATATGATCAAATTCAGCACTTATTTTTTATTTTACTTCTTTCATTGGCACTTTGGGGAAATTTGCCTTTAACACAGGGCCCCTAATTTGCACAAATTACTAAACAATTTCCAAAGCGAGTTTCCAGGGCCACCTACTGTTCAATATATATTGGACTTTAACTTCATTTTTGTTTCAGTGCCTAAAGTGCCATGGGAGCGTGTATGAGCCACAATATTTCGTTTCCGGCAGCACGAGTGTCAGGACGTGGTTATTCGGGGGGCACGTTTGACGTGACCTGCCCTAACTCATAAAAGAGATGATTGAAAACGTCAAAGCCCCAGCCGCTCACCCACTTGTCTGACTCCCAAGTAGGCTCTCCAAGCCTCTGACCGTATGCAGCCCCAGTTCCTTCCTCGCATCCACCCCAGGTGATTCAAAGGCGTCAATTTCAGGCGTTTGCTTATCAAAGTAATATGATAACTGGTGACAGTTAGCCATAGCGGTTTGTGGGAAGCTGAGGGGGCAGCGTATTGAGCAGCGGGACGCCCGCGTTGAACCTGTGCCTCTGTGTCGCTGTCTGCCTGTTTTCAGATGCTCCACCTGACTGCAGGGCGCGCGGGAAGACTCCTGGCCCGGCGCGCGGCAGCCTCCCTCACCGCCGGCAGCGCGAGGATGGCGAGCCACGGTACGAGCTGCGGTTTTGTAACTTGCCCCCCTGTGACGCCGGCCGGTATTCGGGGACGTGCGGTTTCTGGATGAGCCGTGACAGAATGAGAACCTGGTCAAGTTGGACTGCAGACTGGCTGCTGTCCAGGTCTAGGCCCGCACGGGTTTCAGCTATTATGCCATTGCTAAAGCGTTTTTATCCAACTTTTTATCCAACTCCCATGTCGTATATCACGACCTTGCACCTCTTGAGTGGAGAAGAACGATTCACAGCATGTCGATGCTCCTTTGGAGTTTTCTTTATTTGTAAAAATCAGGTGCACATAGTTTGCAGGGAGAGAATCATTGAGGTCAAATTAAAAAGCCTGCACGGGTCCAGTCCACTCCGATTCTCTAATTCTGATTCTCCAATTCTGATTCTCCCAACAATATCAGGGTGTTGTCCCAAATATATAGGTTTATGCAAATGAATCCTTTAATATTCAGGATATCCCACTCCCAACTTTGGTTCGTTACCAATTAGGGTCAGTTTCAGTGTTCTCACTCCCCAATTGCTCATCCCACATATATCACTTTATCTCTGTTCTGACATTAGGGCTGACACCTAGCCTGAAGTCCTGTCCGGTCACAGGGGGTTTTTACCCTGGTAAAACCAGCAGTACCACTGTTCTGCGTTCAGACCCTCACTCAAGCAAAAACCCTCCAAATGGTGGCATCAAAACGTACCTGCAACACTAGATGTAAAGGCACTCTTTATGCAGAACGGACCATTTCAGAAAAATCATATCCTTGGATGATTGTTATTGATCCATTAATACACATATCACTTGAATGTTGCAGATGGTAAAGGTGGAGCTAATCAGAATACTTAATGCTGTGGGGGCTGACCCCCCCCCCCCCCGCAGATCAATAAAGTCTTATTTTATTTAACCTCTAATAATGCACCATAATTTATTTGTTGATCATTTTGCATTAATAATCTGAATCTGCAAAGTACAAAGGTCACCGATTTGGGTAACACGGAGATCACAGCTATCAAAATGCGGGACCCCAGCTAAACAGTATGGAAGCACCATTATTGGTAACAGCTGCTATCAAGTGTGTGAAAAGTATTTTCAAAAAAAGTATAATAAAACTGTGATTAGGTCACAGGATCGGACGGGTCAAAGATTTTGGTGTAACAGCTGTAGATGTTTTTCAAAAAGATTGGTACAGGCCTGGAGAGCACATCAAAGCTTGAGGGCTAAATCAACCAGTCTAATTTAAAGAAAAGTTCTTGGTGTGTCAGTTCAGCGTAGGAAGACCCACGATGTGCAAGAACAGGAGGCCTCTGTCTGTCAAACCAGCAGATGGCGCTGCTGTACCATCCTACTTGACAACCTATATACGGTATACAGATGGTCCTTGGGGCTATTGTGTGTCGTCAGGTAAAATTTTTGACGCCAGGGTTTAAACTGTTTCTCTTGACTGTACCTCGTCGCTGCATTTGATCCAAAAGTGACTCTTCTTCCCTCTGCCCCCCCCCCCAGATGTGGCAGAGACCGTGGACATGTCTCAGCCGCTGTACTGGGACCGTGTGGACATTCCTCTGCCTGACAGACCCTACAAGGATGTCCTGACCGCTGCTGACGAGAGCCTGAAACAGAAGGAGAAAGGACCCTGGAGCCAGCTGTCCAAAGAAGAGCAGATTGCCTGTGGGCCCTTTTATACAATACATCCAAACAGATCAAATACACACCTGAAATCAGTGTAGTGTTGTACACAAAGTACAGTTACTCAAGTACTGTATTGAAGTACAGTTTTGAGGCACCTGTACTTTGTTGTAGTTATACGCGCCTACATTTCAGAGGGAAATACCGTAATACTTTTTAATCCACGGTATTTACCCGACAGCTATAGTTACTGGTTACTCTCCGAGTAAAATTTTAGCCCCAAAAACACGTGATAAGCTTCTAAAATACAACACATTGTTAAAGAGTTAAGATTAAACCAGTGGTTTCCGACCTTTTTGGCTTGTGATCCCTTAAAAAAAAAAGGTCCGCGTCTAGCTGTGGCCCTTTTGTCACGTTTCCTCTCTGACAGAAAGATTTCCCCTCTAAACTTCTCATATGGTCTCATTTAAATAATGGTTGCCCATAATATAGCAAAGATTTAAAAAGTACAAAATATGAATAAATACTTGTGTGGCAGAACTTTTGTTTTTCTTTTTTTCCAGCCCCCGTTTATCATCTCACGACCCCCCAAATCAAAGTTATTTTGTGACTCTTTACTCTTTATTAATAGGTGTTGTTATCATTGCTGCCACTATTATTAATAACATTATTACACCAGTCTGACAGTGTTTGAATACAATCAGAATACCTCTTCCTCTACTGAGTAATATTATGGTTGACATTTTGTAAGTTCTGCAAAATGTGAGAAAAACTGGCACAGAGGAAGCAGTAGCTCCCCTTTTTTTTTTTCTTCATTTTGCTTTCATTTGGTTGCAACAGTAAAGATTCAGACAGGAAACATGTGGCAAGACAGAGGCCTGTTACATACCCCTGGTTTCACTCGCTGTGTTCAGTGACAAAGAGGTCAAGGAATCATACAACACAGTCACAACACAGACCAAGAGAGAGGGGAGGGATTTGCCGATTGTATATATGACACTCTACATTTCCCCAATGTCTCCCCCTGACCTCTGTCTCAGCCTTCACCTCCTCTCTCACCCCCCCCTGCAGTGTACCGGCTGATGTTCTGCCAGACCTTCCCAGAGATGAAGCAGCCGACAGCCGAGTGGAAGACTGTCCTGGGGGGCATCTTCATCTTTCTGGGCCTCACCGGCCTGGTGGTCTGGTGGCAGAAAGTCTACGGTAAGTCTGCCTTCACGCTCCGAAAGGACAAAAGCCATCGGTTTTAAATCTGACAAGGACAATGCAGGTGGCTATCACAGGACACCTTTTTTTTTTTTTTAACCTCAACGTCACACACCTGTTGCCGCTGTGTTTTACGTGGAACAGGCCTTTTTCCACATTTTGACTTGTCATTGTAGAAAAAGCACAGCTGTAACTAATAACATTAATGAAGGCTCTGTTCCTTTTAAGTATCCCAGTAAGCCATGACAGTTAGTCAGCGTGCAGAGTACCAGGGCCCTGGAACTGGCTCAGCTAAAGGGACAGCAGGACTATTTAGCGTCATGAGTAGCAGCTTTAAGTGGAGCATCGTGTTCACGTACAGACATGCTGTTATGTTCATTACAGAGCTACTTGATGTGCTATGTATCTCTCTACTCCTTGGTTTCTCCAGTCTACCCTCCGCGCCCCAGGACCTTTGATGACGAGTGGCAGGCCAAGCAGGTAAAGAGGATGTTGGACATGAGGGTCAACCCCGTCGAGGGCTTCGCTGCCAAGTGGGACTATGAGAAGGGCCAGTGGAAGTAAAAAGAGACGGTTGGACTGTGGCTGAGGTGGCAGAGGGTTTGGACCTGTCACTCCAGAGCACGGCTTTGTTCCACTCAGTGAATTTGAATGTTGCGTTACAGATGTTAAAACCACTAGAAAAATTGAGCGTATCCACTGTTGGCATCTCTGGGGTCATTTTACTCCGCGCCACGTCCGGCTCTCAGTCCGTTACCTCTTCTCCAACCACTGCGGATTTTCTGTCACGGTGACGTCTGTGTGTGCCCAGGTGTAGCCATATAATAATAAAGTTTTGCTCATGGCTCTGTCCCAGTCTTTTATTATGTGGTGTAAGCTCGGCTCAGCTGCCAATCTGCCTGCTTCTTGTGTGGCAGGGTCATCTCCGTTTAAATGCAAAGAATGGCACAGAAAAAGCCATTAAGACAAGGAATCTGACCAGTCAAGAGGGTCCCGACAAATCCTAACATTTCAGCGGTGGTCTGATGTAACTAAGTACATTTACTCAGGTACTCTACTTGACTAGGATTCTGAGTTACTGACAGTTACAGAACATTTGCATTTTATGCTGTTCTACATTTCCTGTGAAAATTTTGTACTTTTTACTCTATTACATTTACTTGGAAGCTTAAGTTACTAGTTACTTTGAAGGTTATTTTTCATACAAAAGAAACGACAAGCTTCTAAAATGAGATGTTCAGTGAAAACCTCTCCTTTAAGTGAGTTTATTCTCAGCTAGGAATATTTCAACCAGTAATATATGTAAGTATTTTATAAAGTGATGGTTCAGTTTTCTTTACACCATTGCAGTGATCTCCCTTATTGTTTCACGTGCTACATACAAATCAATGCATCAGTACTAAGGATCCTATAAGACATATAACAGTAAAAGGATACATTGTGTATAATGAGTAAAACTGCTGCTTTTATTTCAGTAACAATACACGACAAATGGTCACAAAACACATACAAAACAACTAAATCATGACATTAATTCATAATTATAAAAGTAAATTTTGGTTTACTGTTACTACCATTACTCTTAGGTTTTCACTTTAACTGGTTTTAAAGTAAGAAAGAAGGGTGGTTACTGGTTGAATGTGTGAGAGAACATTATCCCAATCAAAATGGCTGCTTCGCCTGTTTATGTAGAAACTGAGTGAACAGAGAGGCCGAGCAGATCAGTGTCTTAACAGACACATCCGTGCAAACTGTTTCAAATAAACAGCGTCTTTAAAATGAATGCATTAAAAATGAATATGAACCAATGAAATTGTCTCCTGGCATCTAAAGACTGTAGAGTCCATTTACAGCCTGATACACATCACAGTGGTGGGTACGAAAATGAATATGGTTTAACTACTGTAAATAACATTTAAAGGGAACATAAGTGATTTAGTAAAATTATGATCAGTCAGTCCACCACCTTGGTCCAGACTAAACAATCTCAGCAACCATTTGATGGATTGACGGTCAGAGTCCTAATGCCTCCAGCATTCTCCTGACTTTTAGTCTAGATCCACCATGAGGCTCTCATTTGTGGTTTTGAGTTAAATGGTCTCAACGGCTGTTGTTTGAATTGTCATGAAAATTGGTACAGAAATTAATTTCTCCTCAGGAGGAATCGTAATAACCTTACTGATCCTCCGACCCACTATTCAAGACTTTGGACAAGAAGAGACAGACTCGGTACATCTTTCAACATGGGCTTTATTAGGTTCGATGTAATTTAAAATTTTACAATGCCATTCTAAGACATACAAACAGACTATTGGACATGGTTGCTATCTTTGATTCTGTACTCTTATGACCAACAGAAATGCACCAGAGACCAAACTTTTTGAAAATATCCTCTTGCTTTGTTTGCATTTTCTTGTCTAGTAGCAGTCCAATAATCCTAAAGAATAAAAAACACAAGGAATGACAATGCACATCAATGCAAAATGGAGGTTAAGGCCATTTGAAGGGGCAATTATGCTTTTTACACCAAATATAAATAATGTTTAAAAGCCATCAGTTCTTTTTTTCTTAAATATGTTACTAAGCTAACATACTATTCTAATCAGTTTAAATAACTAGCATATATATATATATAGGGTCATGCCAGTGCTGTCACACTTTCTTCATTTGTGCCTCCTTCAGGAACATTTTGCCAAACAGAAATTCACACGCATATGCATGCACGCACACGCACACACACACGCACACACGCACACCCGCACGCACACACACAAACACACACTCACATAATGTGTAGGAAGGGAACTTGTTTAAGTGAGGGCCTGGACAGCAGAGAAAAGCCTACGAGCAGCTTCTTGGTGGGGCACACACTAGAAAAATAGATATATATATACTGTACTGGAATGTATGAGAGCAAACCTTGGCTAACAGGATGCTCCGAACACAAGCATTTAGAGGGGAATACTCATCAATAGTCAATGCAGGTTTTTGTTTTCTTATTTTGGTTGACATATTTCTTCGTAAATGTACATGATTCTGTAAACTGGGGAGATGGAGAAGAGCAAAAGTCAACATTGATGGAGAGAGGTGAGTCCTGCTTTGAAGATAGAGGCACAGCTGCACTGACAATGTAGTGATGGATGTTTCCCCTGTAAATCCAAATTCTTTTATACTCCCTTGCTTTAATGTTTACACTCTGCGGCTCCACATGGTTGAATCTAGTGCTGAACCCTTGCTTGATGAGCTGCGGATGGCACCTGTCAGTCCTGCACCCAAGCCATCTTGTGCTTTACTGTTCTGCTGTGGCACACCAGAACATATTGTTGTTAGCTGGAGACAGTATTTGGAGTACGATCAAATTTGAAGCAGTTGGAGGATACTGGGAATGGGGAGGAGTACCCCCCCCACCCTTCCCTCCCTTCCCAGTAAATTAATCGAGCTGCCAGTTGTCAGTGCGTGAAACGCCAGGCGACAAACGCTCCTCCGACTTCAGCTTTAAATTAAAGATGGAAAAATGTTAAGGAACAAAGACAAGGTCTCCTTCTCCCAGTCTCTTGTGGACAACGTTTGACTGGCAGGTTTGTATGTAACAAGCGTGTGTGTGTGTGTGTGTGTGTGTGCCGAGGTGTGTTTGTGTGAAGCAGCAGGTGGGCCAGCTGTGACTGACACACGTGACTAGGTGCACTGACAGCTGGGGGACCGCAGAGGAAGAGGTGGAGCTGGATGCGGAGGGAAAGAGGAGGAGAGACGGATGGAGATTTGACAGATTTGAGGTGTCTGGGGAGGACAAGGCGGAGCAGTGGAGGGTTTGGACTGTGAAAGTAATGCGTGGATAACTTGGAG
Organism: Xiphias gladius; assembly: GCF_016859285.1. Taxonomy (NCBI): domain Eukaryota; kingdom Metazoa; phylum Chordata; class Actinopteri; order Istiophoriformes; family Xiphiidae; genus Xiphias; species Xiphias gladius. Next base: position 3,739,605 of record NC_053417.1, read on the forward strand.
TGAGTGTGCATGAGATGAGATATGAAGGTTTGGGGGCCTTGTTTTACGCTCCTCCGGCCACCGACAGTTGCTGATTTGCGTAGGATGGTGAACGGACACAATATGACACATTTCCTATCAAATTTAACTCAAAGAACGTCTGATGCTTCATCAGGTTGCTACATAAATCTTCAAAAGACTGCCATATTCACTCTGGTGCTAAGATGAAGCAGAGCTATGATTGTAAGATCTGATTAATGGTTAAAAAATAAGAAGTGACCATTGGATTAGCACATAGTGGTAAAAACAGCAAAAATAGTTTTCTGTTTTAACATTGCAGCACATAATTAGGAATTTATTGCAAAATTATCAGTGGAAAAGACTCTTACTTTTTTTTATTTTAACCCCCCCCCTCGTGTATGGAGTGCATGTAAACGACTGTGGCTGCAACTAATAGTTATTTCCTTGAGTACTCAATTAATTGTTTAGTCTATAAAATGTCAGAAAATATTGAAAAATGTCTGTCACAACAGTCCAAAACCCAAAGATACTTCAAGAAGCTTCAACCGGTGGATTTGTGTCATTTTTGCTTGATAATTAAGTTATTCTACTCTATAGTGTAGTTCCAATCAGACGAAGACATTTGAAGTGTTTTTTTTCAACAATTAGAACTCCTGTGAAGCTTCTGGCGTATGAACAGATAATGAACGATTGATGATATAATATTCAGTGTAACAGTTGCTATTAGAACTAGACCAATATGTTGGCCGATATGAGCTTACTGCAGATGTATCGTAAAGGAGATTTAAATTTAGTTACTGAAATCTTATTAAAAACTGTTACAGCTGGGTATATGTAAGCTTATTGCAGGTCTATCTGTATCTGTGTGTGTGTCAGCCAATAAGTAACAAGAAGGAGCAGAAATGTCAAACTAGGTTTGAGCTAATTTAGAGACAGTGTCACCAGATAAGATAAGACAGATAAGATCATTTTTACACTGTCAGATTTCCAACTCAGTACATATCTTAGTCACATTCAGGTTTTAAAAAAAATAAATAAATAAATTATATATATGATTACTACCAGCCAATATATCATTATCTGATTTTCTAAACCCCCAAGTATCGATACCACTAAGGGCCTAAAGAAATCCAGAAACGCACGGATTATAGTTATAGTTCGTATAAACATGAAGAATTTATCAATTATTACACTTACAGTATTATTGAAGATTTTTATTTATTTATAAATACTCCCTCTTGACTCTCAATGACAACTGAACAAATTTGGCCTGCTGATTAAGGCCACGGGATGCAGCTGAGAGCTAGTAAGTGGACCTTGAATGAAGAATTTACTATTTTCTCAGGTCAACTATGAACCTTTAAGCTCAGTATGACTTCTCCTGTGAATGATATGTAAAATTTCTAATAACAGACAGTAAGAAATTGTTCACGTGTGTGATCATTTATTATTAAAGACGACTGAAGCTGCGTTATATTGTCAGTCACTCATTAACTGTTTATACACCAGTTACGGTTGCTCCAAAGAAGCCATAGTTCTCGACAAATACACTACTAAAGACTTTTACAATATCCTTGTATCTGCTTACAATTACATTACAGTGTGTTATAAACCATGTATTAAATGTTTTTATATTGTTGATAAAAACTGAATGGAGGGGTGGGGGTTAAAGTAAAGCGTAACCAAAATGACAGCTTTACATCCAAATATCCAACGCTTAAGACTGTCGAGATTAAGGAGTCTTTCATGCTGTTGAAAGATCTTTCAGACTAGTCCAAGTGCCACTCTATCTATTGTGTGTGTTGCTACAGTATTTGCTGCATTATTTAGCTACTGTGTAGTAAACGTGGAGGGTCTGAGCCTTGGTGCCCTGCTTGTATGAACTGCAGTTGCACCGATCCGGAGAACTTGCCACACACACAGTGGTCTGGCAGCCAGCAGGCTGACTAAACACATACAGGATCAAATCAAGCCCAAGTATAACCATAAAGCACAGATCAGCGGGAGCAGTGGGGTTTTAATGGTTCACAAATCCAAAACCAAATGCACCAAAACACACAAACAAGCAGAGGATTTAGTTTCCCATTAGGTTTTTAGTTTAAGATTCCCATGTTCTGTTTACTAAAATCTGTTTGACACCTTTCATTTACCGTTCAAAACCTATACGCATGAAGGACAGGGCAAGACAAAACAATCAGTGTATGGAGTCATGGATTATGATGTTATACTGTATGTGTTGGTGATCAGGATGGCTGGCAGGAAATGGGAACTACAGACGCTGTTCAGGGGCACGTGCTACATCCTTCCCTGCTTTCATCCTTATGGCACATACAAAGCTATTGTAGAGCTGTCTGTGGGGGACATGCAACAAAACAAGCTTCAAGACGAGATATGCAGAGCAGCCCAGGTGGCACAACACACTGACTCTTTATATCAGACAGGCTTGGGTTAACTGTGAAGACTGGAATCAGTTTAAGCCTCTATTGAGGGTGAAAATGGGAAACAAAAATTTGTTAAAACTAATACATATATACAAAGAGAAAAATGATACAGGAACCAGCGGAGAAAAAGGAACAGAAGGAACAATCGGTTCAGTGAATGAAAGAATAATATGCCTGTCTCTGCAGAACCACGCATTTTTCATCAGGGTCAGAACATGAATACTAGTAACTCTTCCTCTTCTCTGTTTTTTCCTCATGAGTCCAACAACATGTGAGGATTATCAGTCCACTGTGGGATGTGTGAGGGGGAGCAAAAAAAAAAAGTAAACATCAGCAGTTCTGACGAGGACCTTCATTTGAACTTCTATGGTGTGTACACATTGAGGGTAGTGAAGGAGGCAGGTGGTGAGGGTCACGAGAGAAGAGTGTTAGGAGGGTTGTCGTCTAGCTCCTCTCACAGGCGCTTTTGGGCAATCAGTGAGCCCACCACGACCCCGGTCACCAGGGTCATCCCCGCCAGCAGCCACTTCTTGAAACTCTCCTGAGACCTCCTGCTCTCTGCCGCTGCGTCCTGCCCGAAGATTTCAGCAAAGTGCTCCTGGAAGATATGGAAGAAAAGAGAGGGAGTGAAAAGAAAGGGTTAACACAAGGGTATTTGCTGCTTACTGTGTGAGATGTATTGAAATATGAAAAAACCCACACACATAAACACTTCCCAAAACTCCTCATTCAAAAATAAGAACAGAAAAGCCACAGGTAGGTTTAGAAAGTCAGGTAGATTCCCTTTTGTAAAGGTCTCTAGGCCTCAAACAAGCAGACGGCCGCTGAGACACCCACAGCTGAGTATCTGTATGACTGTCAAAATCCACATGTTCATGTGTGGAAATTTCCATCCACCACAGAAGTCATACAGGTAAAGCACCATCAGCAGCAAAAAAGCCCAGAAAGCCACCTGCATTGAGGCTGTTCACACTAACAACAAGATCTCATTGATTAAAAGAGAAAATCCAGATCATTATACCCAGAATTAGGACCCGGTCACGGCAGCTCTCGCTTTAAAAATTTTCCACCAGACCTCCCCTCCCTTTCCAGGCATCCCATCAGTTCCGCAGCAGATCCCTGCAGAACCGTTGTTGTTGCTGACATTCTTTCCCACCGTTGTCCTCACACTGCCAAGCCTACATTGCCGCCCACTGAAATCATTTCCTGGAAATGAGCCGCAGAGCATGCAGTTCTGATCTCTGGCCACAAGGAGGCGCCAGTCAGGCTCAAATCTCATACAAACACAACAGCAGGTCAGCTGAGGTGGACACGCTCTACTGAGTCACTACTGATGATGTTGATGTTGTCCATACTATTCAGGTGTCAGTGCTTCACTTCAGTAAATAGAATTTGTGAGATTACAACTCCTTTTTAAGAGCAACTCATGAGAATCTAATCTGGATAAATGTCAGATGACCAATTCAGATGTCTGACTCTTAGTCAGAGAAGGACTCAACGGGGGACAGAAGGTCTTTTGAAGAATGCAGCAGGGGGCTGTTACAGGAAACTCAGAAGTAAATGGACTAGGAAGGAATGACTGAAACTCAGAAAGACCGCACTGCAGAGTGTGTGTGTGTGTGGGGGGGGGTTAACCATGTGCCTAGTGAGTTAAAACAGCTATTATCAACTAAGCTCCAACTACACAACTCAACAAGACAACGGGAGAAAGATGTTGCTAGAAAGATCAATTTGTGTGTAAGCATGAAATGGATTTTTAATAAAAACACAGCAGCGGCGAAAGCGTTAAAGTGGTGAAAAGAGTCAATTCATTAACACTATTAAGTTTTATTCTGCCTTGTCCATCCTTTACCAGACTTGGAAAGACATATGTGTAATTTACTTATAGACCTATGCCTGAAACCACCTCACCCAGGAGGAATGATTTAGGCAATTTGCAGTTGAAAAGATGTCTAGGTTAAAACTCAGGTTAAATGGGGTTTTTTTAGGTCTATTTACCATATTAATCTTGTCTCGACAACATTTAATGACTATATTTTATCATGTGTTAGATTCAGGGCTTAAATGATTTGTTGATTAAATGATTGGCAAAAGACAATCGGCAACTATTTTGATAATCAATTAATCATTTCAGCTATTTTTCTATCATCACAGCTGCTCAAATGTAAAGATTTGCTGCTTGTTTGTCATTTATGATAGTAAACTGAATCCCTTCCTGCTTGGATGAATGGTCAGACAAAACAAGGAATCTGAATGATTCTTGGGCTCTGGGAAATTGTAATAGGTATCCCTCTGATAACAACATTATCTGACATTTCATTGGCAGAATGATTAATTGATTAATCGTGAAAATAACTGTTATTCTGTTAAGAAGAGTTACTGAACTGTTGGGAAAAACTGTCACAACTAGGACTGACCCGAATGCCTCGAGGCTTCGGCCGTTACCATGGTAATCCATGTCCAAATCAATATCAGTATTAGTCTTAGTGATTAAATTTCCTTTTCCTGATAATTTGGCCTAATCCAGTATATTGGATGGTATTAGCTTATTGTCTTGGCTGATGAATAACAAATAAATGATTTTTACAGTTGGCTCAATGTGTACAGAGTCACAGTGTTGAATGTGAGGGAGGAGGTCACTGTTCAAAAAAATGTCTGATTGGACATAAAAGTGGCAACATCAGTAAAGATATTCCTCAGAGAATGATCTAATATCCAACCGGGATTTTGATCTCCCTCTCCCAAAGGGAATCTCTGCGTCCATATCGACTGGATCAATAAGGAAATGAAACAGTGTGTCCGACAGCTCCTTAAGGCCCTTATACTGGGCTGTAGGGGAGGGGAAACCCAGAAACTCAAGGTTTGTTGAAGGAAAGCTGCCGTATTGAAACAATATGAAAAGTAAGGTGGAAGTCACAAATCAGTGGTTTACAGAAAGATAAGGCTTGAGGGAAGCAGAGGAGCCAGAAGGCATAGGGCTGTCATTCCTGAGTCATTCCAGGAGTTTTGGGTCATAGTGACATTCGTATGATTAAAGAAGTGTGGAATCTAGTTTCTTTTTCGCCACAGTGTCTCTAACTGCCTGATGTTTGACATCATCAGTGCAAGTGGACCACTCCAAATACAGACCTAAACAATGAAACTGACTGGTCCCTGAGTTCTCAGGAAACACGCCAACAATGACAGTACATAGTTACAGGATGATTTGTAAACAATATAGGCATGAAATCGGTCTGGGTGCATTTGTTTTACAAGCTGTCATGCTTGTAGCAAAATAATGCGGCGCAGGGGTTCTGCGGAAATTAATCTTGGCTGTGCGGTGAATAATTCTGAGAATATGCAGGGTGTGAATATGCTGGTGGAAGATAAGGGAGGAGATGGTGGGGTGATGACCTCACTCCTGAGATGTGCGCTCCGAACTTATCCAGAAACCGACTTGCAGTTAAATGCCTGTGTCATCACAAGAATAACATACCATATGATAATGGTGCTGATCTTTTTACAGCAATGATATGCCTGAGTTATATCAGGTTTATTTTCAAACTTTTTTTCCGGAGCTCTTTGTCACAAGCATGTCTTTAAAAGTAGGTCTGGTGATATTCATTTTTTCCATCAAAAGACAAAAACCAATAATGAATTGATCCTATTAACAAGTACTGTTTGTTTGTCCAAGCCTGACACATTGTATTCATTGTAGTAAAAACCTCTTAAAAGCACATCATTGAGCCACACTGTTGCACTTGCTGACACGTTGCCTCATTATGATGAACCGTCCGTATACTGTCCTGGTTTGTTTCAAAATTCAAAAGGTGTGAAAACTAGGTTTTCCATTTGACATAAATTACAGCCATAAATGCAACCAAACCTTGAAGAGACAGAAGACTCTAACAGTATTTGTTTACTGCAAAACTTTTGTTGAGATCACTGCCTACAGCGGTCGCTGCTCTTTGGATCTGAAGGACAGTTTGTGGGCTCTAGGAGCCTAGCTGGTCTCACAGTAGCTCCTTTCATTCATGGTTTCCCTCTAAATAAACACATGAACACTTCTACTGTAAAACACTTGCCAAACTCTACTTGTGTGTTGAGTCAATGAGTAGCATCTAAGGAATTTGCAAATATGTAACTCAGTGCAACACAGAAGCAGGTTTTAAAGCTTCACTGGAGGCCTGGCTGCCTTTCATACCAGGTTCACTCAAGGCAAGAATTGCGACTCAATGGAACAGTTTGACCTTACATACTGACCCTCTCTACCACGGCCTTGTTAATGATTGTGAGGAATCAAAGAGACTCTCTTTACTGTCTGCACATGAGGAAGCTGCCAAGGAAGGTTAAATATTTGTCTTCAGCTTCACTTTGACTTTCTACTGGCCTGATACAGCACATGATCATTTTTTGAAAAGACTATTGATGTAACTCATGACACAGATGACAACATGGACAGATACACGAGTCAATTTGAGACAAAACAGGGCACAGAGTGTGTATAGCGTGTAAGAGGCTGGCTTGAAAGCTGTACTGGGGGAAAGTTGCCTTTAAGCGTTATGATCACTTTGATCATCAGTTGGATTTACCCATAAGAGATTAACAAATGGTGCTAAAGTAAATAATGACGTAGTGGGATTACACGGCACTGTACATCCTGTAATATGAGTTAGTGTTTTAGTGCGGCCCTCAAGTGTTTCATAATCGATGGCCGTCTGACCACTGACTATCCCTTCCTGTGGAATCTTATCTAACAATGTGAAGAATCTGGGTGTAGAGAACAAAACTACAGCGTGATATGACTGACACTTGTAAAACAGACATGTCAAGATATGTTACTGTGTAGTGGGTAAGAAATATGTCATGAAGCAGTGTGTATTGATTGTATGGTAGTGACAAGGGAGGTAAAGGAACGCTCCTTCAAATGCTGTCCAAATATCAACATTACCCGTCCAGGTTTCTGTATACATTCATAATCTCACTAATGTCTCATTAGGTGTGATACAGTAGATATAGCAGACTGACAGAGATCCTCCAGTGTTCATAGCTCTCTTTAGACTGTTACTATTCTACTTATTAAATGAGAATTTGGATAGCAGCTTCAGTGACCATTTATCAAAAGAAGTCTCAATAAGAGAGAATGTCTAGGTTTGCTAAATTAGACCTAGCTCAACAGTTCGTGTCTACACTTAATGACCAAGACCATGACTCTTAGGAATATTCAAACATAGACATACTACTGAAGAAATGTGGTTAGAACAACCTCTACCAGAATCCCCACAAATGTGTCTATTAGGGTATAAATCTCTCATACCACCAGGGCTTATTAAAGCTGAGTTTGGGCTGGCAGCTACAGGTTATACTGCAGCTGCCACACTCATTTTATGTGATTGGAAGAGCCCACGTAGACCAAAGGAGACAGAATGGCTTGAAAGATAAGGCTGGTGGCATTCTATAGCCGTGTCTCTATTCAGGGGCTGTATCCTTCGAAGGACATGGTCTGATACCTTACTGCAGGTCTTACAGGGACACAGGCCCACTCTCACAAAAAGACACACACACACATCACATCTGTCCCATTCTGTTCTGCTCTTTCTTCAAACAGGACTCTCTAATCTGTTATTGCAGCAGAAGAACTGTAAGTAAAACCTGCAGTAAGGTATCTTTACCGGGCGGTAACATTTTTGTGGTACCTGTAATAACTCCTGGAAACTTGCCAAAACGTGTCTCTATCACACACACTGATAGAATGAACCAACAGTTACTGATTGGACGCTGGACATTAGACGCTGGACATTGGAGTCTATCCACTGCAAACAGTGACCTAACATCCTAAAAGACAATCTGAGAGGCTTCTTAACTATTTGTTGTTCATTTGACATATTTTAATGGACACATCACAAAATGCTACAAACTAGCCTTTCCTTTGTTGGTACTGGTGTTATCAGTGGTACCAGGATACTGTGGTCACATGTCATGCCATTGTCTAAATTTAAATATTAATTATCTGTCACTTTATTGACAGTGCCCTTAGCTATCTACTATTGTTCCTGCTCTTGACCTTTGCATTTGTACACACAATTCAAAATGTGATTTAAAAAAAAAAAAAAAAATTACTTTTCTGTCTGATATTTCATTACCTCTGCCTACAAAATCAATTTCTTAACTTGAGAATCAGGAAATCAGAAAATGTACAGTAAAAGACCTTCATCATAAGACTCAGTGAGGGTCGCCTGGTTTATTTCTTTACCAGCATTACCAGCCAGCTCACTATGCATATGTTAAGGCAGCACTGTTACTTTGATTTGCTCAATCTCCCCCAGTCCCACCTGGCAGGTAGACCTTGTCTTTATCTGCTCTCTCCCTTTCCCTTTCACACGGTCACGCCTTTATTTCTTTATCCCTGTTCCACTCCCAGAGGAAATCAGGTGCTAGGCAGCAGCCTGCAGAGTGCTTTCAGGTCTTGTCTCTGTTTCTTTTCTGCTTTTCTATGTCTTTAACTTTCTCTTTCTTTGTTAGCCAGGGGGAAAAAAAAGGATGAGAGAAGGATTAGCTCATGAAAGCAAGAGGTTGGATATAAGACAGAGAGAGGGAGAGAAATAGTAAAGGGGCACAGGGAAAGAGATTCTGCAATTGTTGCCACGGCTACCACAAAGCAGCTGATTAGCGTGTGTGATGTGTGTGAGTGTGTTTGGGCCTGTAGGTCCATCTCTGTGGCTGATAAATGGCCCAATACTACATGTGGAGAAAGGAGCATTTTAACGATCATTAGCAGTAGCTTCCCATTTATCAGCTCTGACTTGTCGGTTGCTCCAGTGTTGCACCATAACAAGCTGCAACACTCAAATCCCCTGATGTTGAAACCCCCTGAACACGACACGCACACATGCAAGAACACACCAGACATCGATTAACAATCCACATCTTCTGCCTTTTAGCCAAAATGGGGCTGAAAATGGATTGAAATTCAATAACTTGGGGACACTTTGAAAAACTACACTGTGTTAATATTAGCAATCATATGTGTAATCATTATCTCAAGCTGAGTGCCGATAGTATCAGGCTGTGTGATGGCAGACACAGAAAAATCTGTTTATCTCCTTGATTATTCCAGAAAATTAAAAATGACCAAAAGCTGACAAAAAAGTAGTCCGCTTGTAGTTATCATTGTGGGTCTTTTCATACATGACAACATATGGAAAAAGAATTTAAAAAACTGTTGTAACCTCATATGCTCAGGCTCTCTTCTAACATATTTGAGGTTTTTGGACTGCCACAGTGTGTAACCACCTTTCCTGCCTGCCTTCCCAACGCATGTTTGCTGGGTGTGAGTGTGTACGTGCGTTTGCTTTCATCACCCGTGCGCCATGTGATATCTTCCTCTACTCACACTGCCGTGGCTCAGTGAGTTGTACTGGCCTTCCGTTCCTGCTCTGCTAGCATTTTGGGATTTTTACAGTGTATAGATATGTCAATTACATGGTAATCTGCATGAGAAATAAAGAAAAAGAAAACAAAATCAGTTATAATAATCATCCGCTTATATTGATCAATTTGAGCCAGACAGACATGATCACAAAAAGCGGTTTCTCCACTGCATTTATAAATGTTAAAATAATTAGTCGCTTAATCGATTGACCAATTAGTAAACAACAATTTAATACTTTATCAAGATCTAGATTCCAAAATGTAAGGATTTTTCTGTCACTGTACACACTTTTGGGTTTTGGACTGTTAACTGAACAGATGAAACAATCCTAAATCTAGAGCCAGAACTGTAAATTGGCAATACCAATATATAGGGCAGTATTAGCTTATCTCAATGTAACGTATAAGCTGATAGCTAACGGGAAACTGCGGAACAGAAATGTCAAAAAATTGGGGCCAAAGAGATACAACACCTCACAATTTTTATCAAACCTGATCCCAGTAGATCAATGTTTTGTATTAAGTGACAGCTGGAGCTTAAACGCATTGCTTTTGGAGTTGTTCTAAAATAGATAATTTCTGGCTGGCCATGTGTAGCCGAAGGGATTAGTACAATTTTGAAGTGCAATAGTTGTAAAGATCCAGAGCAGGTTTTGTGGGCTGCTCCCTATGGAGGGAACCTTGGATGACATAGATCTTAATGTGATTGATATTGTGATATTTGTGTTTAGCATTGTTAAGTCGAGTGTAGTGCCAGTTAAAAATTTGCCTGTCAGTAGGGTCTTGTAAGGCTTGGCAACCTTTGGTAAAGTGTCAGCATACACATTTACCCGTTATGGAAACATATCGAATATACAGAAGAACCCCCTGATGCCAGCGGGGGTCAAAAAAAGATCCATGTGTTATGAGTGGGCTCTGGGTTTAGAAAATCTGTACACACTTTATAAGCCATGCTTTCGGATTCACAGACCTTGCCCTCAAATTTTAAAATTGTGTCCTTGGATCCATGCGCCCAAACGACTTGCTATTCGAGTGAAAATCACAAGAAAGATACGTTACACAATGAAAGGGGTGAAACGTCCAATTCACAACAAAATATAGCATGCAGTTGACTTCCATCTTTCTTAAAACCCTGGCATATGTGCGCTGTAAATTGTCCAGGTGCTGCACTGACATAGCGTAGTTCCTCCTTTTTCCTCACGTGAAGTAAAATGTAGAAAAGCAATGCTTGAAGCTTTCTCGAGAACTGCTCATCAAAAAACCTCACGGTCGACACTGCACTTCCTTGGGTCCTCGGGAATACATCCGGATAGTTTGAAGTCGATCGGATGAGCGGTTGTCGAGAAAATCAAATGACCGAAATACAGAGATTCGCCCGTTTATAGTTAGATGCAATAAAAATCTAATTATAAAAACAAAGCTCTGGTATCAGTGGGTTCTGACTGAAGATGTCTCTGTGATATTATATGCACCAAATGATTGATTGTTTAATCAAAAAATAATCACCATCTTTATTGCCCACAAAAATGATTCATTCATGTGATTGATTGTTTTTGAATTTTGAAGTTCAGCTGTATATTTAAGTACAATTCTCAATACAACATATGAACAAATTTCTTAAAAAAGGTGAAAGTCTCTTTGTGACCGTGTGAACCATCTGATCTAGACAGCTCGCTTTGAACAGACAAGGACCGCTTTCCAGCAACCTGCAGAGCTTGTGACATTCAGGCCACACTTGCCACAAGCGGTGGTTGGAAACTGGTTGAAAGACGTAGAGATGGTGGCTGTGATGAAAGGGTGCTGAAACTGGAAAGGATGCTGACGGCACCAACTAGAAAGTTCTGTACTCTGATAGAAAGCTGACAAAGACTCTTCCCCCTGGAAACACTCATGTGCTTTCACACATAAGGGCCTCTTTGAGTGTGTGTGTATGCGTGCAACAGTCAATACAATACAATAGCAATGACTTGACAAAAACAATCTGGATCAACCAGCTTTGTCCCGTCCAATGAAAGGCGATAAATGAGCACAGAAGGTAAAGTGTAAAGTTACAGGAACTGTAGGAGGTCATGTTCTGCAGGGAGCGGGGCATCGTGGGAATAAATGAATCGATAACAGCAGTATTTTTTTATGATGAGACATAGAAATGTGGGTAGGGTTTGGTGTTTTTAACTTTTTAAAAACATCTTATTCTGCTTATTGAGTCTAGCTCTTTAATTTGCACTGATAAGCAGAGCCAAAAATCTGGCAGGTTATGTCAAAAGAATCACGAGTTCTGATATACAGTGTGAGGGTTTCAATTCAAAACCTGTTCTCTATGCCAAACCTTAACCATGTGAAAGTGCTTCAGTGATCTGATATTCAAACACAACTCCAAACTACCATAAGCATGTTTTGAATTCCATATGCATGCGTTATGAAAGGTATATCTGTAAATATGGTGTGTGTGAGAGTGAATGAATGAGCAGATTGTATGGAGTCATAATAAAGGCCACACCCTCACAGTCAGTCAATGAACAGACACAAGAATGTACAAGATACAAGAATGTAAGGTAAGGGAGTGTTTTTGTTTCTTGTCTGTTTGTTTCTCTTCTAGACTAAATCTAAGGAAGTTATTCCAACTAGCAGCCACTGACAACTTTTTTATTCTGTTTTGTAGACAATGGATTAAGTCTATTTCCACTTCTTTGAGAGGGCTGTCTAGATTGAAGACAGTATTATAGAAGAGTGGTTCTAAAAAATCCTTTATCTTTGTTCAACCCCTTGGGAGTGATGGCTTGATTACACCGATTCACAAAAATACAATAGGGGAATCCATAAACGAAATGGATTAGAAACTCAAAGGTGAGAAGGCAAAGGATCTAAATACATGGGGTGAGGCAAGAAAAAGGAAAGCGAGTTCACAAGAAGCCAGTGATCCAAAGCCTGATGGTCCCTGAGAGTTACAAGGAAAAAGAGCTGGCTCATTTAAAAATGTCATCAGTCCTGGCAGTAGCTCAGCAACACTTCCTGTAAGTTGCAACACTTGGGATGTTTACACATTAACACTGCAAGGCCCGATGCGCATTCACACACATACACTGCGGTGTCCCTGAACCCAGAGTACAGCATAGAACACAACACTTGTGTATTTTTGTGAACTTAATAAACTCACTGTTGAATCGATGTGACTAATTAAATATTGTTTACACGCACGGAGGTGACATGATGTTTTAGTTAGTGAACAAGATGAAACAAGATGATGTCAAGATGATGTCAAATTTTATATGCACATTGAAAGTGCATATAAAATTCAAAGTACAGTGAGTGAATGTGTTTTTAGTGCTATGACCTCTGCCTTACATCGTGACAAACAGTCCGTGATCAGATCATAGGATCACAGTGTGTGACTCAGCAAGATTAAAAAAAAACAAAAAAAAAAACAGCCAAATAACTTCTAAGATTGAAATAAAATGCCTGAGGAAATACAAACTGCCACACTGTGACAACTTAAATATCATGCAGAATGACACTGAGATGATTAATCCAATCAAACATAAACACTAACAATGACCTGCATAGAGAATAAATATTGTTATAATATATATGTTATTTAGATAAGTATTCAGACTCCTCGCTCTAGTATTTCAAATTGAGCTCAGACGCATCCTATTTGCTTTTATTATTCCAATGAGACCACTGAAATATTTTTAGAACTTGATGGGAGACCATCTGTGGCAAGTTGACCGGACCTGATTCAGAAAAACACACACCTGTGTATACAAGTTCCCACAATTCACAGTGCTTGTCAGAATCAAAACCTTAGTAAAATTTCTGCAATCAAATTGTGTCATGGTATATACTGTATCTGCCTTGAATGTTTGCAGGAGCAAACATTCCTTCCTCCTCGAAGGAAACACTGTCAATCAGGCCTTTATATGTAGAGTGACTATGGAGGCCATTCATTCAATTTTATTTATAGAGCGCCAAATCATAACAGAGGTTATCTCAGGGAACTTTACATGTAGAACAGGTGCAGACCATACTCTTTATAGGTATATTTACAGAGACCCAACATTCCCCCATGACCAAGCACTTGGTGACAGCGGCAAGGAAAAACTCCCTTTTAACAGTTAGAAACCTTGAACAGAACCCGGCTCAGGGTGGGCAGCCAACTATCTCGACCGGCTGGATTGAAAGAGAAAGAGAGACGAGAGAAAGGACAAAAGGGGACTGGAAAGCAAATGACTGTTCACTTGGAGTTTGCCAATTTATTAAGTAAACTTAAATAAAACTGATGCAGTATAATACAACAGGCTTGTAATAAATCCTCCCTTCAAGAGGATTATAATGTTCAGTTTCTATTGAAAGAGGTGTTGATTATTTTAATGGACATTTTGGAGGCTTTCATTTTTGGTAGTCTTGAACTGTACTAGGTTATACTGAGAGGTGTTTTCCTAATATTTTGTCCATCCCATTTATATGAATTGAGGTTGAAAAAATATTAGGAACACAGTTTTATCTAGGTGTACCTAAAAAACTGGCAAGTGAATGTAGATTAATTAAATCCTAGTGTGTCACAGTAACTTTTTCCCTGAACTGGAGAATCAGCATTTATACTGAAGAACTTGACTTAAAACTTAAAATGGGTATGACATGGATTTATTTCATCACTGGAATAATATGCAGTTAAGAAAAGCACTGCAAAATGCAAATGTATTTTTGCATCAGCAAGGAAAATATTTGAAACAATTTACACACTGTAAAAATAGTCCGTAACGTTAGTTGAATACAGTGGCAGAATAAAAATGTTGAATGCATGGTGTAACGTAACCATAACAGCAGCAGTACATACATTTTGTTCCTTCAGTCAATAATCCTAATATATTATACCTGGGTGTGGATAAAAAGTAAATAAAACTGTGCTGTCTTGCTGTCGCTGCATCTTAAACAAAGAACTCTGGGATGCTTTTGCTTCATGTGACTACACATAGAAGTTGTAGTGCTGTGATAAGCCATTTCTAATTTGTGGAGCTTGGGTCTGTGTAAAATAGTCCTGCACTTTAGATGATCCTGTGCGAGGTTTTGTAGCTGCAGCTTGTTTTCCATGGAATCCATGATGTGATGGCGCGCAGCCATCTGTGCAGCGCGCCGTGGTCTAATTGATCAAGTCGCTTACGTGGATTAGTCACCCCAGCAGAGCAACAGACTGTCGTTTAATATTTCTCTTTTTTTTGTTTCTCGAGAACCGCTCACAGTTGCCACTGCACTTCCTTGGGTCCTCAACAAAACACATGTTAAGTTTGAAGTCGATCGGATGAGTGGTTGACGAGAAAATCGAAGGACAGGCAGACACACAGACAGACAGATTTCTCCTTTTATTAGTAGGAAGTAGGAAACTCATGGTTAACAGATTCTACTTAAGCAAGTGACAAGAGCAGATGCTGGAAACTGCGAAGAAGGGCAAAGTCCAAGCAAAATGCAAGGAAAATGGGGATCAGGTCCAATCCAAAAAGACTGCTCAAGCTTACAGTCAAACAGAGTAAATGCACACACTGTGAGATGAAAATATGAAAAATACATATCGCATTTGCTGATCCCTGAAGAAGAGAACATCCTTTTGAATCGTGATGCTTAACATGCGCATGTTTCATAGAGCTGGAATAACTCTTCTGTTGCTCATGTAGTAGTTTTAAATTTTACGTCTCTGAATAAATGGGGGGTTTTTTTGCACTGGTTGCGGTTCCTCTCTACTTATTTTACTGATACACTACTAGGAATAACAAAAAACATGGCATATTAAATGACAAGTTGACAGGCAGCAGCTCTACACACAAAAGAACCAAACTGTCACAGCTTTGAAACAAGTTTAGGGTCAAGAAGGAGAGTTTGAGAGAAAGTGGCATGATAAAACTTGTCAGCCTTTCTTGATTCTTCTTCTGCATGACCCTCATGGAAAACTGGACTTCAGCCAGAATGCAGGACATTCAAAAACTAGTCTAATTACTCCCAGGAACAAGGATGAGCAGCTTCACAGCACAAAAGTAACCTGCATGTTAGCTTATCGTCCATCAGTCAATAAGCTATTTCGCATACTTGGCTTGATTACTGCCACCCAAAGCATGAGATCAATGCTGGCGTTGAGGGGGGTTGGTGCAAGGGGACAACAGGTTTGAAGCGTGATGGATCATTTCCAAGCAGTAGGAAGGAGCTAGAAAATTAGGAAACTGAATCATTAAACCTCCCCTCAGTGGTGACACTTGACGGTGTTTGTGCCAGTATCAGCGTGTCTTTAAAGTACTCTTTCTTCTCTTTTTGGACCTTGGAGCAGGCTCTTTGTGAGTGCGTATCTATGTGTGTGTGTGTGTGTGTGTGTGTGGGTGCGTGCGTGCGTGCACGTGTTCAGCCGGCGGTGAGTCCATGAATTAAAGAGGAGATTAATGAGTCAGGACGTGGAGGCTCAGACTCCAATCTGTTCCCTGCCCCACTCTGGGGGGTGTTTCTCTCCACAAAACCCCATTCTGTCAGCAACACACACGTACGCATACATATGTATATACCACTGAGACACAGCAAGAAGGCCAAGGACTCAGGACTGTGTTTGTACATATGACAGAGGGAGCACATGTTTAGGAAAGTGTGAAGACAGACGAGAGCAGATCATGGTAGCTAAAGCAACGAAGACAGGGATTCTCTTTGACTGGATGTCTTCAGCAGTATAACCCTCCACCCTGTAGGCCATCACCCCACCCAGACACCTCACCACAACCCTGAGAACTGCCATCTGTCTGGAAGAGAGAGAAACAGATAGACTGGGACAGAACGAAAGATAGAAAGACAGGCAGGGAGTAGGACAGAATAAGAAAGAATAACGTTAGGAAACTAGAACAAAAGAACAAGGGAGAAACAAGCTGCAGAGGGAAAAAAAAGTTCCTGAAAATGACTGGAAACTGTAAAGGGGGAAACCCATGAGGAGAAAAATATGCAGAAAGAAGAGCAAGTGGCAGCAGAGAGGCTCGCAGACATATTTACTTAAAACTACATATCTTGTCACTTACTGTACATTTTCACAAAGTTTGCGCTCACTTCAGCAGCAGATGAATATCTATAGGTTGTGCACCAGTATGTTTTTGTTCTCTCTTTCTATTATCCCCTCTCTCTTATTGCAGGGCCACTGAAGATATCTTTTGTCATTATTGCTTTACCCCCTTGGCCATTCAAACAAGCCCATGATGAATATAACGATGATGGCCTTGATGCTCTTTATCATCATTTAAATTCGTATGCTATATGAGATTGGGTGCTGCATTACCATGAAATACTCATCAAGCCTCTTTATCCATCCCTCAGCTCTCCTACTTTAATACATACCATGAGACTCACTAATCCCATGATTCGCCTCATAATCTGATCACAGATATGAGCATAGAGAGAGAAACAGAAAGGAGAGAGCGGGGGAGAGACAAACAGAAAGAAGGATGTAGAGGAATGAAACACAATCAGAGAGGAGAGGGATGCAGACAGATGCTTAGGCTTTGCACTCAGCTACATGAAGACTGAAGGCGGAAAAAATAAAAAAATAATGTGTCACAGGAGGGAGCATAGGGATGTGGGCTGGAATAGAGAGGTAAGAAAATTAGGGGACAAGCAGACAGAAGGAGAGGGAAGAATGGAGAGGAAGATGGAAGGAGGGGGGAAAAGACTTGCTCGTGACCTGATTTTACCACTAAGCCTTGGAGGAGTGGAGCAGTACATAGACAACAAAACGTAGAGTCTTCACTTTGCTCCACAAACATACAGCTGCTCTGTTCATGCAACATGTAGGCTGCACATAAAGAAATGCATACCACACCAAACATGCACTGTAACCTACTGGCCCGCATACTGCATCCACAACTAGCTGAGTCACCAGCCTTGTCTTCTTCTCTTTCTGCCTTCTCGCCATCTGCAACTGCCTCTCCACCCTTGTCTTCTTCCTTCTCAGCTTCCATGCACTCCCAGACACTTCCGGGGGGAGGTGGCACATAATGGTGCACTACAGTGGAAGCCTGATGCCTACAAGTCTAGCAACGCCGCTCTAATAGATCCAAGCTCGGCAGTGTGCTGGCAATACAGACACACACACATGCACACATACACACACACAGACACACTCATCTATTACACAGCTGGATATCTGTGCTGTATACATAAATAGTGTTTGGATATGGAACATACGGACGTCTCGCTACTGTGACACCAATATGTGTGTTTCTACATAAGAGAAAGAAGACACAGATCAAGAGATTCAGATGCAGTCTAAATGCTACAAGTGTAGTCATTCTGTATTGATGTCTCAGTGCTGTGAGTGTTTCCCTGTGTGTGTGTGTGTGTGTGTGTGTGTGTGTGTGTGTGTGTGTGTGCGTGTGTGTATAATGCTCCAGGGCTACAGGTCTTGTCTTTCACATGACCAACTGATATACTGACAAAATCTGTAAACACAAACACACAGAGGGGAGTTGTTGTCTACAGGGCCTGTTCGTCAAGCTATTACATATATAGAACTGAGGTGAGCAGTTATGTGTGTCAGCTCTCCTTCCCCAGTTACATGATGGGTAGGTAAACAGTGCCATGCCTAGCTTGTTTCATGAGCTGAAATAAATATGCATCAATATACACACAAGAGCTATCATTATAAATTGCCTTCAAATTTCCACTGCTCTAGTGTCACATAATTCTCTCAAATCTCTCAACAACTGCATTTTGGTTATGTTCTCAAGCCCTTTGCCTTGGCATGTAGCTGCCACCTGCTACCACACAAGAATGGTTTGACCACGTCCCTCTCCTTAAAGGCAGTTAAGGAGTGTTTATACCAGCAAGTAGGACACTTGCCCTCATACTCACGTAAACAAAACCAACACACACCTAAAAACACACAACACATCCCTGATGTTCTTGTCATGGAGCTGGAGTCAAGTGAATATAACAATCTGTTTACTGCCATATTCAAGCTGCAACACACACCATTAAAATACACACACAGACGCGCATGCAAGCACGCACGCAGGCAGACACACACACACACACACACACACACACACACACACACACACACACACACAAGTGCACATACATACACGTGTCTGATGTCACAGATCTTGAAAAACTAATGCTTGAACTTAAACACATGCATACAAAAACAACAGAGACACATCCATGTTGAGCAGCTACATTCATCCGAAAACATTCAGAGATCAGTCTGCATAGAGCCACCCACCACACACAGGCGTTTATTGACAGCGCTCGAACAAAAGTACACGCCATTGATCCAATGAAAAAAAGGGTTTGCGGGAGCATTGTCTATGTGCGTGGATTTTATGTATGACACAAATCAAGGACTGAGACAATGACAAAGTGGTTTTGAGATCAGCGTGTCCTTTTCAGCGATGGCTTTGCCTGCAAAGTGACGACACACCTATAGGAACAACTAAAAAGCCAGTAAAGCCAATTCCTGTTCTTGTGTATGTGGTCACAGGTCCTTTGTCTGAGGTAGTCACATGACCAGTCTGACTTCCCGCTGTACCCTTCCCACTGCACTGGACGACTATACAATAAAACGCTCAAATGTATGAGACAACAACACCCTGTGCCATATTACAAACAAACACAAAATCATGTTTATGGAAACTTTACTTGATGTGCAAAAACACTGTTCTTAAGACAAAACCTAGAAGACTACGACAAAAAAAACATCCTTTCTAATCAGCCACACGTGAGCCATTAGCGATAAAGGGAAGAGGAGGAAGACGGGAAGGTGAAAGATGAGAGGGGAGTAAAAGAGGGACGAAGGCAAAGATGAAGGGATGGTGGCAGCTGCGCGGATGGGTGTGCGGGGGGTAGTGAGCGGGGATCAAGTCAGAGGGAATCGATAGCGCTGATGACTGTGTTACAGGCGATGTGTGTACTTGTGTTTTTGATAAATAAACTGACAAACATGGCGAAAAGCACTGGACATGGGTACACAGGGTTAACAGCGAGATTGACGAGGTATGTAGCATGTCTGACCTGTAATACTTTTAGCCACTATAATCTGTGTAGTAGTGAAGACTAGGGCTAGATCGATGTAGAGATGGGGCGAAAGGGATGAAAAGAGGGAAGGAAAGCAGAGGAAGGTCAGGCAAGGTGGGAAATAAAGGAGATCAAAAATGATAAATAGGAGGAGGGAGGAGGGAGGAGGAAGGTAGGTACAGATAGAAAAATAAGGGACAAAAATTGATTGGTGGCAGGGGGAGGTATGCACATAGAGGAGATGGAAGGACACTGGAGAGAAACTGAGGGAGAGAGACATATAGAAGACGAGGGGGGGGGGGGGGGGTCGTGAGAGGAAGAAAGAGATCGAGGCGGGCTGGATAGGTCCCAAGGGTGAGATTTCCTACTCTTCTTCGATAGGGCAGTCTGACAGACGACTCTGTGTATCTAACTGCCTATCCTATGTGCATGTTAATTACAGAGAGAGAAAGAGAGAGAGAAAGGAGGAGGGAGAAAGGGAGAGAGAGAGAGAGACAAAGAGGGCAAGAGAGAAAGAGTAAGAGAGTCTGCCAAGGGAAATGGCACAAAGGAAGGTCAGGTGTTTCCCTTGTCAAAACAAGTCAATGGACTTACCCTCCATAGGCCTTTATTTACAGCTTCAGTGTCTATCCCATGTCACAAAACAGCCAGATTGCATGTATTCATAATCACACAGAAATAAATATACTGCTCATTTTACAATATTTTATATTTTTGTTATTCCTAACTACGCTCACGAAAAAGGCCAAAACAAAAAATATGTTAGTCCGTCTCTCAGTGTACTCTAACTTTCCTACACTGTCTGTGGCTCTCTGCCCAAAGCCCTTTTGGTTACAATGGAGGACGTTAATCTATTGGTCGGGAATATATATTTTTATTTGTTGAAAAAGGCTCAGTAATTTCGTAAAACAGCTGGGCAATGTAGTTTCTAGTAAACATCACTTATTCAGAATAGTGTCTGCGCTCCAGTGAATATATCCAGCAGCAGGACGGCGTATGAAGCATTGAGTCAATAAAAACTACAGTATGTTCATGGTAAAGAAGGAACATGACAACCAGTGAAACAGTGTGGCTTAATGATGTGTTTTACATCATTTTTGGGCAACAATGGAGCTCTATGGCACAGAAAAATAAGATATAGTAATTGTTAGTAGGACATTAGTGTTGGTCTTTTCATGGGATTTACTAACAATAAGAAACAATACAGATTATCACCAGATTTATCATTTAAGTGCTACAGCTGAATGTGGCATAACAACATGTACTGCATACAGCCATAAGAAGCAGAGGTGACTAAAAAAATAAGCCAAGAAAACTAGGCAATGTAGACAGACCTTCACTGCTCAAAAGACATTTTTCTTGCAGTTAACTTTTCCTTGACCTTAGCAAGACCATCAACACTACAAAGCAGAACAACATGGCTAATGGAACCCCCTTCCTCTGTTTCTATACTGGAACCCCCCCCCCCGCATCCAGCTCCAGCCAAGCTTCCCCAGACCGTGGCAGCGTGGTTTTCCTAATGAGTTTAGCCTTTATTGGTCTGTCAGAGGAAAAAAAACAAAACATTGTTTCCCCAACTAGCAGGTCGAGATATTATTCATCTATAATTGGTAATAACCCCGTACCCCCACCCGGAGGCAGCTCAATCTCCACTGAGTAATCACTGCCATCGCCTGCTCTGTTTGAAACAGCATTATTAGGTCGATGGCAGTGTTTCTAGCTCTGCTGTCTGCCAAGGAGGTTTATTGTCTGACAATATATGGCTTCATTCCTGTGCTTCTTTTAAAACCGCAGGCTGTGTAGGAAGAATCGGGCTGAGCATATTTCTCTCACGTCCCAAGCTACGATCAACTATCTCAGCATCCTAGACAGTGGAGCCTCCACAATAAGCTCCAGTGGGATCATTTGGGCTAAGGCTTTATCAGTTTATTCGACAGCAAGATTTATTGTGCTGCGCAAAACACCTTTCACTTTTCAATATTCAGCTGTCACCTTAACTCTTTCACCAGCTCAAAAGACTGTCTCACTGGGTGTGTTTGTGTGTAAGAGTGTTCAGATGGACATAGTATTCTTTGAGTGGTTAAAGAGAACAAAGCTTTTCATTAGCATGACCTCCTCTCAAAACTTGTGTTTATATATTTACTCAATGGCCATGTTATTTTTACTCAGATAAAGATGAGATCCAGTCAGGGGCATTTTTTTGATAGTAGATAAAAAACGGACTTAATTGGTATTTTGTTCGAAATATTGTGACCTATGAGACTGAATTCTCGGCGTGAAGGTGTTAAAGTGTGTGGTAAATGTTTCTATGTTTCTAATTCTATTTTTCTTGGTATTAATGAATTGAAACCAATATTGACCAACATGAAAATGCGGCTGCAAGTGCAAACTGATTAAAAGTCTGAAATAATAACGCTTACAAATAACAATTATTTTCAGTATCGATTACTCAAGAAAATAATCAGCAGATTATCGCTCAAATATTTTTTCTATACAATGTCAGAAAATAGTGAAAAATGTCTACATCATATTTCATATCACAGAGCCCGATGTGACATATTCAATTGCATGTTTCATGAAAAAATTAATTTGATTATCAAAAAAGTTGCCAGTTAATATTTTGTCAATTTTCTCACCAATTAGTCAACTAATTGCCTAAGCTCTATACAGAATGGTGCATTCATGTACAGTAATATTGGGAAAACTACTGCTTTCCTGATAAGGTGTTAGATTGTGAACATAATGCTGTTTTGGGGCTTATTCTTTACTGTCACATTGAAGAGTTCAGACAAATACTGTAAATTCCCTAATTTTGAGAAAAAACCTTGAGCTCAACTAATTATGCAACACTCGTCACTTTACATCAAGATTAGCTTCAAAATGTTGGTTTACACCATCCGTTTACATCATATTTTCTCCATTCTACTTTCTCTATCACAATCATTCCAAACAAAAAAACAAAACTGAATATTACAAAATTTGAGAAGAAAAAAATAAGATCATGAGACAGAGTGATCGCTGAGAGAAAGTGAGAGAAAGTGACCTTGCTGCTGCTGGGAGCAGACTAGTATTTCATCAGCTAGCACTAAGGGCACACCTGCCTCACAGCTATACTCAGGTTCCAACATCTGCCAACGGCTCTGTGCTTCATCCCTGTGAGGAGGTGTCAGGGGAGGAAAGGAAGGAAGAAAGGGAAATAAAAGACAGAAAGAATGAAAAACAACAAAGCCTCTTGTGGGTTTACTGAGAGACTCTGGTATGTTGCAGGGAAAGTCTAGGTTGGCTTTGAACATACAAAACACAAAAAAGAGAAACTAAAGATGTTGTGACGAAGAGGGGAAAGAGTGATGGGACTGATAGAAATGATACGACTCTAACAGTAAACCACCTACTGAACTATATATTCTATAGTCTACACTGCAGCTCGCTGGGACTGCCCCTGTGGCAAGTGTGTCAACTTGTGTCTGGCAGAGGACACACATCAAGCCAGTGCTCTCTCCCCAGCACAAGGTGACTGAATCAACAAAAGAACAAAAGTGAATTATACAAAGTTTAGTAGGGAAGGAAGTGGCATCATGCGCTGAAAAAAATGTTATTCATTGGAAGGAGAAGTGAAAGACATACCAGAGGATACTTATACAGGCTGATTCATTCAACATTTCTGATGAACTCATTCACTTCTCCAAGTCTAGGTTACAATGACATGCAAGTAACTAACCACAAGCAGCTACATCATGTTAAATGATGTTGTTATCCCACCTTGTTGCTAAGCAAACTGTCTTGTACAAGTGTGAAAACGTGTTTGAGGGAGTGTGCATGGGTGCCTCAACACATGACAGATGCGTTGTTTACCTTGTGTTGACAACAGTGACGATACAAATATTTATTAGTAGTCAGGACAAATTAGATTAACCTTTTAGATGAACCTCTTCACGGTTGATCTACTTTCACCCTGAATGATTTTTACAATTTTACTTATTGCTGTTAAGATGTCAGGCAAAAATCATAACAACAATGTAATAATAATCAAATTAAATTATTACCATTTTACCATAAACTCTTTATTTTTTTTAGCCATCCAGGGGGTCTCATGGGAACCTTTGAACTTAAATAGAACCACCAAGTCTAAGAGCTCACAACCATGCTAGCCGCGCTGTGAAGCTGTACTTAGACACAGTGGTTCTTTGAGCTAAATGCTGACGTCAACATACTAACTTGCTCACTATGACAAAGCAAAGATGCCAATGTTTAGCAGATAATGTTCACAAAGATCACCACTTTCCCATTCACTTGAATGGACCGACAGACCGTCAGCACAACACAGCCATCCCAAGAGTCATGCCACTAGCAAGGCTAAAAACATCAGCACCAGAAATGGCAGCGTATTTATGAGACCAGACCTCTGGGAGCTGGTAAGGAGGATGCCACAAAATCCCTTCAACAAAGTAACAACTAACATCAGTATGTCATCCTGTCACCTTTTTCCATAACCGTATCCTCCCTAGCCCCCTGTCCTCTGTGTTATCTCCAGGTTTCCTTCCAACACTTAAATACATACACTTATTTGAAGTCTGCAGTACAAACAACAGCAAAGCCATGTTCTGCCCAATAGGATTTTCTTCTAGGTACGCTGTTCAGCCAATGGTATGTCAGTTTCTATAGGATCAACCTTCAAACCTGGCGTTTTAAAGTGCTGGAGTGAATATAAACAGCCCCTCCCCTCGCTCCCGCTCTCTTTCATACCATCATATGGTTGGCAGAAAGGAAAAGAGCTGACCTTAACTGTCCTGGAAGACTTCAGGAGCGCACATACACACACACACACAAACACACCGGGATTGTCAGTACCAGGACGGCCCACTTTCGAGCTGACCTCAAAAAAAAAAAAAAAAAAAAAATAGCTTTCATCTGCATGCAGCTGTCTTGGTAAAGAACAAAACATAAGATCAGACAGGGCAGAGGAGGAAAAAATGGACAGATAGTGGAATGAAAAAACAGCAAAGCATTGAGCCAATCAACTGACCAGGGTAAAACAAAGGGCTATCTGTAAAAGCCCTGGACTTCATCCCACACTGTGATGAGAGAACTTCGATCCCCAGGCAGGCTGCAGAGAGCTACAAAGCCATGATGTAGCCTGTTAAGCTGCCACTTCGATTCAGCTCATTGAGCTCCATGCTGCTGATCAATTAGAGAACAGCTGAACCAGCTGCCGACCACACAAACAAACATTATTTTTTTACTGTTTTTAAGCACAGATGTTTTTTTTTAATACAGCGTGTACTGCCTCTTTCAGCTCTTAGTAGTAGTATTATATCTAAACTGAAGTTTTTTCTCCTCTGCTGGTTGAAGAGCCGACCCCACCCCTGTGCCATGTGACATGGAGGCTGATACAATTTAAATGGAGGCATACTGACTTATCGGGGCCCATATGCATAAGCCAAGTCACAACATTTATGATGGAATAAAAACTATGCTGTAGATTTTCTTTCCCTTGTGAGATATAATTCCCAACCATTGATACAGTAGCCTCTTTAAAATGGAGATCCCGCTATATTACCTCATTATGCCGCATTTGCTTGTTTATACTGAACCAAACAAAGTTGGCATTATGCCGCCTATTATGCTGCGTGATTTTAGGTAGCATGCTGGTGTTCCAGAATCAGAGGTCGGACGTGTAATGCAACATCGTCGGAATCCGTCCAGCCAGGCCGTCTCTCCATTTTACACAGCCGTCGATTGTGACTACCTCTGCTGCCGGGTCATTGCTGGAACAAAAATGCCCAACCCATTCCGTGTTCCTACCTTCTACACAGAACGGCGAAGTGGAATAAAGACACAACTTTACCGCCTTGAACGAGCTGTATAAAAGGGGGTAGTGTTAGCAGTAACAGTGATATAGAACTACACGTGAAAGGGCACATACAACCCAAAACGCTATCATGTCAACAATGTGTATGGAACTAGTAAAAAAAATAAAGACAGGATCTATCCTCATATTCTACCGGACCGCTGTTTCCTCAGCGTACTTTACCCATATAATTGAAAAACGTAATGTTGGAAGGGTCCTGCTGTTAAAGAGGCTATACAAGCAAACAGCATCATACTGCAGACACTTAAACACACTTCACTCTGTGTGTGTGTGTGTGTGTGTGTGTGTGTGTGTGTGTGTGTGTGTGTGTGTGTGTGTGTGTGTGTGTGTGCGCGCATGACACTCACCCATCCTCCTTGACTCTGGATCCAGGGCTGAATGTGGTTGTCCAGATAGACTGTCATCCACTCTACGATTCTGTCCACCAGCGGACTCATCTCCTTCTCCACACACTCGACACACAGCGCCCCGCCGAATGCAAAAAGCCCTATGATGCGACCCCAGTTGACGCCGTCCCGGAACACTTCATCCATCACATTCTCAAAGCTTTGGTAAGCTGTTGCTGGCGTGATATGCAGCTGGTTGTGCAGATCACTGAAGGCGCGGGCGTATCGCAGCTCAAACTCGTTGGCCGAGTCCCGGAGGGCTTCTTTCACCGCGTCCAGGCTCGTCGTTGAAGGCAACCGTTGCTGCCTCAGCGGGGATGCTGGGGGGGTCCCACTACTCATGCTGTTAAAAGTTCCGTTGGCGTGTGTCGCTGTCCGCTGTTCCTCACCCAACCCAGCCCCCCCCCCATCAGTCCTGTTCAGAGGCTCACTGAGTCCCATGTGGTTGAGAGGATAGTTTCTCTGGGAGAGTTTATACTTTATGTAGAAAACCACCAGTTCTCTGTTTTGAGACATTTTGTGTTTAAATTTTGCTTTTTCTTTTCTCTTTTCCCGTCTCAGCTCCTCTTTTCGTCGTGCCTTGCTGTGTTAGAGTGAAAACACTGTGCCAGGCTTTTCCCTGTGTTTCCTGTGTTCAGACCACCATTGTCAGCTTATGTCCAGAGGACACTTGGGGGGTGAAAACCAAACCTACACAAGGCTGACAAATCAGCTCAGACCCTGTAGGGAGACAACAATAAAAGGTCAAAGTCTGGATAACCTATAAGCATACTGGTATTAGATGTGTGTGTGAGGAAGGGAAAGTGTGCAGAGATGGCTGTAGATTTTCAAATTAAATTTGGACAGGTTGGGTCAAAGTGCATCTCTCTAATTGGGCTATTACATATGGAGCAGATGGCAATGATATTAATGAGACAATAGTAGAATGAATCTGTATGTGTGTGTGCGCGTGTGTGTTAGAGAAAGAGGACGAGAGACAATCAGAGACACAAAGGGAGGGGTGGTGTGAGGAGGGTGAGGTTTAGGTGAGGAGAGATCAGAGGGACAGTCTGTCTTGAGGGTCCATGCAGACAGTCACCATCTCCTAATCAGTGACCTCTGACCTCCAGTCTGAGCTTTTAGGCACCTTGTTTATCTCAGCTCCAGGCTGTCTCTGTTACACACACACACACACACACACACACACACACACACACACACACACACAGATCTGCATGTTGTCAAACTTAAGCGGGCCCTTAAGTCTCCATATAAAACTGACTTTTCTCTGTCACTTCCAGGATCCCACAAGCTATCATCATTATCTTTGCTGGAGGTTGGTCTGAATGCATTCATATGAATTATCCTTATGGCCTCACATCACTGCTACCATTCAGGGTCGAATACACAGGATTCTAAAATACAAAATACATCATTATGATAAGATTATTCTAACCATATATTGGCTGCCAATGCTTGCCCATTCAACAGTAAGCTTTGTCTTCATTTACCTTACTGTAGAATGAGTTGTTTTGATGATGAATAAAGAAATCCAATAGTTAAACCACTTTGCTCACAATGTAGTTTAAGTTCTTGTGTACATAATGCAGTGACCCCTCAATGAACTCGTCATCAACTCTATTAACAAGCGTATTTTACAATGTCTTGTGTAACTCTGTAGTTTAGCATTGATGTATGAAACTGCTATTGCAGGATTGCGTTAAGAGTGCAACATAGGGATTAACCCTTGAAAGCACTCTGGTATGAAAGGTTCATATGCAGGTTGATTATATTATTAATAATGTATACATAATAAATGTAAAATTACGATGTTCAAAAATAAAAGCATAACAAAGTTTTTAGAAGCCAAAAAACTGAAGAGTTATGTTGGTAAGAATAATGATATGTTGAAAAAGCAGCCCTGAAACCAGAAAGAGATATTGATTAGATCATTAGTAGTTATATGAAATTTGTGTCCATCAACACCTGCCGACACAATCTAAAATATTGTAGTGTTGAGCCCAATGGCACACCGATCAACCAAAACATTAAAACCAGTAACTTGTTTTAATGTTGTGGTTGATTGGTGTCTAATGAATAATTGGTGCACTAATGTTACCTTTGGTTAAGAATCATTATAAAAGAAAACAACTGGAGCTGAAATGATTAATCAACTAAAAATAGATAAACAATTTTAATAAACAGTTAATGGTTTAAGTCATTTTTGAACAAAAATCCCAAACATTACCTTGTTCCATCTTATCCTTTGGCAGCATTTGCTGCCTATCACTTTTCTTATTGATAATAAATTGAACATGTTATATGTTGACGAAATGTGGGTTGGGCAAAACAGGGCTTTGGAGGACATCGCTTTGGGCTTTAGGAAATTGTGGTGGGCAATTTTAACTATTTTCTGTCATTTTACAGAGCAAGTGATTTAGTTAGAAAATAATCCTAAACTTAATTGCTATAAAATCATCATAAATTGCCTATATTGCCTATTTTTCCTATAAAAACACATGTTCTCAACTCTGACATCAGTTTGACATAATTACTAAGACCATTTGAACCATTCCCTCATCCTCTGCTGCCTGTCACTATTGCTAAATGGTGTCCGCAGGCACACAAAAAGGCGTGGGAGGAACATGACCTGCTGATGATCCTAAACTGCCTGCTGGTTATCATGTAGGAACCTGACCTTTCCTATAATACTGACATTTAAGCCGATAAGTGGTTGGACCTAATATTTAGTGTGTGAGGCAGATTGAAGGGAGCTATATGCAAATAGTGCTGATGACATTACATAATGCATAACTACTCTCCCTAACAGCACAATGGAAGCGTGATTCGGTCTCTACTGGCTCCTGTGCAAACAAGCAAACTGCTGTAGTTTCATCAAGCCCAAAAACTTCAACGTCTTACGAGCCTCGGTTCAGCAGACCATTTGAGCTATAATTCGAAGCGACGGAAAACGAAAACGGCCTCTTACAGCAGATAAAAGACCCACAAAGCAGCAGTGTTTACAATGGCCACATGGTCCCAAGCTCCCAACACGTGGCTCGGGTTTTAATAGCCCAGCATTAATGTAAACACCACACAGCTCCTACGGGAATACCAGCGAGTCGCGACGAAATGGAGCGCCTGCACGCAACATTTGTAACGACAACCGCTCAAATACTAACTCGAATAAAGCAAACTGGAGGCTGGGTTCATGTTATTATGGTGGAACCTGGACTGTGACTTACAGATAAACCAGCCAGGGGTACGTTAGCGATACTGTACCATCTCCGACCGCACCGCCTCCGTCGGCTGCATGCGCTAGTTGTGTCAGCCCCGTCTGCGTATTAATGTAAATCTCCTCACTAAACACCAACTCGCATTTCCATGTTATTCGTCGTTTCTGATATGAGGACTAAATAAGGTATGAAGACGAACATGAGCGTCTTACCAGCTGTACGGGACAAAAATCACATGCAGTTATCCTCGGGTCTGTTCAGCGTTTCCCGCTGTCAAAACGTCCCTAATCTGGTCGCCTGTCTGTCGCTCTGTCTGTACAAAAGCTGTCAAAATCCAGGAATGTGAGATAGCCACTTTGTCTGAAGGAGTGTGTTTGCACGTATCCTCCCACGTCCCGTCCCCCCTCCCCACACACACACACACACACACACACACACACACACACACACACACACACACACACACACACACACACTATTTGCTTGCCCAGGCCCTCCTCTATTACGTAACAGGACGCCTTCAGAGATGTCTTAATATCTGGTCCACGATCACGTCGAGAATCCTCGTTTGTACTGGCTGTTAAACCCAGGCCTACGTCGAGTACAAGAGAAAACTCCATCTGGTAATATCACCCGAGACAAAATGATAGTGTTTTCTGTCCTACACCCTAAACTGTAGGCAGAGAGCGTTAAGAACAGTTAGTGAAACCGATGTAAATAATAATATTTAATTTTTCGATTCTGTGTGTATAACATCCGTCGATACTTTCACTCTTTTGTCCACATTTTATCTGTCACAGAGCTTATTTCGTTTAGTGCATGAATTTAAATATACACCACACGACTGAGGCACCTCTCTTTTCTAGCCTGACCCTGTTTTCTAACTGTGGTGCCTTACTGCTTTATTCCACAAACGCTTTTGGTATTTCCAATTTTTAAAAAAAAGCACATTTCTCAAATTGAATTTACCTACGGATGAACGGGCTTAGTAGGAGCCCCTGAATGCAGCACAAGCAAAGGCCATCCCATTCTCCTGTCATATACACTGAACACCTTTAATCATATCGCACCAAAATTCCACTGTGCGACAGCAGGCTCTGTCCCAGCTTGAAAACAGACTTCACCACGCTAGGAATCAGCATTACAAACCTCATCTCAAAGCAAAGCATTACAGACACACACACACACACACACACACACACACACACACACAGCTCCGTCTACTCTAACGCTGCTGTAGGTGGCTGCTGAAGATGGCTGTCACTGTCAAATAAGCCACAGTCTTCCTGTAGTAGCACATTTATGGACTGTGAACCTAGAAAGGTGTATTTACTGTGGCAGAATCCTTTGGTGCAGTCTACAAGTAGACTTTGCATCAAACAGACTGACATTTGACGGAAAAGGCTGGCAGGAAACAAAATTCTGGTTAGGCATTCTTCCAAATCTGTCGACCTCCTTCCTCTAGCTGGATTCTGAGAGGAAAATCCACCCTCTCTACCATTACCTCTCACATACTTTAACCAATGATACAAACACAATCAGAAATGCATTCGAAAACTGACCAGAGGCTCTTACTTGTATGGTGGTCTCCATAAAATCATGTCTGGTGGCTCAGAATCCCGACCCCGGCAGGAATAATCCTATCCGTCATTGCTAGCCTGCCTGGTTAGCTACTGCTACCGCAGATCCGCCCACAGCTACGCTCCCTACGTAACTTCACCATGTCAGTCGACTGCTAAAAGTCCAGCCAAAGAGATGGCAGCTTCGCCCAGCGCGAAGGCTGCTGCATTTGCGTCAGGGAGCACAATGTTGTCTTGTCACCGGAGAGTGGTACTTGCGAGTCGCTCTCCGACTTGGCCTCAGAGCTAGCCGGCTAGCAGGAGAGACGGTGCCGGCGAGCGTTAGCGCTAATTGGCTAAAAGTGAGCAAGTTTATGTTGTCCGAGCCTCGCGTCTGACCCCTACATTATTTATTTAACCCGCTAGTTGAGTGCAACACATTCCTCATTGTTTGTCTGTCTACTCACTGGTTTATGGATTACTAACATGTTACTTTCTTAACAG
This sequence comes from Xiphias gladius, assembly GCF_016859285.1. Classification (NCBI taxonomy): domain Eukaryota; kingdom Metazoa; phylum Chordata; class Actinopteri; order Istiophoriformes; family Xiphiidae; genus Xiphias; species Xiphias gladius. The sequence continues at coordinate 3,771,015 of NC_053417.1, forward strand.
GATTCCATGGAGCAGCTGTCAGGCATCATTCCACTTTAGTTGCCCAAACAAAGGATGTGAGAGGTCTCCATGGTAACCTTTGTTACCCCCCAAATCTAGCGCGCTTCGGGGCCGGCTACCAGTTTGAGCACAGTGCCATCCTCTGGGCATCTTTATACAGAAACACTGGAAATCCATCCTCCAAACTCCCAGCTCTCACAGCCAAAGTAGCCAACAACTGAATGATTTAGTTTAAATACAAATACGAGAGTCTGTGAGGCCGATTTATGGTTAAAGAGGCTGCAACGCCTGAACGCAGATTAAACCATGGCATCAGCGAACCGGGCAGGGCCAAGACGGGCTTCGGCGCCCCTGAGGAACTCACATTCTGACTTGAGGAAAAGTTCAGGTGTAACCTGTAATATCAAAGACTGTCCCATTCTGCTGATTTGCCCCAGAAAGCTTTACCAGCCAGCATGCACATTACCACCGCCCTGGAACTGGAAAAACCTGGATTGCAGCGGTTTTTAATGTTATTTCTACTACCCGTGCTGGACAAGTCAAAGTGTCCATTGTGTGAAAGTTCCGAACCATTTTAAAGCTGAATCAGTAGTCATCGGAGTGGATCAGGTTTATTGATTACTTCACCAAATGCTTGGAAGATTACATCACAATATCATGTATACAACCGTATAGCACTTTCATATCTATGTATCTTACATTGAAAACTTTACAGTCTGCATTTTTTCATTTACTGTATATATATATTTATATATTCCCTAGCTTTAGGGAAGAAAAGTACACATCCATAGTTGCGAGGAAAGGAATGCTTCTCAAAAAATATTTAAATGCACTTTAAATAATTACATACATCCTTCTTTAAAAAGGCATGGGATAAACTACAAAGGATCCAGGATGCTGAGATTCCAGTATCTCTGTAGATGCGAGCTTTGGTTTTGCTCCGTTCCAAAATCCTTCTGTGCCTGAACTCCACTGCTGAATATGACAACACTGATGGGCCTTCCAACCATCCAGAGCAGGTTGGTCCACTGGTGGGTGTTAATACATGAGCAACAGATATGCGTCTGCAACAGATATGCAAAGTGTGTGGGATACAGACAACCACTGTGTCACCTTATAGGGCCAACTGATGGAATAGTTGAGAGTTTTATGAGCCAGCTGTGATTCTAAAGCCAAGAGGAGTTGACTCCATGGTAAGTCCTTCAGGGTAAGGCTTACTGGATCAACACATGAAGGAATGCATGACAGAGGGAAGTAGTCAGGCTTTCAACCAACCTTTCATTGTAAACCAGCAATTATCCTGAAAAAAACAATCATAAAACAACTTGAAGAAAATGAGCAAAATAAATAAGTAAAATTTCATTGACAGGCAAGAATGATGAAGACGACAGGACGGTTGTGTCACAGAGAGCAAAGACGTCCCAAACAAAGCTGCATTCGATCTTTGATAGTGTTGTAAGAGATGCAGATTGTTTATCAAATGCGGCAGAGAGTTTCAATCTCTCTAACAATGGCAATAGCCCGCCACCAAATTACACACAAATAAGAGGGAACATAAACATTAAAGTGACAAACAATGCTTTGGGATGGGTATTGATACATGAGGTTTCAGATATTAGAACATATTTTGATTAAATCACCAAACTCACAATAAGGGCAACACTGATGATGTTGTAATTTTCTAACAGGCACATGTGGCCAAAAGACTTTTTCGCAAAGGGCAAATATAAGATTAATCAAATTCAATGGTATGGTTCATTTGCTTTCAGCATGTCGATATACTTTTTTTTGTTAAGTATTTTTAAAAAATCAGGTACAGGGTTTGCAACACTATCAATAAATTATTTGTTAAAGTTCTTTTCTAGTCATTACAGTTTGAGATGAGTCAGGGGGATGATGAATGACAACAGTCAGCAGAGAGTGCTGGTCACAGTGCTGTTCATCCCCGAGAGAAAGAAGGACAGGGTAAAGACTTTTCAACAAGCTGAGTGCAGTAGAAAAGCTGAACACTTTAATGCAGAGTCCTGAACTGAGACAGAAACGCTACAGTCTTTGTAATCTTCCTCCTGACGTTGTAGCCCCTCTGAAATCCGTTCTAGTCCAAGAGAGGGGAGAAAGTCTCTTATGTGTTACATCCACCAATGATCTACTTGTCATTGTCTGCCATCATCTCCATTTCTCTATCCACCCCCTCCGCCTGTTTCGGCACCCACCCAATCTAGGACGCGGGAGTCCGGACAGGCACCCCCTCGGGAGCAGCGATGTGGAAGACGGAACCGATGCGCAGGAAGAAACGCCTGAGGACGGCCCGCAGTTCGGGGATCAGGTCAAACTGCATCATTTCACACAGTTGGGGGTAGTAGCAGGAAGCATGGGGCTTGAACTGGAGAAGGAGAAAGTGAGAAAATGTAAATTAGCAGCAAAGTCACACATGTATGTGCTTTAACCCCATGCTAACTATTTGTCGCAAGATGTAACCAGTGTATCTGAAAATACGGAAAATGTACACAACAGAAAAGGAAGGGCAGTCGCTCTGGGATGTGTGGGCGCTGTTGGGAGGACACAGAGTTCACAGCAGGGAGTTAAATTAATGCGCCCAGAGGCCATTTTTTTCTTCACTGATGTATGTTTTTGCTGTATTTTTCAGTTTTTAAGGGCAATTTCATTGAATTGGCAAATTACATTCAAGCAAATAAACACAGCACTAAGATTTGTTTGAACAACTTTCCCAAAATTCACAGCAGGCCTTGCACAATAGAATAGTCCACTGGAACTGGACAGTCCACTTTAACAATATTGTTACACTTTTTGTTGATGCAGTGGTTTGTGTGGTGTTGGTATTTTCTTCTAAAGCTGGCTGCCCGGCGCCAACATTTCCTACTACTTCAAGCTGCATGCCCGGTTGTTTTTTAACTGAAAACTGCTATAGTTTTGGCCTAAAATGCCCTGGAAAGAAACCCTGAGTCATGGGTGGCCATGAATCATCCATGATTCACTGTGAGTGCATGATTCATAGGTGACAGCTCACACAAGTGTTTATAATCACGAAAATATGAAATAGAAAAAGGAAACATAAAGGGCTGACCAAATCAACACATACAGTTTGGATCCCCAACTTTTATCAACTTGCAGGGTATGTTCGCCTCAAGCCTCTCTTTAATTTCTGATCCTGGTTCAGATTCAATCACAGATGTACACAGTTATGACCCAGAGCTCCATAATGTTTGCAAATACAGGTTTGAATCCTGAAGCATCCCTGTCCTGCTGTTTTCAAACTCTTGTCCTTGACATACCCATCCACAGTATACTTCTGACTAACGTGTGTGTGTTTATATGCATGTGTGTGGTTCCTGCCTTGTCATCGGGCAGCCGTAGCGTCCTGGTGAGCAGCAGCATGAGCAGGCTGTTCCAAGCCTCTCTGTGGCTCTCTGAGGTCAGACTGATGAAGTAGGCCAGAGCTTCACTACACACCCTGGGAGAGAGGACACAACGCACAAAGGATTATGACCAGCCCAGCACTGACGTACTGTATCCCCAACACTGAATAGGCAGAAGTGGTTGGTCTCCATCACCACGGCTTCAGTATTATTATGATTATTATTATTATTATTGAAGAGCAGGCCAAGGCTACACAGGCTGAACTAAGGCACCAACACCTTAATGATTAACACCACAGGGACGTATTCTTGATGTAATAGATGAGTCAACGGCTCCAGTGCAGCTGCTCAGCGACAAACAGAGCAAGTTCATTTGTACCAAGCTCTAGCATGCCAATATTTTCTAAGAGATGCACACACAGTGTACAGTTCATAAATATATAATGAGGTATGAGCCATGTGTCAAAACACAGCTCACTTAACACGGAACACACACCAGTGCTGTCCTTCCTGCAAATGACACAGTTGGTGCTTATTTATCTACGGTTAAGGTTTAATTTTTAACCAGGCAATAACATGCAGGCAATATTTTGAGCTAGTGGAGATGAGCAACTGTGATTACACGACCAGCAGCTATGTTTTTTACAATGCACTCTGTTTATTAAACTCATAAGCAGTAGCATTTGTACAGGATCAGTCTGGCAGTGTTCTATATTTTTCTTAGCATCAAATAATTCTATAAAAACTCTAAAACCAACAATGAATAGATCATATTAAGTATGATACATACTAAGGATTGTGTAGCCAAAGCCTGATATGTCTAATTCCTTTGTTGCCCAAGAACTATTGAAAACACATCAGTGATCCTTCATTACAATGAACATGGGCACTCACATACACCGTCCTGCTGCTGTAAATACTCACTAGTGCACCAAATGTGTATGAATCCGTGATTGATAATAAAAATGTAAAAAAAAATTTGTAGCTTTTTAAAAAAAAAAAACATTTTTCTTAAAGAAGTATTCATTTGTAACCTATTTTTAGAGGTCAGAGGGCATTGAAAGGCAGGTTAATCTGTTGTTGGTTTTGGTATTTTTATGGGGATTGAAAAAATATAAAGAGAAATATCAATACGATATCGCCAGCCTTATCTTTTAATGAAACGCTGGTCAAGTCGTATGTTGTACTCACAGCAGCAGGCGGGTCTGGATGTCAGGCCATGAGTCCTGCAGCTGACGGTCAGAATACATCCTGAATAAGATCCTCAGGCTGCAGGCAAGACTGCTGGTTTCCTGCTTCAACAAGTTGGGCTTGGATTTCCCTTTAAACCCTGATGGCAAAGAGAGAGACGATCATTGTGAGGGAAAAAAAACAAAACAAAAAAAACAACCCCAACAACAGAGGGCTGTGCATGGCCTGATGGTTAAGACACATACATGTAACTGCAGCATCCATGGTCTTATTCTGTCCAGGTCCTTTGTTACACATCATAACCCTCTCTCTCTGACCTGGACACGTTTCTAAACCCTTCTATGTTGCATATACAGAACAACTGCACAAGTTAGGAATAGAATTTCCATTTCTATTTACCTGCCCTCCAGAGTATCGTCCTTTGTTCGTTGTTGGAGTTGAAGTCCTTGGCGAAGGTGTGTGACTCCAGGAGACAGTCCAGCAGCTTGAAGAGGTGTGCAGAGGTCATGTGTCTGTACATACCCTGATCTGGACGCAGCCCTCCTCCCTCAGTCTCTGACTCTTCCAGAGCATCTCGCTGATGGGGGAAAGGTTTTAGACATTTTGAGCTAGGAATAATTGACGATTTCATATGAACAGGGCTGATTATCTTAGTGTCCCTAGACCTGATCTGACATTTGATCACAGCACAATCTTTCCATATCATTCAGATTAGACAGCAGCATTTCAGAGAAGGCAAAAAGAGTTTATTAGTCCCCCCACCCTTTTCACCGTTTCAACTGTAACATATTTTCCTCAAATATAAATGAAAAAGATGATCATAAACATATTAAGGACGATCTTGAAATAAAACCTGCCAGTAGCGGTTGTGAACTACCTGTGCAGCAGCCATGTTCTCAGCATCCTCCTTCTTGCTGGTTGCTGGGTAGAAGACAATGTTGTCTATGGTCTGGATTAGTTCAAGCTGTACGACACATTTAATCAGCAGCCCGGCAAACAGCTTCTGGTCTGAAACTCCTGTAGCACAAAAACAATACACGAGGTGTCGAGACATGAGCACTTGTCCGATTTGACAGTGACGTCAAGAAGTCTGTGACATAACTCAAATCTGAGTTTAAATCCCCCTTTTTTTTTTTTTTTACTATAACTGTTTTTCAGATTTGCAGGTTGAATTTGACTTTACACTGAATGCACACATATGAATGTGTGTATGCTTGTGCATGCTGTGTACTCACTAGCATTGGACTTGCCCTTCCAGGTGTCGTCGCTGGACATCTGGCTGTGTCCTCTCTCAGATAGAGCTCTGTCGTAGCTGCTCTGCGACTGACTGTCAAAATCCACATCCTGAAGATGTACAGTAACAAAAACCTCATCAACATTCACAGTGTCATACTTCTGATATGACGGAAAGACTGATAGGAATTGGTTTATCATGTTCCAGAACTAGTATGAAGCATCTGTGGAGCTGCTGTTGTTGTGTACAATTGTTGTTTACTCTGTAAGTAAATTTTATTTATTTTCTTACAAAATGCTTGCCATCAGCAGTTTCCTCATCCTGTCCAGCCGGTCGCCAGGTCAACAAACTGATGTGAAAAGCAAACAGAATGGCAGATTGGGAATCAGGTGTTGTAATCTACATCCTGTCACAGCAATAAAGTACACAGCACTGCATTACTACTGTGTGTTCTGCCATAAAAACAGTTACATGTACCTACGATGAATCAAATAACTGACTGAATTTCGTGCTATCATTAAGATTTTTGAGGCAGCTTTAATTGAAATTGAATTGCCCTGATCTCTTGTACAGTGCTTGAGGACTTACACATGAGGGCTGGTGTTTTGGAAGATCTCCAGCATACAGGAGCAGGTGATGTTCCAGACCTCGGGGCTGAACTTCTCCCCGTTCAGAATCACCAGGTTCTCCAGACAGTTAGTGCCTGACCTCGCCAGCTGCTCGTTGTCTGTAGAGGAAAGGTAATGACTTCACAGCTGTTTCATACAAACACTGAACTTCACTGAGGTTTATGAGGTGCATGTCAGGGACTGAAATCTATTGTAAAATGATTTCTGTTACAGTTGCTGGATGTTTGGATTGAGATACTGTGATGCATGTGGACTGCTTTTTACAATATTTTATTTTTCGTGACATCATGCATCTTTGAAATGCATTGATAAAGCTATTACTGGGGCATCCTGGTGGCCAAAGTCTGTGGTTTGAGTGCAGCTGGGGACCTTGGTTGTAAAGTAGAGTACAAAGTAAAGTACAAAAAAAAAAAAAGCCTGTACTTAGGGACTATATGGAAATATTTTATTTTTTTTTTTGTTGGGGGGGGGGTAGTTTGAATATTTGGGCAGTGGGGGAGTCTCTTACATTTTTCCTCATCCCAAGTAAAGATTTTTCATTTATTCTCATACATATCAGGCTACATCATCTGTTCTAATGTCTAACAATCTGGGGTAGCCCATGTAACTCTTTCAGTCAGGTTCAAAAAATATAGTTGGTCAAAAAGACAAACCTTTTTATCAGTAACTGAGTATAGTTAATTTAACTTCTACTGAAAGTGACTGTTCCTTTACCATATGAATGATTAAATAGGCGTACACCATATTAAATTATGTATGCACTTTTAGTTGCTAATGGCGAAAAAAATTGCAGCAACGCAAAAAACTTTCATTATTTTGAGATACTGACGGTAGGATTATGGATGTTTTTTTAAGTCAAAAAGATGGTCCAAAGAAAAGATGAATAATGCTGAGGAGGGCTTTGCTTTTTTTTAAAAGTGAAACTTATGTTTCATTCCCCTCCCCACCCCAATAATTTTCATGTAGTCCCTTACTCAGATCCCTACAAACAAGCTAGCTGATCATCAAAATATCTAGTTTGTAAAATCTGATGTATTATAATAGTTGTTACCTCTCTGCTTCAGTAGCATTATTTGCTTTATGTGGACAGGTGAGTATTATGAGAGTTCTGCTTTACCAATCCACGTGAATTTGAACACCCACCTTGCCGGACACACCACTGTAGCTGTGTGAAAATGTCAACCAGCAGGATTTCACTGAGAGGCTCATAAAACTGGGTGAATACGTCACAGATGGCATACAGCGCATGGTTACATGTTGTCGTCATCCACTCGGTTTTCTGGAAGCAAACAGCAAGCAAACACGAGCAGATGAAAGTAAGGGGTTTAAAAATCCTCCCCTTTTTCCTTCTGTATGCGTACATAAATTAAGAGTTTTTAAGGTCCCCTGCCTCTCCAAATCACCGAAGACGATATCCTTCAAATACTTAAGTGGCTTGTCAAAGCATAAACAAACAGTGACCTCTTACCTCTGTCTGCTGCTCAGGGAGCTTCATGTTGTCAAAAATGCGGAAGACAATTCTGAAGAGGTCGTGCCACCAGTGCTTCTCGAAGGTGTGGCCGTAACTCTTCATGATCTCAAACATGACTGTGAGGCCTCTGCCAGAAGCAAAGACAAACAGTTCAGGCATCAGACTTGGTGCATTATAGCTCAGCCACCAGCAAGAAGAAAAAAAGCACGATATGAGATCACTAGCACGACAGTTTGAGTCAGATGCTTTAAACCTGCTTCTTTCCTTACAGAGGTCTTTTTTTTTTTTTGTGATATCATGCTACATTATATAGTCTTAATTTTACTGGACTTCATGTTTGGTTAAACATTATAGGATATTTAGCCCTATTATGAGAGGGTTAAATATTTAGCGTCAGGTCATTCGTATAAAAGCCTATATAAACATAGTATAGGTTTAACATTCGACGTAGTTAAAATTCATGGACGTGGTTCTTTTGGATTTAAATGCTTTCAATGTGTAGAGAACAAAATTTTTGTTACAGGAAATGGAACTTGGAAAAATGGGTGAATGTACGTAAGATTTATATTAAGGTGGCAACTGATGTTTATAGGTTGCCTGATTGTTAACTAATGATCAACTATTGATTAATCTGTCACTTATTTTTTCAAATAACTCATTAACTTGTTTAGCCTATGAAAAGTCCACTAAATTGAGAACAATACCCAACACATGTTTTGAGAGCCAAAGGTAACCAGCTCAAAGGTCTTTTTTTTTTTTTGGTCTTACCAACAGTCCAAAACTCACTTGAAAATGATATAAAATAAAGAAAAGCAGCAAATCCTCACATTTAACAAGTATTTCCTTTTTGCATAATTAATTGATGTCTACGATGCTAATGAATGAATTAATCGCCTAATCATTTCAGATTTCATTTGTATAATAGGTAATACCTAAAGTAATCAAATCTGCATGTTAACTTCCACCTAAGGCCATGTCTACACAGAAAACATTTCAGCTGTGTTTCCCACTCACCCATCTTTGGTGCATTTAACGAAACAGATACTCTTCTACTGACTAAAACACACCTGGACGCCCGTAAATGGGACCTGAAGCCCAACTACAGTGACTGTGTAGTGGGCATGGAGCGCTTCCCAAATGCAGGTGACCTACAACTCAATACTGTGCAGAAGCACCCACGGCCACCGGCGGTGTTGCCGCCGCTGCCCTGCTAACATGCTGCTTGCGCTACGCCGTCACAGTGTAAGTCTCGTAAGTAGCAGAGGCTGGGCTGTCTCTCTCGTTATGACTTGGGACTCCCTGAATCACCATGGAAATAAGCTGTGTTAAATTTCGTTGTTTAATCCAGTCATGCTACAGCTCTATATGTAGAACATCTTATTTGTGTTACATCCTATCTAGTTAGTTTTATTTATTTTTATTTTGTTTATTTATTTCTATTTATTTTTTTGTCTCTGCAATAAATTGGGGCAGGCAGGGAGCCCTAAAGCCCTAGGGAATACGTCCCTGCAGCTCAAAAGGTGTAGCTACTGTAACGGTGTGCTCAAAACTGAAACTAGTCACTGCAGTGAAATGACAGTTTGAGAGAGACTCCACGCTGAGCTGTTTGTCTACCTGGTCCGGACATCCAGCTTGCAGCGGTTGATGATACAAGAAAGCTCAAACAGAATGGGAAACCAGCCACGAACCCACACCCGATCACCTGGGGCAACATTCATGTCATCACTGGTGTATTCCCTCAGGGCCTGGACACAGACACAACAGGACAGAAAGCCATAAAGTGGAACATTTATGTCATTATTTTTGAAGAAACCAAATAGTGCAATTTGAGAAACAATAAATAAATGGCATTATTTTGTCAATCATTTGCCTTTTTATTGAACGAGTATTGTCACAGGGCAGCAGTTCCTACCTGTGGCCTTTCTGAGACGTATTTGGCACAGTGCCGTATGAGTCTGATAGCCTCCATGCTGGTGTCAGGAAACGCTGCGTTGCACACAAACTCTGACAAGCACTTCACTGCATCTTGGAATGAATCTATAGCAGCTGCAAAGTGCTTCTGGAAAGTTTTCACTGAAGGGGGAGTTATGAAGAGAAAGACAGAAAGTAAGAAAACAAGAATAAACTAGTTGCTTTTTTGATTTGTTGTTGGATTGGTTCAGGGGTTCTTAAATCTCTCCTATTATTAATTCTCTGAGCCACAATCCCTGCCACCAGGAGACAGCTGCAGTCATACTCACTGACAATGTGGCCAGTGGTCTGGAAGGCAAGCTCCACTATGGTCTCATCATGATCAGAGGCTGCCTGGTGAAACACTGAGAAGATGTTCTTCCAACCTGAACGGATGTTGGCTGCTTGAGAGTTTACCATCTGAGCCACACACCTGATCACCATGTCTCTGATAGTGGGAGACCTGTTAACATGGTGTATAACATCAAATAAACATCCCACTTAAATGTACACAGCATTTTACTGAAAAAACTCCATTCTGTTCCATATATCTAGTGTATATAACCCGTTTGTTCCCCACTACTTCTACCCATTCTTTCTCCTATGACCCTGTAACTTTGTTTCTATAAGAATCCACGGGCCACTTTTGTACTGAGAAAGAACAATCTCTCATGTTAGCCAGATAATGCAATATTATCTACCTGTTCTTCTTCATGATGTGCTCAAATGGCCTGAGGAAGTCCTTCTGGAAGCGGAAATTGGCCAGCTCTCCTTTCTCCAAGAACTTCATGGAGAGCTGTCTCAGTGAGTCCACGGCAAAAATGGCTACATCCTCATTGGGGTTACAGCCCACCTATAAGAGATACAATAGTCATCAGTGGAGCTCAGTTTGGTCAGTTTGTGTACTGCATACTCATGTTTAAACCTGCATTCATTGATTTTTTTGGCCACCTAGGGGCACTACAAGAAGTTGTAAACATAACAATAACTAATAGTTGATATGGCTAATGTGTTAGATAACAGTCACTAATTTAAACATCCAGAAGTTAGAGAGCAACATTAGGATTCAGCTTGAGGTTTCTTTCTGGCCCCCTGGTGAAGATATTTCTAATATTTACTTTCCTTTTAGCTCTGTTTTTGTCTAGTCAAGCTCCTGAGGAAAATATCTGGCTCTTTAGCCACTAAATGCTCTGATATGTTCACTAGCTAGTAGCTAAATTTGTCTGTCTGCTGTTTGGTGCTGGGAAGGTAGTGGACAGTGGCTTTATCAGAACTCTTTCGCTGAAAACAGCTGCCTGCTGCTGCTGCTGAAAACAACATTGATCAAAGCAGTGAGACTGAACCAGAACAGCAAAGTTGCAGGCGATGAAACCAATGCAAAAAGCTAAAAGACGCTAAAATGCTACACAGATTACAACATAAACATACAACTTCAGGCCCAAAACCTGTCCTACTTTAAGTACATTAAAATAAATGAGCGTGCCACACCTGGATCGTGCAACTAACCCTAGTAGGCATAATTAAAGAGCCTTCTAAAGCCCTTCTAGCGGTAAAAACCCTGAGTCCTCAAGGGGGCGCTACAGGACAACACTAAGTGCACAGAGTGGCAGGGAGCACCACCAAAAGAACACCTTGTAATACCACTTCTGTCTGCCACACCACTCCTCACTAAAACACATGAGGCTGTAGCTCACACTCCTGCCTGATAAAGAATATTTTAGGTGGTACATTTTCAAAACACAAACTTTGGTCCACTGACCTTGTTGAAGTGGTCTCCTATGACCTGCCAAATTCGAGACCACTGCAGCCTGATGCGGTTCATGTTGTAGTACGAAATTTCCACAATCTTTTGCAAGCTGAACATCCTGGGCTGGTGTGCTGAGGCCAGCTCATCCATAGACACCGCACACAACCACCGCACAAAGTCCACTGGAAACGATTAAACCGTGAACACTTCTCTTACTTTTTAAGATGCACAGAGATACTGTACGGAAGAGCGAAGAACGACACACTCACCAATTGCATTTCCATCTAGTCTGGTGGAACCAGTGAAGATCCTGAAAATATAAAAAGCAGGTTTAGCATTTGTAGGGAACATAAAGATTCATTGATCATCAAGGACACATACTGGACAGATCACGCATTTATTATGCTATTGATGTTCTGTGTCTGGGCACCCTCATGAGTATTTTGTCTCACCTGTCCACAGCTACCACCACGCTCTGAGAGCTGGTCTCTCCCACTGACTCCTGGATATGAGCCATCTGTCTCTTGTCCTGACTTCCCACCAGGTTACCTGCAACACCAAACATATTTACCACAAACTAATGTATACAGTATCAGACACACACCACAAATTTATCTGACTTTTAATAGCACACTGAACAAGGCTTTAATGCAGAATGAGCGTTATATGTAATTAATTATTTTCAGAATGACACCCATTGTATTTGCATTAAACAATGGCTTCTTTGGAGTTAATATTGGACATCCTGTGTTCGGGGTTAAATTGAGAGTACAAGTTATGTTGCGTGTGTATGTGTCTCCTACCCAGCCCCAGGGGCATGAACTCCTCAGTGCCAGAGGGTAAGCCCTTGATGCCAGCCTCCTTGTCCCGGACCACCCCTGAGATGTAGCGTGTCTTTACCCCGGTGCCGATCAACTGGGCAAGCTCCAGCTGACTGATACACCTCAGGATCTACCACAGACAGACATAAACCACAAATAACCTCAAGAGGTTGAATGTTTTATTAATTATAGAACTGCTGTGATGAAATGAGAACAGGTTGGATCAAGTTTCTATGAAAAATATCCTCTCGACGCTGATCATAAATTTGCATTTATATTATTGAACTCTACAGGTTGTGGCATTTTCCCTGTGTAGCAAAAACATAATACCTGGGCCTACATTTATCAAGCATCTCAGATTTGCAATGAAAGTTAACCTAAGATTAAAAGCATTCCTACTTCAGAGAAGTCATTTATGAGGCTTCCTATACTGAGAAGAACTACTCCTACAAGAGATAGTGACGTCAGCAGCACAGTAGAAATTATGATGCCGTATTGCAGTTCTCTGACAGGTGCAGTTTGAAATATTTAACAGCGGTAAGATTCAACGTGTGGAAAGCAGCACAATTTTGTATGTTTTTGTGTGTTAATTTGAATTAATAAAATTAAAATAAGTGACTAAGCTATCTAGGTTATATATGCTAAAATAAATGAACAGCTCATATGTCACAATGATATCTACTAATAATTAATTTGCAGTGGGCTATAAGTAAACACTGGTAATTTCTGTTGCGTGGCTTAAAAATAAACATATGTACGAATTTAAATAGTAGATAATTTGTTGTGTGACAGATACTAGTCAGCCTATCCAATCCCCTTTTCTAATTTTAAATAAATACATAAATAAATAACTAAATAAATAATGAACAAATGAATGAACAAACCCACAATTTGAGTGAGCTTGTTTCTCTGGAGCTCTCCAAAATATCAGCACAAATAACAGTCATTTTCTAACTTGGTCGTAAAGTAGGACCAAAAACAATGCATCACTTTGATAATTTTTTTGGCCAGTTAGGAGTGAATTCCTTCTAGGAGACATTTGATAAATAACTGCTTGAAATAGTCTTTTGACAGCTTAAAAATACAACACAACAATAACTCAGACATTAATGGATTCACTTCTCACCTTCTCCCATTTTAAGATACTTACAATTATATGTGCAAGTTATCTGCATTCCATCACTCATTTACAAATGAAGTTTTTTTTAGATTCAATAATACTTTCTTTTCTTACCTCATGCCAGGAGTTGCCCAGGTAGTTTCCATCCGTGTGAGCCACAGTGATCAGGGTCTTGATGGTGTCGATGTTCTTCTGCTTCATCTCTGTGATGCTGGAACTGGCCGTCAGCAGGGTGAATCTGGCCAAGGCCTGGACATACGCATCTCGCTCCAACTACCGACAGACACGCCAGTTACTACATAGTCTGGTTTGGTCACTAGGAACACTGAGTCGGTTTAAAAATGAAACACAGCTGATGTATCGTGTGACTAGCTGAGAGCGAACATGAACATAAGGTATGTCTTAATGGACACTAGCAAGAATCAAAGAGAAACCAAGTGCAGCAGCTGTTTAGAGTTACAAAACTTTGGCGTATTTAGTGTGTAAAACTTCACCAGACCTGCATGTTGAAGATGCAGGCGATCCTGATGGCACATCGAATGCCCTCCAGACACAGTGAGGCCACCTCTGGGTCATCACAGTCCTGCAGTCCCACACTGAACGCTGCCAGCAAGGGCGTCCATGCCAACTAGAACACAAAGAAATTGGAACCATTGTCCTTAATTCGGCTTCAGGTCTTCTCAACTCCAACTCTTAACTTAGAAAATGAAGACTTAAGGTTTCTCTGACACCGTACCTTGAACATAGGCCTGACATGTTCCAGGTGTGTAGCACTGAAGAAGGGCGCCTGAGCGTGGCTGACGGCCTCCATCAGAGCTTTCGCAGTCTTCGCCATCTGCTCCATCTCCAAGTTGTACAGCAGACGACGCTGCTTCTCGCTGGCCACACCTGGAGGGAGGACATAAATGTGTTTTTCAGCAGACAGTGAAACGTGTCAGGGCGACGCTGAGCCTAGAGAACACTAAAGTGATACATCAATAGTGTACTGCTGCTTTCTTTTTTTTTTTTTTTTTTTTCAAACCAGCCGGTGTGTGACATACAGTTCTAACAACAAACTTCAGTGAAAAAGGTTTTATTTGAGAGAGTGATCCTTACAAAATGTGTATGAAATGACAAGTACTCACTCTGCTTGGTGGACTTTGGGGTGATTGAAAACTCTTTGCTCTCCTTCATGGCAATCTTCTTGCCTGCGATCTCATCGTATATGGAAGAGAGATATTCTTCAGGCAGATCCTTACTGTCATTAATACCGCGGTTCATCTTGATGTACTGCTCCTTTGTCATCTTGTTCTTCACCTACGTACATGAAGAAAAATTGAGAAAGACAGTGATTCATAAAAAGGGAGGAATTGGGAGTTGAATGGGACACAATAGGGGACACAAGAGAAAACATTTCCTGTCAAGTTATTCACGCATTGCATATGTGTGAATTAACAAACACACATAAGATGACTAATATTGCCTAGCATTATTGGATATTCTACTGGACTGGACATGTTGAGCCATTGAAAGACAAGAAAAAATATAATTAAGCAGAAAGCCACTGATGGGAACCGGAAGAGTATTTACTGCAATATGCCTTTCTTCTGTCACCATAGTGTTTCATTGTCTGATGCCATATTCCCATCTTTCTCTTTGTTGCTCTCTCTCACTTCTCCCTGGCCACAGTCTGTGTGTCACAGAGTCAAATATTTCACACCTGCTTTTCCCATATTTTAAATTTCAAACGCAATTTTCTCTGTCACAGTCATCTGACAGCAGTGATAAATCAGGTGCAGCAGCTATTTGTCAAGGGGCTGCGTTGAATCAGATACAGGCCTGAGCATTCCCCTCATCCATTAGAATGGAGCCGCTGCATTGAGGCAGTGGGGCGACTAACACATTTGATAACTTTCTTGAGTTGTAAAATCCTGTCACCAAGTGTTAAAAACCGCTGTGCAGTGTTTTTGAAGTGTGCGGTGGGTTTTTTTTTTAGCTTTTTCAAGCTCATGGATTTCTTATTCAAACTGGACTTCCTAGATCATATTTCATCAGTACCGGAAACAACACACCCCAACTAATGCCGCCCCTAGCATTTTTTTTTCTTAATGCAGGGCTGTTTTTGGTCTGAATGCCTTAAAATACATTTTGCATGAGCCAAAACACACAACTTTTCAGCGATGCTGCTTTTCTTCCATTTCAGCTGCATAAAACCTTGTGACCCTGTGATTTTTTAGTAAATAACAAAAACTGCAATGTGATTCTCAGGTGCCTAAAGAAGGGTTGCAGAAACAAAACAATCCAGAGTTCTCACCTGAGGACTGTGCAGGTCTGTGGTGAGCATAATGATGGAGTATGCCAGCACGTAGGCAGTGTCTGCACTGGCAAACAGAGTCTGTCTGCAAAAGAAGATGCATATCAGGGCAACAGTTAGCAGCTGCACTGGTCTTATCTTTTGTTTGCTTTTAATCAAACCAAAAATTTTGTAATTAAAGATAATAAAACGCAACTCTGGTGCAATTTCACAAGCATTAATAAATCTCTGCGAGCCGCTATATTTTAATAGGAGATATATATTACCAGTAAAGGTGAAGCCTTACCCCTGGTTACACTCCAGGTATCGAGCAGCAAACTTCTCCATCAGCCTGTCAATCTTCTGAGCCTCACCAGGCAGCCTGAAGCCTTCCAGGAACGCTCTGAGCGCTGAGACAAAGTCCCGCCCACAGAAGTCCAGCTGGTCCACGTAGCAGTACATCACTTCTTTGTTGAACTTAATGTTCTCGCCCAGGAACTCTCCCACCTGGGTCTGTGGATGCAGAAGAAATTACTAACCTGAATATACTTGCTTGTTGCTTGAGAATACATTGTTGTGTAATTTAACGCTGGTAATCCCTCACTGTGTCCAGCCTGTCCTCTTGGTGTAGGAACTGGGCGATGTCCTCAGCTGTGGAACCCAACATGCCCTGGTCCTGCAGGTACTGGATACCTCGCTTCGGCTTCTTGTTGAAGCTAGGGAAAGAACGGAGAAACAAATCTATGCTCATCTTCTCTAAACAAGAACTAACAATATAAAAGTGCAAATCTTCCACACTCAGTGACTTTTCCATCAATAAAGTCTGATCCTAACTAATCCTGATGTAAATCCTAACCAGTCTGAGAAAAAAGGCTCACAGTTCGATGCCATGCTCGATGATGTCCTTCTGCTGTTTGATGACCTCGTACTGCTCCGGGTGGTCCGCCTGGGAAACTGGGACGCTGGAGGAGACGGTAGAGTCCAGCGAGCTGATGCTATCCCGACGTCCAACCAGCTGCTCTGGGAGCTTCAACTCTCCTCCCTCAGTATCAGACGGATGCTCCTGGCCTGCAAACACATCACACGCGCACAATGATTATACGTTTAGACCTTCACATCTCCTGTGCATTGTTCACATATTGACTGTCCTCTACACACTTACCCAGGTTAGCTTGCAGGTTTGGATTGACATACATGTCTTTGCTCCACTCCACCATACATTTGAGGATGGAAACCAGACACTCCAAACCCTTTTTACGTAGACTCAGCTCCTGTGGATATTATAGAGCCATCCAAGTTAATTTACACACACTTAGACATGGAAGGGTTGTTACAAACAAAACATGACTTTAGAAACTATGGCCAGACGGGACCTGCCTCACCCCTGACCACATTACAAGTAGGTGCTTATAATTTAATTATGTATTTAGGGAACAGCTTATAACTAGGATCCAAAATATAAACTGAAACACTGAGGAGTTCTTGTCTGTCCCTCACCAGAAAGAGAACCTATTTCATCCAAACTTGTGATGCTGTGGTGTTGATCCTTACAATATGGATCATAATGAGACTGAATCCCTGAGTGTGTACCTGCAGAGGAGTCATCCCAAGCTCCTGACCACTCCTGCCCTGAGCAATCTTAGACAGGTCGTTGACAAGGCGCTCAAAGATGTTTGCGGCATTCAGGTCACAATCGTAGTTCACATAGATGTCAACCACACACTGGGCATCTGTAGGAAAGGAATGTGTTACAAAACTGCATATCCTTCCAAAAGCAGGACATTTTTAAACGATACTGAGTAAGTAAATTCCTTTAGATACAACAGGGTGATAATACACTGTTGGCTGTAGTGATCAGCATTTAAAATTAATGACTTGACTTGCAGCATTTTCCAAATCCATGCTCAGGGTTTTCCTGATAAGAATTTAAAGGCAACTGCTCAAAGTCTGGGCCACCTTTACCAAAACCTGACCACGCAACAATAACACTTATTTCAAGACTTTTGAGTTCAATGTATCACTGCCGACTGAAATAACAACAGCAGAATCGCTCCAAGTGGCACTAGGTGAAAAGATAACCTGGCAGGATGACGCACGAGCAGCTGGACGTCTCTATCGACCAACACCTACCAAAAGCCTTTTTTGAATCTTCTGAGACATCTATTTATTGGCTACTTTTTCTGTCACAAATTGTTACGGCCCGCTGCAGACAAGTTTCTTATGTAACCACCGTGCTCATGGTGTGCATGTGACTGATGCTACTAAAGCAAAAGAACATCCATGATTTGATCATTGTCAGTAGTTACAACTACAGCATAGTCATGGGAAGATATGACACGCAGCTACAACTGGAAGAATTAAGTCTCAAAGTCATGCACCTAATTTTGTAAATGTGATGTCAATTTTACGTGTCAGTCACAATTTTACGTGTCAGAAACTTACTAAGTCGGACCTAGTAAGATTCCTTGAACACTTCCAACACAGAAGTCTGAATCTAATGGAGTCAGATTAACGGAAAGGATTCAGAAGCAAAAGTTTACACAGGGGGATTAAATACATCTTGTTTTGTCTTATTAAGATCACCGGAATAAAATTCTGACACAAGTATTATCTCCTTTGCTCAAAGAAAAAAAAATCTGTTTAATAAAATATGAGTCACTGTGAATTAGATGATTTTAAGTTGTTGAGGATATCTGGTATCAGACGAGTCTGTAAAAGTGATTTTTTTTTTTACCCCAGCGGTGCAGAAAAGAAAAATCATCAGACCAACTATCCTCTCCCTCATATTTACAAATTTCATTTCTGCCATCTGCATGGATGAATTAATGAATATCAAGCAAAATGCTTTAAATACAGCATGTGAGCAAACGAGAGTCCCAATGTCTCGTTACTCTATATTTGTGCACTGTCAGTTTTAGCTCTTGTTGAAAACTTGTATCGGTGGATTTGTACCTGCACAGATACGTGTTAGTGTCTGGATAACCATCCACTTGTGCTCAAAGGAGCTGGTTGACGTCTCCAGGATGGTCAGAAAAATCTCCCGAAAAAACACCTGAGGCAAGGTGGACAAAAGGAGATAAATGTCAGCAGATAACTGACATTTAAAGCAAACACGCCATACCAGTCTAAAATGTCACAACTACGGGTACACATTTCCCTATCCGGTCTCAGATTTGCCAGACCAGCTGACTCAACTCAGATGACACTGGCCTGTACTGGCTGCTTTCTGTACCTCAATCTGCATCTTCAGGTGGACCTTGAAGTGGGAGAGCAGGGTAAGGAAGATGGCCAGGGAGAGCTCAAAGACCTCAGGCACAGAGGAGACACCATTTTTGGAAAGCGCCACGCACAAATACTGTTTGATGGCGTTGACGAACATCTCGTGAGTGCGAAACACTGGTCCGGCGCCCTGCAGCACAGAGAGCAGCAGCTGCAGGGAGACAATTTTCGACCGCAACTCGTGGGACCTGCAGAGGAGAGGAATTGTGTGGCCTTCAGTAATGCTGTCCCCAGTTTAAATATAAAGCAATACACAAAGACATTTAAGAGGCAGGTATAGCAGCATGCTCAGTAGAAATCCCTGTGCCTTAATGTCCTATAAATAGGGTTCCACAGTTTAGTCTGAGTTGAGGAGAACAAACAATACTTGGGTATAATGGCGTTTCAGCATGGTATCTAATGTAGGCTAGACTGACTTCTCTGCGAGCTTCTTCCGTGTCTCAGTTTACTCTGACCCATTCATACTGGCTGGCCCAGGGTCTAATGTTACAGGAACTAGAGATGACAAGGCCAAACCCGGTCGGAAAAGGGAAAGCTGAGCTGTGGAGACTGAGATGAAGCACCGTGCGTGAGCTGAAGGCAAGTGTGTTTATTCTGGCAAACCATAGCATGCAGGAGTGCTGATGATTTACGATTCATGTTCTGTGTTACCACAGAGGTAATCATCAGATGAAATGATTTTAGATTAGGATGTTAAGACGTTACAGAAAATATCTTCAGGGTATGATGTAAGAAGAGGTGTGACTAACTGACACGACATGGTTAACCGGTTATGCAAGATATTGTGCAGTCTGAGGTAGGGATTAACACATAAAGAGAAGAAGAAAAAAGGTCACTTTGGGTCTGGAGGTCCATCAGCGAGGGGCTTCATGGAGAGTTTGCACAGCGAGCGGAACACCAGAAAGGCATCTTTCTGCAGGATGTGAGAGAATCGGGCAGCACTGTGGGGTCCCTGCAGGGCCTCAGCATCCTGAGACGGATGAAGAAAGTCAATCCCATTCTAATATGACACATCTGCATTAAAAAACGAAGCGAGACCTCTGAATTGCAAAGCCCAAAACTGTTTCTGTGTCACAGGACACTTCAGTATTGATGGAAGCTTGTGGCAGAGCTCCAGACGTGTCCTTTGGACCGGAGGTTGGAATCAAGAGTTATCTCACTGTCTGTGTAGCTCAACAATCTTACCAACAGGGCAAACAGGCTCCCTATAAATGTTTCTCATTTTACTTTACTCAGCACAGTCTGCATATCATTACTTTCTACTTTTCCACCATATTTACATAAGAGGACCTGGCACACTCTCTAACCATTACAAATCTTCAACTTGCCTTGGCTCTTCCACTCAGTGTGACTGATGGCAGGAACTAAACGGTGTTGATGTTCAGTTTTGCTTGATAAAAATCAAAGAAGTAGAATAGTTCTACACAAGGAAGTATTTTTTCAGGCCACGTCTGACATGTGCAAAACCTATCTTCAGTGGCGCTGCCTGCATACGAACGCATGTATGACGGCATTCGAGCACACAACATGCAAGTGTCTACAGCATGGAAGAGTAAAACACTCCCCAATTCTTGAAACAAATTCCCTAAACTTTAATCTGAAGCTAGTTTAGTGGAGATCAGTTCAGCAGTTGAGGATAAAGAATGTGATCAGCATGATTCAGGTGACTGTTAAACCTGCGAAGAGTCTCAGCTTTTGACTTGACTTTTGACTCTAATGTCAGATGCCCATCCTGTTTAATATGACTGCCCCATCGAATCAGCATCCATCAGTGCTTTCTATGAGCAGAGTTGTTTTTATCTCCTCCTCTAATCACATGTAGATAGTTAGTTGGTTTCTGCTCTGTGGTCACAAGAACACAGATTTGTTTTCAACAAAATAACCAAACCCAGGATTTATGGGTGAAAAGGTGGCACAAAGCAGAGAGACCAGTGTAAATATTGCATAAATTCTCCTGTGGAGGGGCAGAAGGTCCTTTTATCAATACATTTTTGTTGTTTGAGAACTTCAAACGTGAAGAAAATTGCTATTCTTCTCTACATCATTGCTTTGCTATGGCCAGTTATTTTTTGCTCCTGTTTGGCAGCTCCCGACACTTTAAGCTGATGTGAAGGCATGAGTCACGTCAGGACACTGAAGAAGGACTGCCATTCACATGTTTAACCATCCAATTCACAATTGATTTCATACTTAAACCACGACAGATTTATGCAACTACAAGCATGTTTCGATAGAATGTTAAATACTTTTTATCAGCATGTTACTGATTAAAAACCAACGTTCTTAACAGGGCTCACCAGCATATCTGTGGAGGAAACAGAGGAGCGGTCCTCAATAATGCCGTTCATCTGCTGGCCCTCTGCTCTGACTCTGGGGGGGGCCACCTCTGTCTGCTCAGTGACAGGGTGGGCTGGTTGCTCACCTCCTGGAGGAGAGGCCACAATGGGCATTTCAGAGGTCACAACCAGGAAAAGTAAAAAACACTGTTGTCGGCAAGTGTATTGACATTTAGCAGAATGAGAGATGGTAAGTAAAACAAGTCAGTTCTGACCTGTTCCACTGTGTATCTCTGTTGGTTGTTGCTCTGCCTCCTCCCCTTCAGTCGTCACTGACTCGGCTGGATTTGGACTGCTCTCTGGTTTGTCCCCCTCCTCAGCTGGCTGTGTTGCTGTGGGAGGCGTCTCCGCACCTTCATCTTCAAACACTGAATATGAAGAGTGAGGGAGATTAAAGAAGCTAAAACATGAAAGCTGCAAAATCCAGAGTTACACCTTCAGACTCTCTTGACAGATTTAGAGGAAAAACGAATAGAAAGACTTTCAAGTCAGGGTTGAATTGGGATTTAAATTTTAACTGTAAACTGTGAGCCCAATTTGATACATACCTCTTGATGGTGTGACCTGTTCCTTTCCTCCATTCGTCGGAGCAGTGCCGCCCTCAGGTTCTCCATTGATTGATGGTGTGTCTGGCAGTTGGTCCTGGTCCAGGTCAGGGGCTGGCGGTGGGGGTGTGGAGCTGGTGGTGTTGGTGGTAGTGAGGTCTGGAGTACTGGCTGCCGGGGATGGGGAGCTCTGGGGCTCCGGGGTGGGCGTCCGGTCAGACCAGGGGGAGCCAGACCTCTGATTACCTGGGACCGGAGATGGGTTCTGCTGGGGCGGTCGCAGCCGGTCCTTCTCCTGCTCCTGAGCCTCCAGAGCCTGTTCGGGCAGGAGAAGGAGAAGAGGAGCCATGTAGAGGGATTGTTTTATACAAGGAAACGCAACTGTTTGGGTCTGCCTGGCACAAATCCGGCAGAACTTAAATAAAAACGGCAGGAAAATAAACAGTTTATCATAATACACAGACTATTCATATCCCAAATTCAGACTCTCTGATGGTTATGGGGTTGTATGTAGGTTGAGCACTGAAACGTAATTTAGATGAATTCATAGCAATTGGTGTATATCAGGTAAGACTTTTGGAAAACTTCAGCAGACATGTCAAGCTAGTGGTTAATGTATTTAATTTTTATAGTTAGCTAACTAGAGAGTAATTTTTTTATTTTTTTACTGGTTAAAGTTAGCTAGGTTAGTTGCTTTGCCACTGTAGGGTGTAAATGTAGTGGCGTTAGTGATAAATGTTGTGCTGGGGTAGTGGCTGAAAATATATCATGGTCACAGAAGGCTCTTGGCTGCAAGTCTGTATCTTTGCAACTAATGTTAAAGAATTAACATTGGCTATTTGCCGTGCCTGGTGCTGCCACGGCTGTGACGGAGACATGCTGTGGCTGTAGCTGTGAAAAGGTGGACATGGCATGGCTACATGGGTATTGCTGACACAAGGCCGTCGCTGCGGCTGGGGCTGTCATGATTCGGAAGGGTACGTTTTTAACGAGAGGTTGCGCAAGTGCAGCAAACTGACATGGCTGAGCATCGTGGAGAAGCTAATTCTGAACCCCAGTGACGTATACACATGGTGCAAATCCTGGAAGTGCCTGGCTTTACGGCATTTTCCTGGCAACTGTCGGTGACGTTCACATCCACAGCATAAAGCATATAGTCATTGTCAAAGCTTGGCCTTCTTCCTCATGTTGCTGCTTTTGTGCAGTCAAAAAAAAAAAAAAAAAAACTCATGAGGCTTGTTTTTTTTTTTGATCAGTTGTATCACACGTTCAAATGTACTCAAGCCCTTTTTTGGGCCTTTCATGGAAATTGGAGGTCACATTAATTTTCCTATGTTTTGCCAAACAACGACAACAACAACAACATCAGTTGTTTGGATAGGTGTGGCACAGCAGTGAATAATAAGCTAAACTAACAGCCTGGTTTTCCATGCGTGTGAAGATAACGTTGAGCATCTGTGTGAGCGTGGCCTTAGCGGTGGTCTGGTTGATGAGGTTGCGGCTGGCCAGGTAGATGTTGTAGCAGGTCCTGACAGTGAGGAGCACCGTGCCCTCGTGAATCTCGATGTGCGGGGAGGTCACTGCAGTCAGCAGGGCCTGGACAGAGATAAAAGGAAGTCAAGCGTTATCACACAGGATGTCTTGTTACGAAGATGCGGCAGCTGCACCTGCTGAATCACCACTTGACTTCCCTACTTCTGGGGCACGATAGAGCTACAGATACGTATAGTTCTCATAATTCAACTCGCTTTCAATTTTGCTGTTAGTAAAAAAGATGATTACATTTTCAAAATGAAAGAAATTAAATTTTTCAACAATATATTCAAGGCAGATTCATTTTATTATTATTTAGTGTCCAAGCCAATTTGCATTAGTCAGTGTACACTGACTGCACTGACATTCTTGTGCCCTTCAGTAGTGAATGTAAGCCAAACTAATGTTGATAATCCGTCCTATAAATCTTTTGTCAACAGTGATAATACTGTGTGCTTCGCACAGGCGAGACTTTGCCCTTTCCAACCAACCAGGATGTGTATTTCATTAACTATGAGGAATACGCAGCAGCTGTGAATCATACCTGCTACATACACAAAGCAGACTATCAAGCCACTTTTTAATTCTGCTATAGCTCTTCTGAAACCTGAAAAAAAGAGGTGTGAAATTTATCTTTGAAGCTTTCGTACGTTCATAAAAACGCAATAAGTGAAGGATGTTAGTCTAAACCCTTCAAGTCCATTTTTTTACAAAAATAGTACTACCAAAAATTCATGGTTGGATGAGCCTGGCCACAATCACAGAAGTGGTGGATAGGATGCAAAGGTGGCTTTGTAACAGAATGTGCCTTTATTTAAAGCCAGAAAATTTTGTGTGATCGTAGGACTCAAATATTAAATGACAGGTTGAAGTGGCTGACAATGTGATTAAGACACACAAAAAGATATGGCAAGGCAAAGATGTGCGTAATTTTATTTAAATGTCCAATATTATATAACTTTAATAGACTTCTCACTAAGAACAAATATAACATCAAGAAACTAATTTTCTCCACCACTGTGAATCATGACTGAAACCTAATGAAACCTAAGAGGTTTCAGTCATAGTTGAAACCAACCACGACTGAATGGTCATGGTTTCAACCATGATCAAGTCTCAGTCCTGCCTCTTTGACCTAATTGGGTCTAAAATAAGTGATGCCACTGACAGCTGGAGGATCTGGAGGCTGCCAGATGTACGGAGAAGCGCTGATGATCGTACCTTGATGATCTGTAGCTGGACTCCCTCGTCAGTCTGCGGGCCCTGGAAGCAGTTGCAGATGGTTTCCACCAGCCGGTCGATCAGCCTTTTGCCTGGGGTTTTGCTGTCTGGGGCATTGCCCGTGATGTGGCCGTACGCAATCAGCTTCTACCGTAGAGAGACAGTGCACAGGTTAGAGCAGCAGAAGCAGGCTTCACCGTTCGCGTTTGATTCTGCGTTTGTTTTGAGGTGTATGAGTGAGAGTTCAGGGTTTATTTGAGCAGCATCTTTGTTTAATTGTGAAAAACGTGCGAGTGTGAGAAAAAGAGAAATTCGTGGCTCTTTTTTTGTCTGTCTATAGGTACTGTTTAGGTTTCATTTGAACAAAACTGACGTGTTTAAAAGGGCACTCCAAAAATTTTGTATCGCACTTCTTTACCATAGAGGGCGAACTGAGGCTGATTTAAAAAAAAAAGAGTTGTCAAAAATCAAAAGACAGACAGAGAAATATCCTTGCTTTTAGTCTCAAGTGTAGATGAAGCCCCCAAAACACAGGATCCTAATATTCCCATAATGCAACTCGAAGTACTCCTCATTCAACCCTCCCTCCCTGGTACTGTAAATGTCCAGGTCTTTCAAACTCTTGCCAAACTCAGACTTTCTAATACAAATGTATAGTCTCCAAGCCAAAAATGAAATAAACATAACAGGTAAATAAGATGCAACAAAAAAATAATTCTCCCCAAAGATTCAATACAATATTTAGTTTTATTAGTATTATTCACCCTAATATTATAATTATTAATCTCATTATTGTTACACATCTTTATGTTATACATCTAGTGTGCTATGCCCCCCCCCCTTTTCTCCCTCTCTCTTTCTCTCCCTCTCTCTCTCTCTCAACCCAGCCAGTCGGGGCAGACGCCCCCCACCATAAGCTGTTCGAGGTTTCTACCTGTTTAAAAAGGAGTTTTTCCTTGCTGCTGTCACCAAGTGCTTGCTCATGGTGGAATGTTGGGTTTCTGTAAATATAAATATAGAGAGTACGGTCTAGACCTGTTCTACATGATAAGTGCACTGAGATAACCTCTTATGATTTGGCGCTCTATGAGTAAACCTGAATTGAACAAGTGTAGTTACTACAAAAATCTACTAAGAGATTAAAGGATGGAGTGTGTCTGTGTGTGTGTGTGTGTGCAGGCACTTGTGTGTGTGTTGAATGTAGAGCCATTGTTCTAAGTGCACGTCTGACGTGTGAAGCAGGTGTAGCAAGATTTCACCCCCCTCACCTCCAGGCGAGTGTGAATGTGTAAGTGAATATTAACCTGCAGACAGTCCAAAGAGGTGCTAACTATCCGGGGGGACTTTGACTGACAGGCCAGCTCAAAGGGCAGCACATATTTGTCAGCCTCGATGTAGTTGGCTCTGGGTGGCACAACTGTTCCATCCCTGCAGAAACAAGAGACCACCAAACAGCTAAGTGAACTGGAAAAGCTAAAAACACTGAGGATAACATTGAAACTTAATGGTAACTCTAATGAAGGATGTTCATAAATCAGGTGCTGTGTAAAACATTTTACTATACATTTTTATTTTCATAGTACAGAATTTTACAGAGCACTGAAGTTATACTTTTTAACCTTAGAAAAGCATATGGGCATATTGTTAAAATAATGGCTTGTCTATAGCAGCAGAGTTATTACCTGAAGGCTGTTTGAAATAATGCTAATATACTCCAAAGTAGCAGCCATAAAAGCAACAAATCACCCTAGACACAAATCACAGTGAGCAGGCAGAGTTTAGTGTAGACTGCTACAGGGCAAACCTCACCTCGGCTTCTTGTCGCACGTTACAGGAAAAGGAAAAAAAGCTTGAATCTACTGCTCTGCATTCATTCATTCAGGGAAATAAAAGGTATGCGCATAGCGATACTTACTTTTGTTTTTCAAGCTCTGCCTTGATTTCATCTATGAAGACAGAAACAAGAGATGAAATGTTAGTGAAGTCTGAACTTCGACCCCAAAGCAGTGTGACATGATTTGACTCTAAAACTTCGGGGTCACTGGGCCAATCACAAATCTGACTACCGTAAGACATGTTTTTTGTTCCCCTGCATTTTAGTTGTTACACAGGTGTTTTTTCAGGTCAAACTATACTATTGTATATTGATCAGGCTTTAACCTGAGGTCACCCCTATGTTTTATTGTTTAACACATCTGGTTCAACTGAACAGCTTCCTTCAGATCTTCAGTCTCTCTCTTATTCCCTGCATCAGCCTTCCCATTTGTTACGCTCTGTAAACTATTCTCCTGAATCAATTTTTTTCGTCTTCAAATTTTTTTTTTTTTTTTTAAACCACGCATTGATGTGTCGAAAGCTATGCACAGACTTCCTGGCTACCCGGTGTAGCAGCCTTGGCTGCATGGTGAGTAATGGTGTGCATTCAGCCGGATGTGACCAACCAAATTGATTAGATTCCCACACGGTGTGGTAATGATAACTGATAAACTCAACTTACATAAACTCCCCATATCATAGGGCTACAAAGATAAAATGAGCTTGTACAATATTCACAGAAAAATGTCACAATCACTGTTATAGTGATGATTTATTTTAAGTAACATAATGTAATAAAAAGGTGAACCCAGTTCTTTTATACACCCAGTTCCATGGTGTATAAATTAGCAATGGACTTAAATATAGGAAGGTATTAATAACACTTGTGCTCTATTTATTTAGTCACCTGGCTAAGCTCTGGTGTTTCACTGATAAACAGCAATTAACAACTAATCTCTCTTTCTGCTACATGTCTAATTATTCACGGAGGCAACAGACGAAAAGGCCTGCAATCCACAGCAGTGGGAAAAAGAGATATTCTTGAAGCTCGCATAGAGTTTACCAAAGTACCACACAGACAGTCAGTATGACACAAGCACAATGTAGCCTAGACTAGTAGCCAGGGGAGTCGAAATGGAGTGTTGTGTTCTACTGATTCCATGAATAATGAGAGGTTGTCCCTGGCAGACTGGGGGCAGAGAGCTGGCAAACCAGATCAAACACACCGACCTGTTTGCCCACCTCTCGGTGACATTTATTTCCTTGCAGTCAATCCTGTGGTCAAACAGCCTAACTCTTCCTTACTAATGAAGCCCAATCTCTTGTTTGCCAATTTGCCAATCACCTGCATTAAGAGTCAGAGAGAGGCGCCGTGCAAAAACAACACCCTGAAATAACATGTATTAATTGTACCTGAACAGGTATTTGGTCATTATAAGAGAGGTGTTTAAAGCCTCTAGGAAAGCAACAATACAGGCTACGAGCACCCGATTTGCAGCCGTCACAGATATAACCCACCAAAGCCGGCCACATTCACAACGGTAATATGACAAGGAGGCAGGTGAACGCAATGGGCAGGGCAGTTGGAGCTGGCATACAAACAACAATACCACCATGAAGTGGAGAGCCTGGTGTGTGTGTAAGACTATCCGTGACTGTGTTGAATGGAAAAGCAAGGACGTCAGAATATACCGGAGTAAGATATCCTGTGTGACTGGGTGCAGAACAGGACCGGGCGGTCTAGCTGGGTGCCAGTGCTACGTACAACACAGGGATTGGTCTGTTTAGCTAGCTAACCTAGCCCTAACCAAGTAGCTAACGACAGCTAACCTATAAACAAGCTTGTTTAGCTGCCGACGTTGACAGTGATGATGGTGGTGCGGAGGCTGGATGTACGAGTTTCGTAATGAACATTAAGATGTGAGAGTGATACCAAAACATATTTAGCTATCGCTAACTGTCAACGTCAACGGACAGCTGAACAGACGATGAAGGCCATTTAGAGGCTAAAGCTAACGCTAGCTAACTGGGTAGCTCTCCCCTGTATCTCAAACAAGCCAGACACGAACGAGGTATTTCATCGAAGCGCTACATAAAACACGGGGCTCCGCAAAGCGGTATCCAAACCAAACCCACTTACCAAGCGCCACCTGACAGGCTTTGCGCAGCTGGCTGTGCTGGCTCCTCTTCACCTCCTTATCCGAAAGGATTTTCTCCAGCGCCCTGGACAGAAACATGCTCTTGGTTTTACTGTTTTCTGCCTTCGACTGCGAGTAGTAGTACTGCTGCTGCTGCTGCTGCTGCGGCCGGTGTTGTTGGTGCTGCATCTCTCGGTTCGGTTAACACTTCTTTCTCAGGCCGTCATCTTCGGCCTGGCCCTGCGAATGGGCAGGTGACAAGGAAAGCTAACGAGAGCCAGGCTATCGGTGTCAGTCCAGTAGAGTTGCTATCTCAGCTCAGCGCCGCCATGCTGGTTACACGTCATGTCACGTGATTCTCAGCTGTCTGGGTTTTGACCACAGCACCCCGAGGAGCAAGGTAACCTCCGAAATGGGGTCAAATAGATACTTAGTTACTTCGCAGAAAGCTGCGCATCGTCTGAAGCCCAAAATTGTAAAACTTGTCCGGTTAAACATGCCAGAGAGGAGCTTTGGAAGTTTCAAAGTTTGCCAGCGTTACACGAGTTTGGGCGACAGTTCGCCGTTTTTACTGCTGTGGCGAATCCAGTGCTCCCAGGGAACAGAAACACGGTTCCTAAAGTGTCCTGCAGGTGGCACTAAAACACCACAACGGATCTCAGTAAATGAATGTTCAGTTTATCTACTATGTAGCCTTCATGTGCTCTCTAACGACAGGTACACTAATATCCCAACTGTCTCCACACACGGACAGACACTAAACAGTCAAGATTGCTACATATTAGTTTATTTTATCCAGCTCCCTCAATCAAAAATTACAGGTGTACATCTATTTATTCATACATCTCCAGTTGAATCTTAAAACATTTTCATTAAATGTGATAAAAATGTACATCATATATAGCATCAATATGAAAATACTGACAATCTTTACAAATCTATACCATAGGATTTATCTGGCAAGCAAAAATCATTGCTCAATCACTTAAAAAAAAAAAAAAGCTGGACTCAAAGCAAAACCTGTAGCCTGTTTCGAGGTTGTGCTAATACAATTGTTTTTCTCCCACAAAATAATCATAATTCACAGTATGGAAAAAATTAATAATATTGTCATGTTTTACACAGATTCTCCTGTTGCTTTAGCCAGAGCAGTGAATCATCTACTGAAATCATCTCCTAATGGGCAATAACATCCACTGTACCATGAGATTTATGACCAAGAGAACAATCATGAATAAACAAAAACATATCAGTTATAAAAATAAAGTCATAAACTGTGTACAAAGAAAGACAATATGCAGACATATGATTAGAGAATAAATAAAAATGTCGCCATGGTTACAATCCCAGTGTCCTGTGGTAAAGTTAGAAATAAAGAAAATAAATTAACATTGTTTTCTAAAAATCTTCCAGTCAGAGTACCATTCATCACTGTGTTAAATGTTGGAAAAGAAGACAGAATCCCACAATCACCTACTGTAATATTAAAGGCCAAAAAAACAGTACCTTATACATATAGCTTGAAATACAAAAGTGGACACACATAGACAACCTGTGTGTTGGTTTCCAGTCATAGATATTCACTGTCTGATGGGCTCACCAGATATTCAAAAAGTAAGCAGAGCTGAAATGATGAGAAGTTGTGTGATGGTGATCTGTATGAATATACTGTGTATCATTACGAGTGCACATTGGCTCAGATGAAACCAATAAAAATTACTGAAAGTGACTTTGTGTGTGTGTGTGTGTGTGTGTGTGTGTGTGTGTGTGTGTGTGTGTGTGTGTGTGTGTGTGTGTGTGTGTGTGTGAGAACAATCTTTTAGTGAGCGAGAAAAAAATCCAGGCTAAAGTTAATCTTGTCACTTTAAACCGGGAAGCAAATGCTAAAAATCAATAAGAGAAATAATAGACCATCTGCTGTCACTTCAGGTATGCAATTGACAGCAGTATGTAACAGAGATGGATATTTACTTCCAAGAAGGGCCAAGGATCTGCTTCACAAGCAGGAACTAAAACTCAGCCAAAATGACTTCTTCCTGTGGAAAACATGGATGTGATCAGGAACACAAATTCTGAATGATATCATCAGCAAATTAATTGGGGTTAAGTGACAAAACATCCCGAACGTAGAATTTAAAGGCGCACTATGAAAATTTGTGGATTTCATTTGCTTTGTACTGTATTTATACAGCCCAAAATCAAAAAAATGCCTCAAAGGGCGTAGGTATTTTAAAACATGGTGTTCAAAAGTGTTTTTTACTGCAGAAGAAAAAACAACAATGCCAAATGCAGATCAGGACCAAGACATGCAGATCTGCCTCATGCAGGTGCACTACAATCAGTTAGTGCCCAGTGCACCTGCATGTCTGTTTGTTTCAATCTGACCTAATCTGACCGGGGTTTATGTTGAGATACAGGCAGTTTATCTATTGTTACTGTATGCACCACTCAATTCAACTCATTTCTGTGGTTGTACTTGCTAAAAGTGTTACAGTCCTGCTATTGATGTGCCATTTTATGCCCAAAGTCAATATTAAGAATATATTCTGAATACAATTGTTGTTTTACATTTCCTCATAGTGTGTAGTTAGATGAATCCAATGAGAAAGACAATACAAAAAAGAAATGGAGCACTGTAAAAATGGTGCAGAAATACTGGAGAGAACGCTTTTCATATGTGAATGTCTCAGGACACATCCAAGTGAACTCAGGGCCTGTTTTAAAAAACGACAGAGATGATTATACTGTACAGCACTGAGGTTAGATATATTGAGCCAGGGTCCAGAAAGAATGGAGAGGGAGAGAACAAACAAACAAAAAATTAAATCACATTCACACTTTCTCATTTGTACTCATGCAGCAGGGGAAATAGCCCTTGTCATGGAAAGGAGAGGGAGTGCAATATAAAGGAAATTAATTCTAAGATTTCCCATTGCCAGGTAGGAGCAATTTTATGGAGTGACTTGTAACTTCCAGTTGGTCAGATGGAATATGGGCACGCAGTCACATGTGTGATACAAGTATTGTATATAAAATTAAAGAAACAGAAAAAAAAAATTCAACTATTATAAAACACAGGCCTAATCGTAAAGGGATTTTCAAAATACAAGTAGCTCCAAAGAATTTTTAAAATCATCAACGTTTCAGTCAGTCATTAACACAGCAGGTAAAGAGAGGAAAAACAGCTAAAAACAGTGGTTAAAAACATCTGAGCCAACACAAAGAGCCCTGACTTGTTTTTTTTAGGTGGTTTGTCCTCAAATAATAACTACAGTTTTATTGCTGATACCAGCATTCGGTCGATTGTTGCGGTACTGCATTCTGTGGAAAGCACCGCAACTGTTTACCAATCGCATGCTGTGGTCAGCTGGGGGAAGGAAGCATGGAAGGCTGGTGGTCGTGGTGTGGTGCAGAGGTGGGGGTGTAGGGTGACAAGGCAAAAAACCAGCAGAGATTGTCAACAAATGCTTGCGCTAACATCCTGCTTCAGTGCATGTCTCTTATGGGGCACAGAAGTAACTTTCTCACTGGACCTCTACCTTCATCTATTTATGGGACTGATGAGAATAAATGGGGGAGGATGGAGTGTCTCTGCCCCCTAGTGGAAACTCAGCATAAAAACAGTTTTTGGGTTAAAAACAAGGGCTTCCAGTGGTTAAAAAATAGAGTGGAGGGTAGGGAAGTACCAAACTACACTTCTTTCTCTGACAATTTTGTGCCTGCAGAAGGCGGGGGGGGGGGGTCACCTCTATGGCACACATGCATGGTAATTGGCATGTAGAGGAGCAAGGTATAGGGTGCGGGTGTTTGACGTGTAAATGTTAGGATGTACAAACATTTAGGTGTCAGTGTCATGTTAAGACTTAATATGTATACACATCATCGTGCTTCTCAGGTACAGTCACTGTACGATGGAACAGGATGTACCTGTATTTGATTTGCCAGTGCATGACTCCCCCAAGTGTGTGTGGAAGTATTGTATTGTATATGTGTTTGTTTCTCTCTGGTTTCCAGTGTTAAGAGTGTGAATGCCCAGGCTAAAGAGTTATAACAGTGCCATCTTCCTCCAGACTCCGCCTCTCCATTGCTCGGTCTGGCAATGGCGTCGTCGGAGTGGCATTGGCGTAGCTTAGTGAGCCACTGCTGTCGCTGGCTGGCAGGGTCCCATTTGCGTTGATGGAATGGGTGGAGGCGGAGGTGGTGACGGTGCGGAGGTTGAGATGTGGCTCGTATCGAGGCAGCGAGGGCATGCTATAGTTGGAAGGGGTACGTCTGATTGGCTCGGCCTCGCCTCCTGCCTCAATCACCAGGTCCTCGTCGTCCTCATCGCTCTCCAGCTCCCCGACAGGGAAGTTCTGGATGATGTGCGATGGCGTGGAGGCCGCAGCACCGACTCCACCATGTGACGAGTAGCCATAGTAGCTGGCACCACTGTCCGACGAGCGTCCTGAGCTACCAGACGCCGCACCTCCTCCTCCTCCACTGCGAACAACATTGTTCCGCTGGTTGGCAGGCTTGACGGTGATAATGAGGTTGTGGCTGTTAGCGATCATCATGTCCGTCACCTGGTCCAGGGACTTCCCAGCCACCTCAATACCATTTACCTCCAGCACCTCATCGTTGACAGCTAGCAGTCCGGTGCTCTCCGCTAGCCCGCCAGGCACCATGCGAGAGATGAATATCCCTGGGACCTTCTCCAGACCCTGTGGAGTGACCCGCACACTGGAGCCATCGCGAATGTAGAAGCCCAATGGTTTTTCCTGGCCGTGCTTGTATAGGCGAACACGTCGGTGCGTCTCAGGGAGGATGTCCACATCGATGATGGAGGAAACAGGGCGAAAGTCCTTAGGAAGGCTGATGATTACCGGTGGTTTTTTCCTGTTGGTGTCAGGCCGCAGAAGAACCGTGGAAAGCACTGTATTTTTCTTCCTGGTCAGCGAGTCGGTGCCAAATGTTGTGTAATCAGCTTCCTCTGCAAAATAAAAAGTTAGAGGAAGTAGAGAAAGAGAAGAGGAAGACAAAAAGGGGAAAGGATGGCAGAAACAAGAAGAGAGATACAAAGAGGACGTTAACAAAAGCTGGTTAATTTTCCATTTACATCATTCTGGGCTCATTACACATCA
This sequence comes from Xiphias gladius, assembly GCF_016859285.1. Lineage (NCBI taxonomy): Eukaryota > Metazoa > Chordata > Actinopteri > Istiophoriformes > Xiphiidae > Xiphias > Xiphias gladius. Next base: position 3,804,817 of record NC_053417.1, read on the forward strand.
AGTCATTATTCAGGCTGACATTCTCTTGCATCATGTGGTTTCAGGAGAATTAATAGAGCTTTGCAAGAGAGCAGCTCACAGCCTGAGGTATCCCTGCAGGGTGTCTGTGCTGAACACACACAAGAAGCTGATCCCAAGAACTCCCCTCAAGTCGTACTCGTGCAAAATGCCACACCACCCAAACGTACGCTCAGTCCAACTCGCAGTCCTTCATCAGCACTCTTTGACACGCTGCCACCCACAAATTAGCCTACATATGCTGCATACAGGTGCATAGGGTGCACATGGACGCTGTATTATAGATTTAATGAGCATATGGTTGGTGTCACAAAATTTCCATGTGAATCCTACTTGCAGCCTGGGATACTTTTTTTTTTTTTTGGATCCAATTATGATGTTAATGTGAAATAAAGGATAAAACAAAGCAAGTCCTGCTCCTGACCAACAACTTTCAAGGAAATAGTTTGACAGTTGGGGAAATATGCTCATTTGCTCTCTTGTGAGGGAGTTAGATGATGATCATATCTGTCCATTAAATATCAAGCTACAACCAAGAGCCTTTTAGCTACGCCTAGCGATAAGACTGGAAGCAGAGGGAAACAGCCAGCCTGGCTCTATTCAAAAGTAATTTAATCTGCATAGCAGCACCTCCAAAGTTCCAAATTATCACACGATATCTCATTTTGTCTCAATTCATACAAAAAAGGGTTTGAAAAGGATCATTTAATGTTTTACAGGGTGTCATGCTGAACTACTTTGTGGTGCACTGGCTTGCTGGAGTGTTGTTGTCACCTCCACAAACTTTTATGTTGTTTTTACACTTTGGTACAGATTAAAAAAATTAGATATAACATGCAAATCAATGAGCTGTGAGAGTCGCTGGTAGGCAGATTATGTTACCTTTGGATGGAGCCAGGCTAGCTTTTTCTCCCTGTTTCCAGTCTTTATGCTAAACTAAGTCTACGGGCTGTAGCTTCATATTTAACTCCGATATGAGAGTGGTATTAATAATCTTCCCATTTAACTCAAAGCAAGAAAGCAAATTAAGGTATTTTCCTAAATGTCCTAAAGATTTTTTGGCATCTCCATTTCTGATATGAGACAGAGTAGCTTTGACATGCCAAAAAGGTCACATTAGATCCCAGAATACTATGGTCACATTTCAGCTGCATGAGTCACCAGGATGCCAAGAAACTCTGCCCTTTGTTTTGTACATTTTGAGGTGGAAGCGTGTACACTGTCTGGATACTGGATAGACTTTAACCCAACATGGCTCATGTTGACACTGGACCAAGGGCTGGCCAGGTAAGGGAGGGAAAAACTGGACCTTGGCTTTCTAATAGTTAACCAGCACAATATAAGCAGCTAAACATTAACATGGCTTTCAATTTCTTTTCTTTTTTTTTTTTTTGCAGGTTCCAGCCTGATAAACTCATTTTTTTTAATCTATTTCTGGTGTTATTTTTTAACATCTTTCTTTTGAAAATGTCCTTAAGTTTTTCACCACTCTTTTGTTTCTATTTTCGTGATACTTCATAATCTGTTTTTAGATGAAAGTGCTCTATAAATAAAAGCTCTGGCAGACCTACACTGTCTCTCCCTCTGTGTCTGCATGTGTGTGCGTGTGTGTGTGTGTGCGTGTGTGTGTGAGTGAGTGAGTAATCTGGGAAAATATACACTCTGGTGGCTGATAAAAGATTCCAGCTCTCAGGTTCTGACAGGTACGCACCCCACCACTCCCCTCTCCACCCCTAAAGCCAAAACAAAGGATCGATTGTCTCGAGAAAGAGCGACAGTGTCGCATTTCAGTTCCCACGAGGCACGGGTCTAGTGTATACAAAGTTACTATACCTTTGCCAGTCCTGACCTTAGAGCCAACTGCACATGAGAGAAATATAGCTTCATAAGAGTCGGTGAGGTCAAAATGCTAAAACATACAGTCCTGGTTGAAATTTGTGGCACCCGTGAATTTTAAGAACAGAATATCTTCAGAAATAAATGAAAATTAATTTTGTATAATCAAAATATTTTAATTACTGAACAAAACAAAATAAAAGATAAAACTTGCATAATAGTGAAAAACAAAAACACAAAATGCACCCCAGACACAATTATTGGCACCCTTCACTAATATTTGGTTGCAGAATCTTTGGAAACAATAACAGCCTCTAAACATTTCTCATAGCCATCTAGAAGCTTCTTGCATCTGTCTGCTGTTAGTTGCTGCTACTCTTCCATTGCTATGCGTTCAAGCTCTCTTAAGTTTGCAGGAGTCTTTTTTGCAATGGCAGATTTCAATGGCTCTCTCCAAAGGTTTTCAATGGGATTTAGGTCAGGACTCATTGCTGGCCAATTTACAACAGTCCAGTTTTTCCTTTTCCACCATTCTTTTGTCCTGCTGGATTTCTGCATTGGGTTGTTGTCCTGCTAAATGACCCAAGGTCTTCGCCTTAAACCTAGTTTTCTGACACTGGCTAACACATTTCACTCTAAAATGCCTTTATTTCATCACCTATAAACAAACTGCAACTGAATGCATTGCACTCCCAAAGAGCTCTACTTGTGTTTCATCTGTCCATAGAACATTATCCCAGAAAGACTGTGGCTTATCGATGAAAGTTTTTGCAAACATCAGTCTTGTCTTGACTTTTTGTGCCGGTCTTTAAACAGTGGTGTCCTCATTGACCTTCACCCATGGAGCCCTACTTGGTTTAGTGTGCAGCATATGTAACAGGCTGAAACCACCACTCCAGATTGCTCCAGGTCAGCCTGAAGCTCTTTAGATGTCCTGCATGGTGTTTGTTCCACATTCTGCATCAACCTTCACAGACTTCTCTCATTGAGTTTCTTCTTGGCGCCACGTCCTGGAAGCGTCTTAAGAGTTTTATGACTGTGAAACTACTTGATAACATTACAAACTGCTGAAACATGGATTTTGGCAATGGCCTTGTAGCCTTTGGTACTGTTATGTTTTTTGATTATATGCATTTCTGATGCTCTCAGTGAGCTCTTTTGTCTTCGCCATGGTGAAAAAGAAAGTGGAAACAATCAGCCCCTTTTTATGTAGTAAAACCATCATTCATTGGTTAATTCAGGTCATGTGAGCACTGAAAATTAAGCAGGGGCAAATCTTATTTGTTTTTTTATTTTGTTTGAGGAACTAATTTAAATTAATCAAAACAGTGACAGCAACTGTATCAAGTGTATATTTTATGTCTGTATTTGTTATTTCACTATATAAAAGCAATTTTTTGGTGTTGTTCAGTAACCTTGGACATTTTATTAAAATATTTTGACTGTAAAAAATTGGTTAATTTGCATTGTTTTCTGAAGATGTTCTAAATTCTGGACTTAAAATTTAGAGGTGCCAATAATTTCAACCAAGACTGTAAGTTTGACGATCCAAGCTCCGTTCCTATTCAAACTGTTCTTTCCTCATGCCTTACCATGCACATAAACATGGCCAGAAAAAGGAGCAGAAAGGGTGTACAAGTAGACGTTTCAAAGCAATTGCACACACACACACCCACCGTCTCCCTCCATCACTGATACAAGGGTTGTTCTTGCAATGCATTCATGCATAGGATGAGGCAACCCTCCACATCTCATTTCACTCTTTCTAGACATCTTTTCATCTATACCATCTCTCCATCACCAGCATATGAAAGGCCAGACCTCACAATAGAGTTATAGTTGAGGAAAAACAATGTAATGGTCCCTCGGGGCCACTCACAGGCACACACATACACACAGCAAAGAGATGCTGTTCTGGTGTCAAATGGTATAAGCGTGCAGCTTCTTGACTCCACACACACATGGAAAAAACATATGCAAGCATCTGTGAGCAAACATGAGCAGGCTTTCATTTAAACACACACGCGCGCGCGCACGCACACACACACACACACACACACACACACACACACACACACACACACACACACACACACACACACACACACACACACACACACACACACACACACACACACACACACACACACACACACACACACACAGTATCTATATGGTTCATCTGTGGTTAGTGAGGATGCTTGAGCCCTAATGAACTGCAGTACAGAGAAACCCAATACCCTGAAAACCATAGCTACATTATAGCTCATTAGAGTACAAAAGCAAAGCTCTCAGTCTAATTGGCTATAAAGGCCTATAGGCAAATCCCAATATAAACACACACACACACACACACACGCGCGCGCGCACACACACACACACGCTGTTCCTCATTTGTTAAAGTACAAATTACCTTCTTTTCTTTTCCATTTTTAAAATTTAAACACAGGACTCGAAAATAACATCACCCCACTGTCCCAGTGATGCTGACATTGAAAAAATGACATGTTTGCACAATACTCTTGTGTGCTTTAGCTGAGTGCATATTGTATGAAAAATAGGCAACTAAATGACCTGTAAATGGCTGTTACTGTACATTAGAACACCAGAGACCTTATTATTAGACCAGTGATCTAAAAAGGTAATTTCATATTTTCAAAATGTTGGGACAAAATGTTCTGGGATGGTCCTGGGACTGATCTCACAGAAGGTAATGTGGAGGCCTATTAAACAGGAAGTGAAAACAGATGAAACAGTAACATAAGGACACGCGCAAAACAGAAAATTAACTTAATTGGCTAGCAAACGTTAAACTGGCACATTCCATATGAAGCTGTCAAACCACAAAATGTTGAAAAACCTGTACAAAAATCAATGTTATATCACGAAAAGCCCCCCCCAAAACAACCAACAGTATGTTTATGATTCATGCACTGTATTTTCCACTTCATCCATCCTCTCAACCACTTAATCCTGTTAAGGCTGTGGCCAAGTAGTTGCATCATTTAATTTTGAATAATTCTAAAAGTGGTCTGGGTTTTTAATCACACTGTCTGTTATCAATTTATTTTGTTCAGTTAGGGCCAATTAGTACCCAATTGTGATATACAGATGCTTACAGCATTTGTAATAGGACATGAGGATATGATCAGGGGACATCAGAGCAGTGTCAGTGGTCTACCATTTAAACAGTGCAATAATAACAACTGGCTAGAACAAAATGGGATTCATTACAGCAAATGGCCAACAACCCGCTGACAGGCTTTGGAACAATGTGGAACAATCTGACCTCAGTGTGATTTTTGTTTTGTTTTTGTCTTTGCCGTTGTGTGGTTTTGAATATGTAGTGCATATACCAAACCACTTATTCCCTCAGAGCTCAGTAAACACATGAAGCATGACGGAGGTATGCTGCGGCCAAAGAGTGTACAGGTATGCAGCTGGTTTGGCTAATGATTAATTAAAACAATCAGGGGTCAACTATGAGGGAAGAAGATCGAAAAGTTGTAAAATGCCCATATTTAAGAGGGTATTTATCAAAAGGCTGCTGTTTAAACTGTAGTAACATTTATGGACCAATTTGCAACAAATCAATGCAGACATGAAGAACTTGTGTCAGTGCACTCGGTGTCCTTATGTACGCTCGATGGCTAAAAGACTAAGGCTAAAGCTGCCCCAGGCAAAAGGTCAGCATGGGTTGGGTTACTACTAATGGCAGTGTCCTGGTTAGCAAGACATGCTAATGTTTTGCAGCTTACATGACAGCAGCCAATCACTATCTTTAATCCAACAAGTCCTCCAACCTAAACAATTATACAGGTGATGAATTTTTTTGCATTTTTCTTCATGAGGACAGCTAAATTTAATCCGTTCCTTACACTTTTGCTCTTCTGTTTTTTAGTTTGGGGGAAGAAAAAAAAAATACAGCCTAACAGACACTCTACCTACAGCTTTAGAGACCTGCAATTACTGGACATTTTGGACAATTGCTCGGGGATAGTAGAGGTTTTGCAAACTGTCAATTAATTAGACATAGTAATAGACACAGTACTACAAAGCCTGTGAATAAGAGCGGGCTCTGGAGGAGTTTTGTCAAGTCTAAGAAAATAACCCCTGATTATGTCATAATGATTTCATCAGGGTACTCTCTGTTTGGGCATGTGAATACAAATTTTTCCATAAAGCCTACGCTACAAATATGCTATTGAGAGGTGTCAGCGTTTACCAAGTTGGGAGGGTTGAACGAAAAGACACTATTGGTTCCATTAGGGGAAATGTGGGATCCAGCGTTTTTGGAGTTTGAAATTGAGACTCAAAGTTAGGATATCGTTACCTCTGCTGAAGTGCAACCATAAATTAAGTCTGTATGAGCAATCCATGTTCAATATTTCTGAAAGTAGCTCTGTTGGTTACTCTCGTTGAAGCTGCTCTTCTCCTCAGATAATTACCATGAAAGAAGATACTCCTGCTGTTATCAGAATCAGTGTTGATACTTAAGGCATTATTCACAAACCCTGAATAGAAAACATACAGTAATCTTCAACCTTACACTTGACATGGATCTGCACAGGTTAGGAATTCCAGCGTTGCAATGGCTGCTTTGATATCCCACACTTTGAATGGAGTTAGTGAGGAGCAAAGGAAGCGAAGCAATGGAGGAGAAAATGACAACCCAGCAACACATCGTCACAAGTGAGGACACATGAAGCGTTGCTTAGTCATTTTTCTCTGTACTATGTAAGTAACACACACACGCACGCACACGCACGCACACGCACGCACACGCAAGCACACGCAAGCACACGCAAGCACACGCACGCACACGCACGCACACGCACGCACACGCACGCACACAAGCACACACGGGGCAAACAACTAATGCATCTCCATCTCCATCCTGACATTGAAGAGACTAAGACAACTCTGCCTAAGGAGAGGAAAATCACTTGTGTGATCTGGCATGGATTGGTTGAACACATCATCTCCATCAATGCTCTATTCTTTACACACTCTGGATGCATCATGCTCAAACTCTGGACACTGGTTTTAGAAGAGCCAATGTTAATGGCTCAGAATAAGTGCAGTGTGCACGCATTCAGAACTGGCACAGCTACTGACACCATTATCTCTGCCCAGGACACTAATTTCTTATCATGACCCCTCAAAAAGTTATGGAAAATGTTTTGTTTTTTTTTTAAAATCCAGAAAATAATTTTTGTATGCTCTAATAATTGAAAATAAATAAATAAATACAAAAATGTATTATACGAGTGTTGTTACAGATAGCATATTACTGTCACCTTTTTCAGTTGACAGTAATATGCTATCTGTAGTACCATTCATGTTTGCACCTGCTGTCATCACACCCACTTGTTCGGTAACCACTACACCCCTCTGGTTACGCAGTATTACAATTACGATGATACAAGATGACGGGTCTCTTTTTTTTTTCCTTGTATTGTAATGACCCCCTAACAACCACGATGACACCAACAATCCATGACTTCCTGGTACTTGTCACAAGGGCTTTGTGAGGGAAACTTGATACTGTTTCCAGGTGACACAACACAATCAGGAATGAGCTGTGGGACAGTCATAGTACTACCATTATCACTACGACTGCTACTATTGTAAGTTATACTACTACCTCTGCATTTTAATTTCAGGTATTTAGGGAGCTGAGCTAATAGTGATAGGATGAATGTAAAAGTAGAATCTTTAATTGTATTGTACAATAAATCACCACTGCTGTAGCTACTACTATGCCTGTATAATTACAGATACAGCGAAAACAGTGACAGATGAAGTATTATGAAAAAGGTCACCGAACACGTTAATTAATCTATCTGCAAAAATGCACAAGTGGTGCCACGGTTAAAAGCAAAAGGCCACCTTTAATTTCTTTATCATGAATAACGATTGCTGTCAATGAAACCAGTCTACATTATTGTAACATAAGTCATGTCTCAAGAATCAAAGTAAGAGCAACATGAAGACAAAGACAAGCAGTTGAAGGTCGTGGTGTTCTGGAAACAGTCAGGTTTGTTGATGACAAGCCTGTTCGTTGACCACACAGCCAGTGCCATGGTGTTCCTGACACAGAACGATACAAGAGGGGGAGGAGGGGGACTGAATGTGTGTGTGTGTGTGTGTGTGTGTGTGTGTGTGTGTGTGTGAGAGTGAGTGAGTGAGAACTTGTGCAGATGAGAAAAACCAGGGGTGGAGTAAAACAAAAGATGTGAAACAGGCAGGAGAGACAGAAATACAGCAAATGCACACAGAGGAGAGAGAGACAGAAGAAAGGAAAAGAGAGGAGGAGGTGATAAAAAACTTTCAAAGGAGTAAATTCCCGGAGGGTTACTATTCCTGGTGTGGTGAGCATACCTCCCTGGCACAGCCCAGATAAAAGTGCCTTAATAATGCTGATAAGAGAGGGAGAAAGAAATGGAAGGAGTGAGGTCAAAGGCAGGGTGCTGAATAGAAAGGTAGGAATAGGGACAGGAAGAAAACAGACACCCAGTCTACACAGCGTGCCAATATGAGTGAGTTGTCTGGGAAAGGGAGATGCTGTAGAGACCTGCAGAGGCAAGCTAAAGCAAAGACAAAGCCTTGCTATGTAATTGAGCTGACAATGAGGAATTACTTATTAAATCCATAATTAAAAAGACTCCGGTCATGAACATTAGCCTGCTTCTAGGCCTCCTCATATTATCTCATTCATGAATTCTCCATTACACTCATCAGTCCTGCTTTATTACTCTGTCTTGACATGAGCCATTTATCAAAAAATACAGAAACTAAAATCTACTCTTCAGGGGAACCCAGATTTAATGTAGCAGTATGTAATGTACAATTAACACAGCTTACTACGGGGCTTCATGCAAAATTAACACGTTTTATTTGCCAGTCTACCCTCTATGTATACAGCACTTTTCTGTGTACATGTTTTGCATCTTGTCACTGTGGTGTGAAGCAATTTCATCACTTTCTTTTGTGCTGACATAGACACCTCTCTCCTTCCCGCAATACCTCCTCTCCTCCTCTGCTCCTCGCGCCCCAGTTTTTCTCCCCTGTGCCTTCTACTCAATCTGTCATTCAGTCATCCTGGTCCATCTCTCAGCAGGAGCCTTTTTTGCATCTCCACTTTTGTCTGTCCCTCTTAGTTTTCAGATTCTCCTTGCTCTGCCTCCATTATCCTTTTCTTGCACTGTCCTCTCTGTGTGTCCTCTCAGTGCTGTGACTTTTACAGCTGCTACCACACGTAAATTAAGCACAGGACTCAATTGTTCTTTGAGGCATCTGGTATAGAAACAAGGGTTTAACTTAGTAACTCAATGACCAGGACTGGGACTGGTAAGACAAGTATGGGTCTGATGAGGGACCAAAACATGCTGCTAGGAGTTAGCATGGGGCCTGGACTGGTAATGGAGGGACTATAGCTGGTATTTTGTCTCAGGGTAGCTAGGGGCAGGGATGTGCCTGGGGCTGAGGCTGGATTTCAGTTTGGGACAGAGTAAGGTAGGGGCCAGGGGTAGGTCATTAGGGAATGTAGATTTCAGTTCCGGGTTACATGAAGGAGACTGAATCTGGGGTGTGGTAGATAAATCTGGGTCTGATAAACCGAGCCTTCTACGCAGCCCTGCTATATGTAGCCTCCAGGAGGAGAAGGGAGAGGAGGGACCAGACGTTGGGGAGGAGGGAGGAGAGGAAGGGAGGGAGGAACAGCCACGTGGGCAAGGGGAACCCAAGTCCAGCCTCACAAGCCTGTCACTCATGCGTCTGAATAGGGACTTTACTTGCGGGGAACAAGCAGGGGGACCCTGTACTTCTAGCTCTGTCCTGCCTTCAGCATCTCGCTCTGAAAGACAACACAGCCACCTGTAGTTAGATCGGGCCAATGAGGCAAGTATCTCGTTGCCAAGGAGAACTTTCAGCTGACTGCACAGTAACAAAAGCAATGAAAGACTTAATAGCATTACAGATTTGAGAAGATACACTGCTTTTTTCCAGATGAATATATAGGACAGATTTATTTCATCAGATTTGGGCCCTGAACAGGCCTTTTTCACAGGAGACGTTTCAACGTGTCAGTAGAAAAGCACAAGTGTAAGTTATTATGGCTGAACTCCATGTAGCAGTTTCAGTTTCGGAGTCCTGGTGTTGTGCATGGTGGGTCACTGTCACACTGTCATGGCTTACTGGGGCGCTTTAAAACAAGGGAGCCATCATTAATGTTATTAGTATGGCCCGTGCTTTACCTAATCTGAAAAGCTAAAACCCCTGCTGTGAGAAAAAGAGCAGGGCAGTATCATAAGGTTATGTCTGATTGTCAACATATCCTGAACTTAAATTTTCCTTTTAAATCTTGTATTGCTGAGTCATTTAAAGACTCGGAATCATAACTTAGAATTTGTCCCTGGTAATTACTCACTTGGTAGACACTTCCATTGGAGTCATTACGGAGGGATCTCATTTCAGCCAGTATGGACAGGAAACAATTTCAGCGACCAATAAACCTTTCAATGTACATATGGGCATGTGAGTGTTGTTTTAACTCTGAGTGTGGAAAGTATAAGGAGTGAATGAAGTAAACACAGTGGCAGTAGTCGAGTAGCAATGTTTGGGAGCAGCATGTCACAGCCTGCTGACTGGTGCGTGGCTAGCCCGGGTAAATATGCTGGAATGGTGTGCTGAAAGAAATTCACAGATAAGCATATCGGTTATCATGCTTCATATCAGTATCGCTGTAGCACAAAGCCCAAGGGACAGAAAGAATTCTTTTTAATTAAAAATTAGCAAGAAATACTGTTTGCAAGCCAAAATAAAAAGATACTACACATTATTAATGTATTCTAATGTATCATAAGGGAAGAATATTGGTTCTTCTCTATTACTGCCATTAATAATCTTTGATATTTTTTGGGTGGAAACCAACTCCAGTCTTTGGTGATTATCATTTGTTTGAACACCTTTCAGTTTACATCCACGATTTTCATTTTTTTAATACAAACAAATGACTACACACCCATCTCTTTGCTCTTTTGCACTAAAATGGCCAAAAGCAAGGGTCCTTGTTTCAACTCTTGAGACAGTCTGAGGTTTTCTCCAACAACAGCAATATATCAGCTAGCATTTATGCAATGTATTTGAGTCCCAAGCTGGCAAAGTTAATTTCCAAATGCCATTTCCTTCCCTCCCTCTATCCATTCATCTTCCCTAATCAAGTCCAGGCTGAGAAATTCTGACACACTCTATAACAGAGAGGATGGACTACCACTGTCTGCCCCCATTCTTCTTCCATCTAAGCCACCCTCCCTCCATCTTGTCGCAGCCTGCGTAAAGTCTTATCCAGCCAGGTTTCAAAGGGTAGAGAGTAAGGTTTTTGTTTGCCAGACTGGAAACTCTCTTCTCTTAAATTTTCTTTGGCTCTCCACTTTCTTTCACTCTTTCACCTTCACTTCCTCAACTGTTCGACCTCTCTTTCTGGGTCCATCTATACGCCATTGTTGATTGAGCCCAGCTCTGTAGCTGAGGGTCTAGTCTGGCCTGCTGTCCTGTCTAATCTAGCCAGAAGATGTGATCAGAGGCTGGCCACATTCCACCCAAAATGCTCCCTCCCTCCATCTAACCCTGCCTTCTTCCATCTCTCACCCTCTTTTTATTTCTTACTCTCTCTCTCTCTCTCTCACCCTCCCCGCCTTGGGCCTCACTCTGCATTCCTCCCTCACTAATACTATTCTCACTATCCTCCTCTCTCTCTCCCTCTCACTGCATTCCTATCACACTTACACTACTCCCTCTCCTCTCTCTACATCTCTAATTACATGCATTGCCTAAACAATGCCTTATACATTACTCCCTCTTTAATACTGTTTACACTCGCTCCCTTTCATCCTTCCCTCTCTCCTATTAGGCCTAGATATGTTCCTCCTCCACACATTCCTCCCCCAGTGCTATGAATCCATCGTCCCCTCACTCATTACATACAGCATCCTTAAGAATAATTTTTGCTCTGTGAAAACTTCAGATCCAAAGCAGGTGTGGCTGTGGCTGGGAAAATGGCATCCATTGCACCTGCCAGCACTTTGTCTCTCTCACTTTAATCCTTTCATCTCAAGCCCGCTGTATAAATCTCTCCTTCCTTACATGTTGTGGCATCCTTGCTCTTTCTGACTTTTTATTCTTTGGCTCTTTCATCCAAATCTTTTTCACCACCACACTGTCTTCCTTGTTTCCTCTGGCTCTCTGTGACTGTCACATTCTCATCCCATCTCTCCCTTTCATTACTTAACAGACTCAGTACATCGCTTATCACACTCAGAGCTGCTGCTGTTATCCTGCTCCGCTGCTTGCTTTGCAGGGTGGGTAGACTTTGTCTGTCTTGTACTTTCACACTCTACATTTCCTTTTCTATGGCCGAATGATTTATGTGTTGGTGACGAATTACATAGGCAGTCCCTGCTGGAATATGCATATGTAAGCATTCCCTCTCCATACCTTTCAAATCTACGAATAAGGTAGAGGGGAAAGAGTTATGAGCCATTCAGGACTAAAAACCAAACAAAACCACACCCTGAGAAAGATTGCTTGAAAACTTGCTACCAACACATGGATGACAACCTGGAAACCTGTATGTTGTGCCTGTGCAAACACAAAGAATGTTCTGGATGACTGATACAGGCAAACATGGCGTCACTTGAACCCAGGAAAGTCTCCTGTGACAACCGTGTGTACAGCCAATCAAACCTAAACTGGGCATGTCTCACAGTTTTGCTTATATCAGAAACTTTACCTGAAACGCAACATTAAACATTTCTTTTGAATGGAAGTCCACAGACTTACACGACCATCTAAAATATCACATTATTTTCACAAGCAACAAAGCAAATTCTAAAGATTAGCCACAACATTAAAACCATTAACCGGTTTTAATGGTAAATGCTAATGCTAAATGGTGTATGTACAAATATACAAGAATATGTAAAACACATGGATCACACATTGCAATAATGATCACATTAATCTTCGAATATTTGGGGCGGTTATAACATGCCAGCTAGAGCTAGAGCGATAAATCAGCCACTATATCAACCAATATTACATTATTGGAGTGTCATTTAGTCCAAAACAGAGGTGCTAGACTAACTCTACACTATACATAATCACATCAGTATTGAAATAATGCATTCTATGCTATCCTGGCTGCTTGTCAAAACCACACTTCACCTAAGAATCCTATTGTTTATCAGGAAAGGCATTTTGTCTGGTAAACCTAAATTCTTTCGGGCCCAGCTTAAATATACTAACCAAAAACATGAACATTACACCAGGAATGTTGAGAAGGATGAATTATGCCTTCTGACAACTTATTTGAAAGATACTGCCTACCAACCTACATTAAAAAAAATCTCTAATCTGAAAAGTTAAGACAAAGGTCAACTGACAGACTGACTGGGGGTAGCAAAAGGCCAGATGTGAAACAGCCGTCTCTCCAACCAGCTGGCAAAAGCTGCTCTTTGTCATCATTTAAAACAGCAGTCACTGACATAAAAACAATGAAAAAAAATATTATTATACAGAGAAACTAACATCAGCACTACTCAACGGACAGTTTCGTCTTCGATAGCTGACTAATGACCACCATGTTCTCCATTTACACCGAGTTTAGCAAAAACAGTATGAACCAGGAAATAGCTCTTAACAGCTCTCAGCTATCAGTGTATCATAATGTGCTGCCTGTACTGTGTATGATTTAGACTTTATTGATTCTCATTCTGTTTATGGACAAAAATAGTGTGTCTGACAAATAACAGTAGCTACAGCTGCATGGCAATATCAAACACACTGAAACGACAAATTTAGATGTAGAAAAGACAGTTTAGACAGACTAGACAATTTGTGTTTTCAAATCTGAATGCTAGTGGTACTGCTCCCAGCATGCTTTGCAGCTCTTATCAGCCTTAAAGAGACTCTAGCACTGTTAATCCACCTATGAACGGGCCTCTTCATTGCTGCCATGACAACCAGTAAACAGTGAACACCTCACTGCCAGCTCAATAGTCATCAACACATTGTTCACGGATGGAGAGCGGGGCGTAGTGGATACCCGGTGCTGCTGAGTTGTATTGGTGTGTGTTGAAGCAATTTTAAAAATGACTGCCAAAGCCAGAGTCCGGTAGTCAACACAGGCACAAACACTTACCCCATTTTTCAGCAGTGAACAATACGACATTAATGGCTGGTCAGTGCTGTACAAGGATGCAGAAACAACAACAATGTGGGCATTATTCAAGAACCAGACTACAACAATACCACAACAGACATTCACAGCCTAACATCCATCCCTCTATCCATCCATCAAACCAGCTGCACACCAATGAATGAACAAAACCCACAGAGCACCTATCCTAGAATATACAGTACATATCCTGGATTTAGTCTTCCAGACAAATAACCTTGCATGATACGCATGGACTAAACTGTCATCATGTCAACTGAAACTGTCTGTTGGAAACTTGTTTATAATCACTGAGACTGGAGAGTGAGCCTTGTATTTATTAGCTCCAAACACAATTCCTATATATCTGTGTAATAAGACTTCACTGCACTGTTCAATGAAGGCCAAGTTGGAACAAACTTGGACCCAGTCTGCTGCCTTGTCTGAAGTCCTGTTCTTATGCAATAATGACCATCTCATCACATCTGACTATATCCCATCGAAGACATTTACATAATTGATCATTTAGTGTCTCAAAGGACAAAGCAGTAATCTAATGGCATTATAAGACAGCTTGTGACTGAACTCTGGACTGATACAGTGTGCTGCACTAAACACAACCTGGTTTAGTAGAATTACTCAGCAGCCAAGAGCTGAAAACTGTGGTAGGGTGGCACAGGTGTGACTAACTGTTATCCTCCCATGATGACCCCATGTCCCTCCACTAAGACCTTTCCCCTATGCTGCTGATAACATGAACGAGTTTTGAGTTGTCTTGCCTGATTAAACACCATCTCATTTTATGTAGGGTCATTTGTGCAGGTACCATTATAACAACAAAAATGGTCATGGAGAACTAATTATCACAAGAACAATTTCTCCAAAACAAAATCCTTTGTCATTCTGTCAATCTGACATCATGTTCCCCAGAGAGCAGAATTTAAAGATCTGAAATACTTTCCACATAAACAGTGCTTAATGTTTTGTGCAAAAAATGTTCTGAGTAGGCCCTTGGCCTGACATACCTCACTTGGTCCCAACATTGAGGAGCCATTAACTCACCATGGAGCCATCACTAGAGATAATAACTGGTGTCTGCAGATATGTAATAAATGACCTATAAGCTGCCAATTTGCTGCATCTGCACAATGCAGAGCTGTTTAAGATGGGACCAACTGGTGCTTAGCAGTAAGATGGAGGCAGCATAAATCGGGAGGGAAACCAGGGTCTGAGGGCAATGGGGTCTGTAGGGGGTTGCGGCTGCATTAGGGTTTGTGTGTGTGTCCTGGCTTTGTTCTGTCTTTTCTAAAAGGAAGTGTGTGTGTGAGTGCATGACTGATGTGTGATGCCTGCTTGCCTGCATGCTTGTGTTTTCGTGTTTTGTGTATGTGTGTGTGTCTGTCAGCAGCAGTGAGCCCAGCATGGGGCTAGTGTCTGGGGCATGTAATTGAAACACGGTCCCATGCAGCGCTACACAGTGACCCCACTAATCTCCTCCTGACAAAGTGGCTTAGCTTCTATAGGGTCATATGGCACAGCGAGACAGCTTAAACACAACAGAGTACGTGGCCTGACCTGCCACGGCCAGCAGACCCTGGGGTCTCTGCATTCAACAGGTCACATTCGGAAACTCATTAGTTAGGATGCGCTTTACAAAAAAAAAATATATAAAAAAAAATAAAAAAAGAAGTTAAAATTTTATATTTGAAGTCTGACTAAAAAAGGTTTATGCAATCCCTGAGCATGTGCATACAATGACTAGCACATAACTAGAGTTATGAACAGAAATTACAGCAACCAAAACTTCTCCTAGCCCCTGATATGATATCATGTACTATAAATACAGGATGTTCAGTATAGTAATGATTGGTAATAAGGTAGTGAGGAAGTAAGAAACAGTAAGAGTATTGTATGCAGAAAGTGTATGTGTTGAACTTGAATCCCTCATTTCCTAAAACTGGCTGTCAACAGTCACACAGAACAAAAAAAATACACCTCCCATCTGACTGCCATGCTAAAATACAGTACATCTTATTTGGATGAATACCCCCTTAGCAGTTTAATAAATGGTGATCAAACAGAATTTTAAAAAAGAAAAAAAAAAAAAAACAAAAAAAAAAACACAGCAAGTATTCATTTACTTTTTATTGCTCGTTCATTTTTTTGTTTCGTCAAGCCCCTGCAGGGAAAATTTCTTTGTAAGTAAACACTGCTTCTCAGCAAGGTCAGTGACCTTATAGCTATATGGGTCAGAAGCAGGACACCAAAGGGGTTTAGTCATTTGTTTGCAATGACAGCTCAATGTGAACAAAATACATAGGCAACATGCAGCCTAAAAATCACAGGATACTGTGGCACATCATAATTTTATCTTTTTTTTTTTTCATCTAGAAAAAAATACACCAAAGGAATTACAGATTTTCCTGTTCAACAGCATAACCCATCTTTCTAAACTGTACTGTTCAAAGTTAACACAAGCCCTTAGTTTGTATTTTCGTAGGAAAGCAGATCTGACCCAACAAACAAGTGGAAACTAGGACTCTTTGTTCAAACACCTCCTCTCTGCTTACCTTTCCTCTGCAGGAACAGCCTGAGTAGAGGGCTGGCAGTGGAGATGGCCTTGTGGTAGTTGTCGTCATTGTTGATGGGCAGCAGGTCGCCGTGCACGTCAGCGTAGCCCACCAACAACTCCACATTGGGGATGCGATGGACGTGCTGCAGGAGGCCATAGAACTCATCGAATCGGCCTGGTTTAGACCGATCCAGAGAGAACCGACGAAATTCTGCACCAAACTGGGATGGGACAGACAGGTATACACGTGAGCACAACTGTGCACGAAATATACACACGTGGGTATGAGGGAGAATGAGAAAAAGTCTAATTTAAGAGCAAAAGAAAAACAGTGTGAGATGTAGTAAATAGCCTATGCATATAATGCAAGCATACAATGTTAAGGACCAGCTCTTAAAAACAGTCTGAGATTTGAGGCCGTGACTGATAAGCATACACTAAGCTGCACTGGTAGCCTACATACAGTAATTTCAAAACCACCTTAGGCTGTATGTGAGAGTCTGTCATCCATGTGGACAAGCTCTAAAACACCACATGTGATGAATTATTAATGTAGACTATGTGATGTGTGTCTCTCTATCTTTCTGTGTTTGTGGATGGAGCAAGTTCAGGACTGAACAGTGCTGTCTAATCAAGGTGCCTGACAGAATGTTTGGTATGCAGTTGTTCTAAGAAAGACTATGTGTTTTCAGGATACACGCATTACCACAAAACCCGTCACTGGCTTCCGAGTAACATCGTAACCAATGTGGTCTGACTGGATCAATGACTGCCGAAGCCTGATCTCTGGCACAATGTCCCTTTGGTGGTGGTTGATAAGTACCAAGTGTTGTGGTTACTGTTGCCCGGCTCTGACAAAAGATGATCTACAATTCACGGGCCAACCTGGACGCTGCTCACCTTATACATTAATGCAAAGCAGAATATTATTAATTATAGGTCAGGAAACAGAACAGATCCCAGGCCTGTTTCTGGTAACTTCCTGCATTACAGCATGGGAAGACAAAACATTTTAAATGACCCTGGACTGCTCAGTTTGGGATGGAGCTGAACAAAGGAAAATAACAAGTATATGGTTCCTTTGTGTGAAGTGGCTGGGGGGGGGCTTCAATTGTAACTGTGAACTTACGAGGTAATGCCACAAACAAATAGGCCAACCTATATAACTAGTTCTAAATACTAGTTTTGAGCAGCAAACAGCGCCCTGAGGGCCCATTCCTCAGCGTGCGTGCGTGCGTGTGTGTGTGCGCGTGTGTATGTAAAATCATGCCACAGGCAGGAGGCAGGCAGCCCGCGGCGGTAGGAGCCCTGAGCCTGTCGCAGGCCGTATGACACCTGTACGCACAGGAATATGACAAGCAGCTTTTCACACATCATACCAGACTAATTTGACATAAACGCGGTGTAAGTTACATAGACTTTGGACTGGATTATACCGAAACGGAAATTTCATTCAAACTTCGAGTCAGTATTTGCTAAAGGAGCAGGGAGAGCGGCGGAGGAGGCTGTGACAGGTGACACTGACTCACCGTGGCGTCAGCTGACGTTAACCTCCACCTTCAAACTTACTAGCTAGCTATCAAACTTATCAGATCAACTGAAAATCAAACTACGCCACGGCTAACATCAAAGTTTTAAATATGGCGAGCTACCAGCCAGCTGGCCAGAGTAACAGAACCTGTGCCGTCTAGTTAAGCTTTAGCTTGCAACCAAATAATTTGTACGACATCATAACTTGCTACCAAGCCACTTAGCTGGCTAATCGAGCCAGAATAATAATCACACGGGGAGTTAAGACTTCAAATACAGCATGTAAACTGACAAAGAAGTCCCCATATGCACCTTGCTCTTCACCTCCACGGCACTCAGAGAACGGTTGCTCGGCACTCGGTGGTTTTTGTTCATGTTTCGCTAGCAGCGGGACCGCCGCCAAAGCGCTCACACACTCGCCCTGTTCCTGCTGCCGCCGCTGCCGTGTATCCAAACACCGTACGTGTAAACCGGTTATTTCTTCGGCTCCGCAGATTGCCCCACGACTTCTCGTCGTCCGGCGGTCCGCGTTGTCTCTCCAAGAATGCGACAACGGCTGCCAACCAGCCCAGCTCAGCCTGTAAACTTATCTCTTCTCATACTTGCCGATGCCAGTACAGCTACAGCACAACTACTATGTTTGCCCCTCTCTCTCTCTCTCTCTCTCTCTCTCTCTCTCTCTCTCTCTCTCCCTCTCCCTCTCCCCTTCTCTGTGTGCCTGGAGAGTTGGCGACACCGGCCTTCAAAGTAAAAGACTCAACCCCTGGCTTTCTCGCACCATTGACTTCAAAATAAGAGCCCTCTAACTTCCAGCCCCGTCAGACAGACCGTGCCCTGACAGCGGCTCCTACCCTTGCTCCATACAGCTAGATCAACACTATACCAGGGAACCCTCATTTAAGACTTTTCGATTTCAGTTATCCAGAAATCCACGCTGGACTATTGCCATGATTTGGTTAATGACTGTACTATGATTAGTGATAAAAGTCCAGATGTTCACACATAATCTCACCGGATGTGAAATCTTATGACATGAAGAAAATGATCTAATTCACTGATTTATTTTCTTGCACAAATATATAGTATTTGTTTGTAAAAAAAAAAAAAAACTATAAAAATATATGATATGTGGAGAAAGACACCCACATACTGTATATACAAACACACATAGGAAGCTAAAAGCTTATACAAAGGCCTCTCCTACAAACTCAAGGCAAAACAAGCAAAATAATATACATACAGTATGTAA
The DNA here is from genome assembly GCF_016859285.1 of Xiphias gladius. Taxonomy (NCBI): domain Eukaryota; kingdom Metazoa; phylum Chordata; class Actinopteri; order Istiophoriformes; family Xiphiidae; genus Xiphias; species Xiphias gladius. The sequence continues at coordinate 3,824,239 of NC_053417.1, forward strand.
TGGATAGCAATTCCTTCTCACTCTAAATGTCCACCAGTCAACACTGTAATTGGGAAGTTACCAATGTTTGTTTAAGATGTTTCCTAAAAGTACAGAAAGATGGTCGAATGATGACCAATATCTAAGTTTCAATTCCACAAAACATTAAACAATCCAAATTTTGCTGGAGACCCTAACCCTGCCCTTTCAAGGTCCCCTTCAGGAACTCTTCCCTGAACCATTGAAATTATTACCTTCTTGCCATTAAATAACAAATATTAGTGAAAATATATATGTCTACATTAGTTATATACTACCCCCACTTTAATGATCTCACCCAGAAAGTGGTTTGGGCTACACAGGTCCTCCCACTAGAATCAAGTAAACCATAGCAGTCTTATTAGGATCTAAAACTGTAACAGGAAATAGATTCGTCATTATATTATACAAGGTGTGGTATCATTTGCATATTTTGTGGTGTTAGCATGTGTAGTATATATACCATGTATATTAGAGGAATCATTACAATCTCATATATAGCTCTAGATAAAAAATTTATGTGGATAATAAATGTAAAATATAGATGACTGCACCTTGTTTCTTACTGTATAGTGACATCTTCTGGCCAAAAGCCATATAGGCTTACTGCTTCTGGCTGCTTGCCCAGTGTACAGTGTGCAAGCACTTATATACAACCTGCATACACTGTAAATCAATGTCCTGTAAAAAGGGTGGAGATTGCTGGACGTTGATGTGGACCAAAGTTATAAGTACGGTATGTCCTTCCATTATATAGTGATAAAAAGGGAACACGACCATTTTTGAGCAATAGCCTATAGTCAGTGGCCACCATAAAGCGCCAGGATTGATGAAAAAATTGTTCAGAGGATTCATGTTCATTTCTACTTGAAGAAAATATCATTGTAACTTAGATCAGTGTTTTAGCTCATGCTATAAAATGTATTGTTTTTATGTCAGTCAGTCAAAAGTAGGTGAATAAATAAATGGTAGAATGATACTAATACATTTTCTTGTGCTAATTAGGTACAGAAAATATGTCAAACAGACGACATAAGAGTAAACTAAAGTTGAAAAGGCTCAACAAAAACAGAGAACAAGGTGGGCTTTGCAGAATTAGCATTTATGAATCTATATAAAATATAATAACAATATACTGTGCTTGAAATAATTATTTACCTCTCAAAAATAAAATGATGTCGCAAAAAAAAAGAATAAGACTCATGAATGAAAATAAAAATATGGGTAAAATGCTCTTGCCAAGTGCCTTTTGTACCATGTAACAGTTAAAAAAAGATGAGAAACTATTTTTTGTGGTCCACATCGAAGTCCAGCAACCTCCACATTTTTCACCAGAAATGAAGTCACAGTGTTTATACAATGCAGTATTTTCAAATGCACTTCTCTGGATTTGTTGATATAGGGTATTTTATTTATAAGGCAATTGGCTTTTTTAACAGCAGACCAACTGATTTGCAAAGCCTAATTCAATTACAAAGATGGAATTTGACAGTGTACTTAATAATATTATGACTTTATTTGTATAGCACTTTTCAAAACAAGTTAAAAGTGCTTCACAGGGAAATGAAACACTGAAAGCTCATCATAAATAAAACTCAGGATTACGACGGGCATAAGATAAAAACAATAAAATGAACATAAGGTAAAACAAAATAATAAATAAAATACAGGCACAAAAAATAGGACGTAAAATTAGCAAAATAAAATGATGGAAACTAAAAGCAGACTGTAGAGTGTGAACATAAAAAGACGCTATCTGTACAGGTGTGTTTTGAGCGACTGAAGTGTCAACCATGGATCGACATTAAAAACGTTACCTGCAATGTCTTTAATGACTGAAATAAATTATCCAAAAGGTATGGAAATTCAAATTTGTGTACAAATTGTCCATATGTAAGTAAAGAACCTAAACCACATAACAACAATAACATGTGATGAATGCCATTTTGATGCCATCACGAACTGTGATATTAGCATTATTCCAGAGGGGGAAAAAAAGGTGAACATGGCAGGTCCTCAAAGATCAGCTCATTTACTTGGCAAAAAAGCGAAAACCACCAATTTTGTTGAAAATATGTGATGGTATTAAGGTCCCAATAGAATCAGGATTTGCCTCATATACCTCTTGAGTCAGTTGATCTTAAAGCTTTGAGGATATGGTGTATACAGATTTTTCAGTGGCACCACCTCTATAACTCATTTCAATTTTTTCATTTTCAATACACTTAAGATCTTTGGTTTTATGTCCCATATCTATGAAATGTCTTGCCACTGGTGATATGATATACTTTCTTCAATGCAGCTTCAGTGTTCTTTGAGTCTTGTTTTTAGCATACGGGAGGTTTTGCCAATGTAATATTTTTTACAAGGGGCACCGTATGGTCATAGGATGTCTGGTGTGAACGGTTCTCTGAGCTCATTCTACAGCATCTCTGCCGGGTTAAGGTCTGGGCTCTGACTGGGCCACTCCACAAGGTGGATCCTCTTTGTTTGAAGTCATTCTGTAGTAGAATTACCCCGGTGGAAAAATAAAAAAAAAGAGTGCAGCGAAATGAGCAAGGGTATATTTTATTTCTTATGAATTCAACTTATCATTTGTAAGAAGAAGATTGGCTGACTTTAACACACAAATAGCAGCAATTTTTATTTGCTGATGGTTACGAAGCTAAGAAATGAGTGTATCTTTACAACTACCAGAAAGACATCTTTTTTGTGACAGACACATCCCTCCCCAGACACTCACCAGTAGTTTCTGGCCCCATTCCTTACTCCCCTCCCTTTTGGATCTCCCTCTCCCCTGCCCACTGCGTCCACAGCTCCGAAGATAAAGTGCCTGACCTCCCAGCGGACGCCCTCCCTCCCCTGCTCCCCTCCCGCGATAAGCGCACTGTGAGGCAGCAGACACCTGCCTCGTTTCCACCATGCAAAGCATCTCTCTACCCTTGATCCTACTGTAGGACCCTCACTGCCCTACACACCCACACACACACACAGTACTCCCCCTCATTCCCTCCTTCTACCTTCAGTGCTCACACCACCAAAGAGGAGGCTCTCAGTCTGCCGGGTCTCTCTCTGTCTCCCTGTCTCTCTCTCTCCAGTGAGATGATGATGATGTCACCAGCCGAGTTTCTTCAAACCTATTCATGCAACATCCTGGAAAGTTTGATTCACATTTTGAATGGCAAACTGGAGGCTATTTGCTACATGTGTTGGCCGCCACTTTGTTAAGGTGAAAAAACGAACCAGCTGCCTGCTGCCAAACACGTCCCCCTTCCCCAGTACGGGGGGGGGAATAAAAGGTTATATTCACATATCCAGTGAGGAGTGTGTGCTAGCTAGTTGGCTGAAAGTTACATCTGTAGAGTTGTCTGAAGCTCTGACACAGGATATGTGTGTGACGGTAACTTACTGCTGTGGTTTTTTACCGGTGTAGTCTGAGCATCTAGATGGATCCAACAGAAAATGGATTGTTGATCTCTGAGGTTTTCCACTTTTTTCACTATGCACCTTGGCTTCATCTTTGTAAAACGGTGTAGATCAGTGGTTTCGAACCTAGGGATTGGTTGATTTATTTCTTGTGTTTCTATACATATATATATATATATATATTTATATATATATATATAATTTATTTATTTATTTTTGATGTGCTTTATTTCCAGTGAGATACTGGATACCTGCCTCTCTTTGGGGTTCTAAATGCCCTCGACCACACTTAACCCACGGTGAGGTGTCATAAGTAGCCATTGCCTCATTCTTAGGGGTCACTGGTCCAACATTTCTAGAACTGCGAGGCATTCTACTTCTTTTGGATTTCCTGAATGCAGAACTTGCTCAAATATCTTGGTTTTCCTTGGCGTTATTCAAAGTTCCTCTCACTCTCACTCTCTCTCCAAATTAAGAGGGTGCTAGTAAATCAATCCCAGCTGACTGTTCCTCGCTGTACTGCCTCTGTCCAGGTCTGTCACGAGTGGATGCTACCACTAGGTACTCGGGGTACTCTCAAGTGCTAGGCTGTAAGTGTCCTCCAAAATGGCAGAAGCCTGGTTTCTTGTCACCTCTTTTGTGACTTGTGACCATCTCTCTCTTTAGATCTCATTCTTTTTCTTATACCATCTCCCATATACTCCCTGCCTCACCCCCATCTCAACTGACTTCTCTCTTTTTCTCTCTTCTTCACTTAAAATTCACCACAGGTCTCATGCTTATTCTTTTTCCTCTCTTATAATTCCACCATATTCTTTCCATGAATCACTTGTACTGTGTGTGTGTGTGTGTGTGTGTGTGTGTGTGTGTGTGTGTGTGTGTGTGTGTGTGTGTGCGCGCAACAAGGCCACTCTGACTGCAGGAGGCGCTAGTGATGGGATAGGTCTGCAAATATCTCTCTCCGTCTCCCTCTCTCTCTCCAGTCCCCCCCCCACTCAATCTTCTCCGTCTGCTGTGTCTGTGTCTCCCCCTTCAGCCACACACTCATGCCAGCCCCCCCCGCCGCCACCACCACCCAGCACTGCAGAAGAGGCCTCTTGTCTCCCCCGCAGTCTGCAAGGCCTTTCTTTAACCCCCCCCCCCCTCCCCGTCTCTGTGCTGCTGTTATTGTCCCAGTTTGTGTGGCACCCTGATCTAGATGACCTCCAGCGACATGCAATTTTCAGAGGATGTGAAGTACAAGCGGAATGTTGTAGCCACAATATCACACGTGTCCTTTTATTGGCACACAGACCCTTGCACAAATTTGTTATTTATCTTTTAAACCTTTTGCCGCAGGTGAAAGGAATCTCACACTGGCTCCTGTCAATTTCCTACAGGGGGCGCCACCAGTGACTCCACGGCAGCTGTTATTACATTACAACCTGCTCATCACCCCTTCTACATGTCCCTTCTTCTCTCCCCCTCACCTCACCCCTTCTAATCGGTCTCCCTTTCTCTCCCCCTGCCCTTCCTTCCCTCTCCTCCCTCCCACCACCGCTGCCCAGGTGGATGCGGGCTGCAGGTCAGATGGGGGCAAATGCTAAACTGACCTGTGTCCAGTTCAACCAATTAGCCTCCTTCCTGTTAAGTACAAGGGCTGTATTGTCTCGATGGCCTGTACCTCTTTGTGTCTGACAGCACACACACACACAAACACACACACACACACACAAACCAGGGCCTCTCCGTACCTCTCCTCCAGCTGCAGGGGGCGCCAGTCTCTACACCACCACCACTGCCATCACCTACCCTCCCCCCATCCTCCTCTCCCTACCCCTTCCTCTCCCCTCTTTCTGCCTCTCCTCCTCCTCCTTTTCCCTCCCCCTACACCCCTCCTCCGCCTGCCCTTACCATTTCCTCCCCTCTTTCTACCTTGCCAGTCTCTCTTCTCCACCCTCTCCCCTCCTCTCCTCTCCCTCTTCTTCGCTTCTCCTCTTTCGGGCTCCCATTCCTCTGACTCCCTTTTTCCTCTCCTCCCCTCCCCCCAGCAACCCCCCCCCCCCCCCCCCGAAAGACTGTTTAGCGCTCCTTCTGCACACAGCACTGCAGATGAGGCCTCCGCCTCCCCCAGCCTACCAGGCCTCTCTCTCTAGCGCTCCTTCAGCCTCCCCCACCACTCCTTCCCTCCCTCCCTCCATCCTTCCCTTCCTTCCTCTCCCTCACTCCTTACAACAGCATAGCAACACTGACTAGCCAGCCAAGGAGAGTCTTGCCTCTCTCTCTCTCGCTCGCTATTGCACTGGGGTAATTTCCCTCCATTTTAGATTCTTCCTCCCTTGGCGGCAAAGGATGGGATCTTAATGAAATACATGGAGGTAAAAATATACATAGTGAATGTACGCATCGACCTCATTTAATTTACCTGGGTTGGTAGAAGAGTGTGACTCACTAGATGTAACTCAGTCAGATCTGATTGATCCCTACTCTGGGAGACTATCTGTCATCCAATGGTGCACCTCAGCAAAGGGTTAATAATGTGGTGTTCTCTTTCTAACCGAGGCTTTTCCACGTCTCGTCGTTGGTAACATGCAGGTAAAGCTGTAAAACCTGAACACAAAGGAGCATATTCTAGCTCTCTGACAAAAACATCCTACTGCATATTCTGTTGGGGGACCTTCAAACAAGGCTGTATACAGTATACAGTGGACCAGGTTTTACGCAGGTACTGTACTGTGAGGATGGCCATTTAAAGTCACAGTTCATAACCCCACCATCCGGAGAAGAATATTTTTCAGTTATTTCACTAATATTCAAAGTTATCACAAGGACGTCATTAACTCCCTCACCTGTAGTTTCTATGGGCAAAAACATGCTGACGAGGCTTCATTAGCAGTAAACTCTCATTCTCCATCACACCAGATCTATAATACCACTCTGGTCCTGTGAGGCTAAATTGGTGGGCAACTCAATTTTAGTTACCAAGCAATGATGGATATTCCTGCAAGTATTTTTGGCTACTTAAAGACATAACTCCTTTATGACACATCTCATCTTCATATGTGAAGAATCAAGATGAACATCCTTCATGTTGGGATCGAAATAAAATCCCACCATGGGTTGATATCCCCCACTATATTCTCAAATTACAAAATCTCATTAACATGTGCTAACGGACATGGATATGTCAAGATACTTCTGACCTGATTGGCAAGTGAAATACTCTATTGGCAAATTTTAACTTTATCTTACCTTTCATACCTGTTCATTGCATGCTTTAATATATTCCACAACAAATGATGTCACCTAAAAATGATTTCAACTTGCAAAGACATTAAATTTAAAAATGCAGAAAAAAACGACAGGCACCTTTTTGGCAGTATGTAACCACATAAGATCCTGTTTTTCCCTGGCTTCTGGCCTGGTATGTTTTCTGCATTGTAAAGCTCAAGTCTTACGACAAGAATGATTTCTGTAGAAAACAACTTGTGTCAAAACATTTGCGTCACTTCACGGGGAGGCTGAAAATGAGTTGGTGACATCATTGTGTGCCAGTAGGGACTTTTGATCACTCTTGTCGCTCTACCCTCCTACAGAATCAAACAAAACCGTCGGTGCATCCTTGATGAATGACTCCTTCCTCCCTTCATCACAGACAATTCAGTGTAAAAAACTTTTGCACTGGTTTGTTGTGTTTTTCCTCGTTGAGCAATATTTTTCAACAGTGAGTAACGTTTTGCAAGTGAGATATTTGTTAACATTTGTTAACTGAAAAGTGCTTTCTAGGCCCTTTTCAACCAAAAAGAAGGGAATTCTATTCACTGCTAGTTAATAGGTACAAACACTTTGTAACAGGGTGTTTAACCACTTGTGTCTAGAAAGGTTTGCTGTGGTCCCTGGAGTTTTGAATGTGACACTCTTTTTAGAATGAAATAACATATTGCAGTTTTAAGAAACAAGTTCAGGGAGGACGCATAGACAATTGTAGACAAAACTGATTTACAATACCCATATTCTAAAAGAAAGAAACACCTTCAAAGCTTTTCTAACAATTGCTGTGCATCAGCAAGCACCAACAATCATTTTTGTGCAAATTCCTTACTTTGAATAAAGAAACCAGCACACATTGGACTTAGTTGTGTGAGAAGCACAATTACAGCACTTTATTGTTCATAAATGTTTAAGTGAAAAATGAAAACATAAAACAAATACACACAATTCAAAGAACACATACTGAACACAACTCTCTTTTTTGGAAGAAAAAAAATTAATAATTGCTTTCATATTTTGTGGATGTCAGCATGGTGGTTATTGTCCAGTCTTGTGGGGAATAGAAACAAAGTTAAAACTGTGAAAATAGAAAGCAAGTACAGTACAGTCAAGGCTAATGAGCACAGGGCTGCAAAAAGTTGATGAAATGCTCCTTTATACCATAAGAGAATGAGAATAGCTCAGAGCCACTACTCTGTCAGAACAGAATTCATAAAAAAGAATATACAATTAAAAAAAAAATAAAATTATATTCAAATTGAAAAGCAAAAACAAATCAATTCAGTTTTTTCATTTATATATAGATATATTATTTTGCAAACTAGGTTTTTGTTAAAAAATAAACTTAAACATACAAGAAAATACCAGCCACCAAAGCAACACCTATCGTTAAGCATATCAATATAGAACATATGAGGCTACCTTACACACAGGTAATAGCAAATATTTAAGGGTACATGTACGGCAACATCTGTCCAAACATGTCTAAAAGACTGTACAAATTTACACTACCTATCTCGGTAAAACTACATGAAAAATGATGGATTATCTGGTCTGAAAGCTTTACCTCACAACAACTAATTATTTTAAGCCACGCTTAGAAGTGCAGTGGCGGAATCAACGTTAATAACTCCTTATCTCAATGTAATAAAGTATATAGAAGGCAAAAAACTTTTTCTATTTGTTTGGTGTAACTCCGCTGTTGTCTTTGCACCTCCCCTCCCACCCTGGGAAGAAACATTAAAACTTCGTGCACAAATCTTTACATCAATCCTAGCTGCTCGTTGAGTCCTGCCTTTAAATGTCATTGAATGGCTTGTTTTGAGTTTTCACTCAGGTAGAGTTCTCTCCTTATCACTCTCTCCTTCACAGATGCCCAATGTAATAAGGCAGTGTCCTTCAGTTGAGGCGAGGCAGATTTGTTGGCATGGATCAAACCTAAAGTGTCTCTCTGACTGTGTGAGTCTTTTTGATTTTTCCAGTCAGACCTGCTGTTTGCCTAGCTGGGCCCCGTCTCTCCTGCTTCTTGCAGACGATGGTACAAACTTGGGAATAATGATGGGAAGAGTGTCTCTTCCTTTAGCAGCCTGTCTTCCTGAGCCCTCTGTGGGCCTGAAGCCGTTCTCTACATGTGCCCCTTCGTACTCGTCATCATCATCGTCATCGTCGTCATCATCATCCTCGTCGTCATCATCATCGTCTGACATATCATCTAGATCTGAAACAATTTTGGCCCCTGTACTCTGCTCCATTTTCTCCTTAGCTCTGGTAAGCCGTTCGTTACCATGGCAATGTACCTCTCTTTCCCTGTTATCTTTCTGCTGCTCTTCCTCATCACTGTCGGAGTCAATGGCAATGGGCTCAGAAAGGTCTAGCGGGATTTTCTGTGGTAAGGTGCTATTGATTGTCTTGGTTTGGTCTCTGTTGGCACTGTTGGGTTTGGGGGCAGATGGCGTTGCTTTAGAACATTCCACAGTCACAGTTGGCTTTCCCTTTGGTAGTGGGGCCAAACCACCATTAGCAGCTATAAGCTCCCTGTGTCTCCGAAGAGCCTGCTCTGACACCCCCCTACGCGTCCTAGATGTCCGCCTCTTGCTATGTCTGCCCTCGTACATGCCATCCTGGATGAACGGCAGCTCGTGACTCACTTTGCTGAGCTCGTGCATACTGAACCCGAGCAACACGCTGGCATTTTGGGACTCGCATTCCTGTACACATTTTCTCCTTCTGTTGACAAAGTGGCTTGAGATGTCCGACTTCCACAGCCACAGACTGGCTGCCAGCTTCTCCACCTCCCGCTGTGTGGGATAAGGCGCTCGATTGAAATACTTTGTTAGAAATGCCTTCCTGATCTCGTATGACTCATTTTCGTGTCCTTTGGGGTCAAGAGCCAGAACTACAGGTTCATCGGGATTTTCTACAAATGTAGGTGGACCGTTGCTATCCCGTGGGTGGGCCCTTTCCCCAGGGGGTCCCGGCCTCCTTCGTTTTGGTGCACTAGTGTCTGAGCTATCAAAGCTGGACCGTTTGAGAGCGCTGCTCTGGGCTGGGGTGACCCGAGAAGAATGAGCTGCCCGGCTGTCCTGCCCATTCTGGGATTTCCCTACGCCTCGACAATGCACCAAGTGTAGAGTGATGGTGGAGGCAGTCATGTTACTAGTATAAACACCTAAGCAGTGAATGCACTTGTAGGTCAGTTTCTTTTCTACAGGATGGACTGTCTGAATCACCTGGTGCCTCTCTCTCAGGTGGTGAGCCAGTGAGTCTGAGATTGGGCCTTTAAGGATAGAGAAGCAAAGAGGACATAGTGTCTTGCCCACATCCCTTTTGTAGGGCACAGATGCCTGTGGGGCACTCTTGGTTGGTGCAGTGTCAGCAGCCACTGAAGGTGTTTTGGGCGGGTGCTGAGGCATTAACCTCTTGCCTGATATTAGGGAGGCAGACAAGGCTGATGACACAGAGGTGTTGTTATTTTGAGCATGAAAAGCCACCGACTCCTCTGGAGCGTCTCTCATGTTGTAGGTAGTGACAATCAACTGAACATTCTTGGGATTGCCCTGCTGCAGAGTGAGGTCAAATGTCAAGGGAGAGTCTGTGCGTGGGCCTACACTCTCATCTGGGTGCGACAGCCGCATGTGGGCCACCATCTTCTCAACGTCATTGAAGGTTGCACGACAGTGTGGGCAAGACAGACCATGGATCAACATATGGTTTAACAGTGTGTCACTTGGGAGATAGCGGTTGCAGTAGAGACACTTGCTGGTGAAGTTGTGGATCTTCATGATGTAGTTGGCAACAGCAGGCACCTTCTCTGCTTTGTGCTCTTTTTCAAAATGAGAACTGTATACGTTCTCTGGGAAGAGCTCATTGCAGATTGTGCAGATTTTCCACTTCTGGGTGTAGGACGTGCCGAGGACAGAGGAACCACTTTTCTTGGCCGTGACAGATGCCACGGTAGTAGCTGCTGCCTGAACACGTGAACCCAGAGGGTTGGATTTGAGTGAGGAAGAGGCACTGACCACAACTGGACTCCGCAGACTGCCGCCGGAAATAAGTTGCTTTGCTGCATGTGACTGCTGGGGCACAGAAACCTGGGCGTTCCCCGGTAAAGTAACCCTCACCTGCTGGCTGCCGACAGAGAATGGCTGGGTGGTCCCAGCCTTTAATCCTATTGCATCATGTTTCATCCCAGATAGAAGACTTTGAGAGTTGAAGCCTGTCTTTGATGCAACAACAACCCGACCCAGCTGCTGTGAGCCAGGAGACCTGGTAGTGGCCATTACTGCACCTTTAGGGCCCATCCCAATGATGGTCTTATCTCCTGGGGTTTTGGGGGGGATCATGATGATGGGTTTGGGACGGGGGACTATCACACTGGTGTGCCCAATCATAGCAGTCACCTGGTAGCCAATCCTCTCGTGGTCCTCAATGACATGCTGAACAAGTGCCTCATAGGTCCTTGGAACAAACAGACACTTCTTGCAGTGAATCTGGTTACTGTTAACACTGTTTGTGCTATTACTCTCTGCATTCCCTGTGGCTCCTGCTGTACCACCATTCTGAGCATTTGTCTTCTCTCCTGGTTTCACAATGTAGGGCTGGGCAACTTGCTGGAAGTGTTCTCGATAGATGTGCTTTCGCACTACATTGTACAAAGGGTCCCTATAGGTGCACTTCTTGCAGTAGTACACCGCCTGTTCCACACTGTCCCCGGTCCTCTTCAGCACCCCATCCTTCATCATGATCCCACCAGCTCCTGCCACCATTCCACCAGGGCCCTGCCGCACAATGTTGTTAGGCATGTGGAAAAGTTTGATGTGCGTTTCCAGAGTCTTTTTGTTACCATTGTAAGTGCAGTAGGGGCAGTTGAGCAGAATGTTGTTCTCAAAGTCCTCGCTGTGGACATTGCGGAAGTGGCTCTTATATGCAGAGAAGTACTTGGATGAAAAGAGGCAGCCAGAGCAGCAGAAAGGCTTTGATCTGTAGTCCTGGAGACACAGAGGTGGGGAAAAGCTTAGATTTTATAAGTTCTTTGTCTGAGAGAATAAATTGTACTGTTAAACAGATTTTCTGTTTTTGTGGTGTAAACAAAACAAATAATTCAAAATACCGGATTCAAATGTCATTGTTGCGAGAAACAGGATATTTATGTAAGAGTGCGTTTCTGTGTGTGTCACAGACCTGGACTTTGGTATGTGATGGTTCCCACATGCACACATCTTCCCAGGTAGTGTGCTTTATATACACCTCTGGAGGAGTAAAGTCTTTATAGTCCTAAACAACAAGGAAATAAAGATTAATACTTGATGATGGAACAAATGCACCATCAATCAGAGGAATGTTATTTGAAACATTCACGAAGCAAAGAGTGCCTCTCTGGATACATGAGATACATGTATAAATGGAGGAATTATTTCAGTTTTCTTTCTTTTGAGTGATGCCGAACTCCTAGCCAAGTGTTTTAGTGATGATACATGTTTACGTAGAGACACAATGAAGGGGTTTCTGGGTAACTCAGGGCAACAGAGTGGTTGACATTCATGAATTCAAAATCTTCCTCTGCTGTCCTGTGTGTCAAACAAAAGCTGATTGGATGAGCACAAAACAAAAATGCAGAGACGTATGATTTATTTTCTATTATTCAGAAATATTTTTATATAGGGCCGAAAACTTAACTCTGTTTTCAGCTTTTGACTATCCCCTAAGACACATTTATTGTGTTAGAGATGGAAATAAGTCAATATTTTCACTTATGCTATATAATATAATCTTGTGGGGAAAAAAAAAAAAAAATCATAGATTGGGTTTCTTAATTTTCAATTCTAAATTAATGACATTTTTTTGAAACTGAAATTTGTCTAATGTTAGAAATTGTGACATAATTAAGACAGTTCCCTTCAAGACAGTCTGAAAGCCGATCTAACCCCACCAATAATTCTTCATGTTTGTACCTAGGCTTCTATGAAATCCAGAGAGTTGGATGCCAAATTATGTACAGTTTTTGCTTTCTGCTTTTAAGCCCGAGAGGCATCTTTCTTGTACATTAAGTGAGATATAACAGAATGAGGACATAGTGTCAGTGAGGATAAAAACATAATACTGTATGTGTTATAAGTCTAGTTCGTAGATTCCTATTATCACACATTATTTCCATTTATGTAGTAGAGCCAGGCACCCTACTGCTTAACCCTTATTTCCTGCAGCAAGCCAAATGGAAGAACTATCTCAACACCTAAACTGACCTTATTATTAAACCAAAACAAATTTCCCATATGTATACCAATGCTACATGTATCCAAACAGTAACTATTCTAAAAATCACAAGGGAATGAAAATAATGCTTGGAACACGAATTTCAAGACAGTCAAAATCATATCGGCAGTCCTGAGGAAACTCTGGAGTATGCATACACTGTATCCTTCTTAAGGCAAAGATATCAACACAAATGTACAGTAGTATGTGCGGTCATCATTAAATCTGGGGCACGCTCACCTCTAGGTGATCTCTACAGAACTCCAAGCCAATGTCTCCCAAAACCCTCTTGACATTTTTCCTTGCTTTCCGCAGACTGCCCAGATTATTGACAGGGAGCTGGAACATGCTGCCTGCCTGAATAGAAAAAGACACGTTCAGCATATGATCAACAGGTGTAGATTAGAACATGGATAGGTGTCTGCAGAGTGAACCATGAGTCATGAAATGAACAGTTCTCTGAAAAAGGCCTTTTAATTGACTAAACCTTCCTAATACCTGCCTTTCACCAAAAGGGCAGGCCCTGATCAAAACCCCTTTCAGACATGGCTTCGACTATCTGTTAAAGAAATGACTTTTTGGCATTTAAAAATAATTTTTCGGTTACGTAAATGTCCGTTCAGACATGACTACAGATCTGACAACTAGCCTAGTATCTGCAGCAAGAGTCATGGGACTAATAGTGATAAAGTTGTTCCCCAATAGATTATCAAGCCAAAAGTGTGGGGATGGCGGACCAAGGGTGCAAGGGGCTCGTTGGTGGGGGCACGTTATTTAAGGTACTGCTGAGACAATGAATAATGATACACGAAGTCCAGGCGGATTAATGCATTTAAAAATTATAAGGGACTAAATGCCTGTACAACAGTTTGTAATACTGATAGATAGGATTTTAAAACTCTGGAACGATGTCACAGCAGCAACACTTTTATATTGTCGTGACAATGGAGATGTAAACAGTAGAAAAACTTTGCTAATGTTAACAATGTGTTTCATGTATTTCATGTTAGCCAGGAATGTGTGATTGCTTGTGCGTGACTGGCCAACACTGTGTTGCTGGATGACGTTGCGTTGCGGCAAAAGCTGAATCTGGTGCAACTTTTTTTGCCGCATGACCCTGCATTGTTTTGCCGGAGCCCTTTGAGGTGGCACCCCCGCTGCGCTGACAGACTGGCTCTATTCAAATGAATGAGAGGGCTGTGTTTTTTCATGCCAGGCTCAAATTGGTCTGAATGCAGCCTTATTTTGAAAGAAACATTTAGAGAAATTTACTGCCATATAAATAATCTTTTTCACAGCAGACATTCTGACTTGTTATAGTAGGAAAAGCACAAGTGTTACTAATAACATTTTTGAAGGCTCTGTTCAAGTATCCCAGTAGAACATTACAGTGTGACAGTTAGCCAGAATTATAAATTATTTACACCTGTGCATTTCCTTCTGTGACATGGTAAAAGTCTTCAGCAGCCTGTAAGCAAAGCTTCAATTCAGAGTTTAATAGGCTGATGGGCCTTGAGCAAGCAAACATGCTCTCAAACCTTTGAGACTCCACACTGAGAAATGGTACACTAAAGTTTTTCACCTCTAGTAGACGCAAAACACATTACTGTCCTATGGTTACACACTATTTCACTGACACACATTGACATGCGCCAAGACATACAGCAATGCGCCGGTAAAGGCAGGGTAGAAGAAGACTGCTAGCTTTTAAACATGTATATAAACAATGCAGGTTTCAAATTATTTGGTGAAAAAAAAAAAAAAAAATTGGCTTTGCAAATGTTTTATGAAAGAATTGCAATCAATATGCTTGTTGGACCTTAAGGACACAATGCATTTTAGTGAGAAAGACAATGTAAACATAACTTTTGTTTCTTTATGAGAAAACTCCGAGCACCTTTAGCTACAGATTCACAAGCCAGTGCTCAGTGGTTTATTTATGATAACTACAGTTAAGTTTTTGCACTGCACGTCCGCTGTGTACTAAATCTAAAAAAGCTAACTAAAAGATAAAGGCTTAAAAACTAACAAAATGATAAAAATGATAATATAATGAAGTTTTGATTTGACCATACAAAACCTGACTTGGCTGTCTGGAGTAGAAAGAAATGTTGCTGGCAGAAAGACAGACCCACTGGTTCCACACAAAATATAGCTAAAATGCCATCCACCCATTCATTATGTGTTATTATCACTAGCAATTAGTTTAGGAAAGCCACCTTTTGCCAGAAAAGATAAAGGCTGTATAATTCACTGTCCAAAGTTGCTGGTCAAAATCTCTATTCAAATCAGAGCTAGATGTAGTGGGGTCAAAGGTCACTGATGCATGATGACATAAAGGCAGCTCAGCGACAACAAATAGCACTGTCCTAAACAATTCCTGTGAACACCTCAGCTTATTTCCCTTCTAGAACACACAAAACAGAGAGGGGGAACTATATGTGTGTGTGTGGTTGCACCACCTGTTGGCCTAGTGACAAGCCAAGAGAACCAGAGTCGATCATCCTGTGTCTCCCTGTCTTGCCTGCCTGCTGTCTGCTTTAAATTCAGAAATGGGCAAAGGCTAGAGTGAATGAAAGAGACCCACTGCCCACTTTCCCT
This sequence comes from Xiphias gladius, assembly GCF_016859285.1. Taxonomy (NCBI): domain Eukaryota; kingdom Metazoa; phylum Chordata; class Actinopteri; order Istiophoriformes; family Xiphiidae; genus Xiphias; species Xiphias gladius. The sequence continues at coordinate 3,839,785 of NC_053417.1, forward strand.
CTCGGTCTCTCTCTCCTGCTTCCTCCCATTACTTGTAGATGGCGCTAGAGAGGAGCTCCATTATGTAAGCTTCCCTATACTCTGCCTGCCCCCTTTTTCTCCCTGCCTCGCAATACCATCACAGAATGGCGCCTCCTATTGAGTCAGCAGCAGCCTCTACAATATGTCTGCAGTGGAGGGGGAGGGGGAGGGAAGGGGAGGGGAGGGGAGGGGAGGGAGGAAGGGAGGGAGGAAGGGATGTTAGGAGGTAGGAAGGGGAGGGACAGAAGGAGTGAGAGAGATCAGGGAAGGGGGAGGGTGAATGTGAGGATGAGATGGGGGGTGAGGGAGCTGGGAGGAAGAGAAGGGAGTGAGGGGAGGGGGAGTGAGTGAGCATGCAAGGGTAGAAGGAGTGTGAGGGGAGAGATGAGAGGAAAGGAGAGAGGACAGAGAGTGAGTGACGGAAGTGGAAGGGGGAGGGGAGGGGAGGGGATGGGGAGGCAGAGAGGGCGAACAGACAGACTCAGGGGAGAGGGGATGGGAGGGAGGGTGAGGGAAGGAGGGGAAGAGGATGAGGGGGGAGAGTGAAAATGGAATAGGGTGAGAGAAAGAGGGGGCGATGGATATGCACGCAGGGGAGGGGGTGGGAGCAAGAAAAGGAGAGAGAAAAAAGCCAAGGAGAGGCTGGGCAGGAGGGAAGGGAGGGAGAGAAGGAAGAGGAAAGGGAGGAAAGGCAATAGGAGGCTGCTCTGCTCTGCACAGGGCTGCTGGCAGAAAACAGGTTTCCCCCTTCTACTGAGGTGAAAAGAAAAAACAAGAGGCCTATAAACCTTCACCCACAGATTTCCTAACGCTCACTCAGTCCTCCACCAGGATATGGTAACCTATGCTCTGGTTGACTACAGCTGTTTACACTTCTCTTTCAATGTGTAGATGTTTACCAAGGGGAAAAGCTTCTGGTGACATCCATATTCACAAAGACACCAGAAAAGTTTGGGATGCTGAAAATGCACTGGGGTTAGTTGTGTCAATAGGCTCAACACCTGTCTGCAGGTATCGGCAATAAAGGCGGAGGGCTGTCTGTATAGGAGGCTGTGTGTGTGTGTGTGTGTGTGTGTGTGTGTGTGTGTGTGTGTGTGTGTGTGTGACAGAGAGAGAGAGAGAGAGAGAGAGAGAGATTGATGGTAGCGACCGTATTCATCATCTGACACTTGTCCTCACCAAGTAGCAGCCGCCCTCCCTCCCTCCCTCCCATCGGCTCAAACACGAAGTGTTAGTGCATCACACCCCCGGAGTCACCTGGCTGGACTCTGGTCCTATTCTGATCACTTTTAAGGGTTTAGTTGTTCAACAGAAATCTTACATAATGCAACAAACAGAGAATTTCATGCCACGATCTATCTGTGGTTGCGAATATGTATCGTGTGTCCCCAAGACAAAACTCTGTACAGTAATGTAGCTGCACTTTCAATACTCAAAGCATTTCTCACACTGAAAACGTTAACTCGCAAGATCTGCTGTGGTAGCGTTAGTGTTAGTGAATGTAGTCTCAAATCAACATCTGGCAGTATCCGGATCGATGGCTTTGGCAAGGAGCTGCTCCTGCTACTGACAAAGAATGGGGACACACGGCGCTAAGTTAGCATGCTAAGCTAATAACTCGCACCAACAACATGGACTATTCAAAAACTACTGCTGCCATTTTCTCCTTAGTTTTCCACAAAGCACTTTAAACCGTATTTTACCAGGGCTGTTGTAAACAGACCTACCGGACAAGTCATTCAACTTGAGGTAACGCTGAACCCCCCCCCCCCACCGACTTATACAAACATAACGTTAGCTGTGTCTACAGACAAGTTACCTTAGCTGTAGTTCAACGCCACCCATCGCATCACCGCAGGTAGCCACAGCTAACAGCAAACTATCTCGCTTTGAGGGATATGACCAACATTATGACTGACAAGTTTACCTGCTTTCACATTCAGTGCTCCCGTCTGAGTCAAATCTGTCACCTCAGGATGACTGAGACGATGTACAGACACTTTCACTTTTTTTCAGATATCCCGGTTATATCCTTTCAGGTGACAACTAGCTTCGCGGGGGGAGCCCGGCCGTCGGTGCACCCTCCAAACCCGACTGTCCCTCGCCGACAAGGGCTATCCTCTTCCCTCTGGTCGGCAAACGGGAACAGAAAACCTCCGAGCCTCATTAGACAATTAAAACCTCCATTCCCTGGAGTGGTGAGGGAAGACACATGTCCTGTTGTTGGGAACAACAACCGGCGAGCCCACTCTTTCAAATAAATTGCCTAAAGCCTGCCTGTGATTGCCTGTTCGCCAATAACGCTTAGACCATTCTCCTCTGACAGACAATACACATCCAACCTAGAAACTGCCCTATCCAAAATGGCGCAAATAAAAGGGGCGGAAGTGACATCTACTTGATTAGCATAAATAATCTCATTGTGAGATCCTCGCGAGCTCGACTCATTAGAACTCTTGATTGGTTTGTCAATCAATTTGGCCAATTAAGTAAATGTCTGCTCAGAAAATACAAATCTCGTCCCTCAATGCCGGCGGCCGGCCTTTGGTTTCCGTGTCCGAGGCCGTGGGGTAAACAACCCGGGGCAGTAGTTAAGGGATCTGGCCGACAGCGGGCGTCCTGCTGGAGTGTGTGTGTGTGTGTGTGTGTGGGGGGGGGGAATCCTCCGAATTATGCGCATGCGCAGTCTGGCTACATCTGGCAACCCCCCCCACCCCACCCCACACACACACACACACACACACACACACACAGCGGATGGTCGGGTCGGATGTACACAGTGCCTCAGCACTCAGCTCAGGAGTGGCATCAACGTTTGAGCCAGCGGTAGGTGGCGCTGTACCATGCTGTGTTACTAACTGCCCAGTTCTGACCGGAACTACTTTCCTGCACGGTACCCTATAAAGGGCAGCCCCAGGCGCAGCACTGTATATAAGCACTTAATCCAAGGTGGCAGTGCATTGAAATGGTTAAAGTCACAGGAAAAGTTCTCCATCAGCAGGGGTTCAATCTTGCCTGCCCACCCCCCTCTCCTATCACCATCATCATCATCGTCATCATTAGTTCCTCCATTCCTGAAACTTTCTGTGATTTTTTTTTTCTTTATTACTAGAAGAGTACCTGGCTGCCTGTAGCTTTTCTCTGTGGTAATTTGATCGAACATGTTCATTTAGGAAAATGCAATATATGACTTGATTTTGACACAAGGCCCCTCTTCAAGACATGGTCTTAAGATCATGTAATAAAACACACCTTAAGGGGTCAGTCGATGCTATCAAGGTGCATATTCCCTAGCAAACTTTTATATAAATTGACACACCAAAACAAAACCCATTGAGCCCGACTCTTTCAGGGCCCTTTGCACGTTTGGGGCCCTGTGGCAGTTGCCTGCCAACTTACTGGCCTCTTTCACAGGATGTTTTCATTGGGGTACGAAGAAAGGTGGGACTGTCTTTACCCGCTGACTTTTTAAAATTCCTTCATTTACTATATATTCATCCCTGGATGACATTTCTATTAGATTATGTGTCAGAGATGTACAAGCCGGTATCTGTTAACTACTACTGCCTTAGCACAAATCACACAACATTGTGTACTAGGGAAGACCATGAAATGTGGTTGAAAGACGCTAGTAAGTGGACTGAGTCTTTTTATGGGTGTGTGTGTGTGTGTGTGTGTGTGTGAATGAAACTACTGTTTCCAAAGTCAGGAATTAACTTTCACAATCTACTAAATATCTACCATGGTGAGCCAAGACTTTTGGCTTTCATTTTATCAGTTGACAGGAGTGGTAGACATTATCACTATAATCCTCCAGGATGGGCCTGAGGTCATCCTTGCACATCGTTTCAACTGAAAGCTCTGGCAACGTTAAAATGTTTCGATTTTCTTTGCTTAAAAAAACAGCAGACCCTCACACTTGTTTGAGCTTTGACCTTGAACAATGAACATCAATGAGAAGCTGGTTGCTCTCTGTAGCCCATTTTACGTTTTGACTCACTGTTCACCCAGAGCCCAATAAGGAAAAAAACGGAGCCAACAATGCAAACTGTTTAATTTTATACAAACAATCACAGGTGTAGCAGGTAACTGTAAACCCTTCTCACCATAGTGTTAATGCAGAGTTCAGTTAGCTGTCTGGATAGGGAATGACGAGACACGGTGTGCTTTGTTCACAATTCATTGCAGAGGATGATGGCAACGTAAAGCACTATGTTCCTTCAGTATTCTGGACGGCTACTGACAGGGAATTATTATATATTTACTGCTAAGAGGGGAGAGAGATGTCTCCCTTGTCATTTGCCGTCATGTCACTGTCCGACCATAGGCAAGTGGAGCTTTTTTCCACTCATTACAATTCTGATATAACTACTGTACAGTATGTAAGACAGCGACTTTAAGAGTGAGAGGAACACTCTATGACAGCGGGATGTCCAAACGCAGTCCATCACTCATCATGTTGTGGCGAAGAGTGTGAGCAGTCCTTTCACGAATGACACAATCTCATTCCCTCCCAGTTTGGACTCTCCATAAACTCGATCCACAAAGGAAATGGGTACCTGTTGTTTGGAAGAAGAAGGGAGAATTGTTTTTCAGTTCACATTCAAAAGCCTGGATGCACGGTCACAGTGCTGAAGCTGGCTTCAGACTCTGAGGTTAAGGGGAAAGTTAAGGTAAACTTAAATGATAGTATTTCTTGCAAGATTCTCTAGACCAGGTTTGATAAATCTACCCATAGTGGTTTTTGAGCAAGGCCTGGTCTAATGTTGTTTTGATGCAGAAAAGCTTTTATGAATAGAGTATAGGTTTCATAAATCTGAACCTGGGTTTTAAACAGTCTCTGGAGTTGACTTGTTAATCTAGTCCACATTTGACAAATCCTAAGTATAGTGGTTTTTGAGCTAGACTTTGTCTGATGTGGTCTGGATGCAGCTTGGAAATTTCCATTTTTCACTGTTTTTACGAATACAATACAGGTTTCACAAATCTGAATGTGGGTTTCAAACAATCTTTCAAGTCTACTTGTTCATTTAGTCCAGTTTTAAAAGTCAAAGTAAACTAGACCTAGAACAGTAAAGTTTGTAAACTAGACCTAGTCTAATGTGGTCTGGATTCAGCAAAATCTTTTATATAGGCCTTTCCCCGTTTTACAAACAGAATACGTGGTTTTAAACAGTGTCTAGAGTCAATTTACTAATCTAGTCCACACTTGAGAAGTCTAGGTATAGTGGTTTTTAAGGTAGATCCAGTCTAAGGTGGTGTGGATGAAGAAAAGGTAGTAAAATTGCCCTTTTTTTGTTTCACAAATTGGAAAAGTGGGTTTTTAAATAATGTCATGGACAAAAGGATTTATGCGAAAACCATATGTGCACTTAGTAAATAATCATCCCCAGAAAGCATAAATACAGGAATGAATGAACGAATGAATAGGGCCTCACCTCTCCGACTGTGTAGTTGAGCTGTCTGGCGCGAACAATCATCTCCATCTGAAAGACATACCCTTTGGACACACACCGCTCAACCAGACTCTCCAACACCTTCTTCTTGTACAGCCTGATATGAGTGAGAAAAGACAGCAGGAGTTGGAGAAATCACAGTTCCATCCATACATGTACAATTCAACAGTCAGTGGCACTTATTTCACAGCACTTACACCACTTACCTGAAGCTACCTGTGAGGTCTGAAGCACCAGGTCTCAACAACACTTGAGTCAAAAAGTTGGCTCCCCGACTGTGAACGAGAGAGGGACACAGAAGAAAGAAAAGAAAATTAAGCCTCAGTCTCTTTGCTGTTGTAATCTGGGTCGGCGCAAGACGAACGAGTGGAAATTGAAGACAGTGTACTGTTGTTGATCTGTAGTTACCTGATGAGTTTCCTGCGCAAGTCCCAGCCATATACACCTCCGTTGCCTTGGTATCGAGTACCAGACACCAAGTCGTAATTCCCCTCCTTCTGCTTTCTGACAAACAAAACAATCTCTTAACTAAAGGATGCCTGGACAATTTCACCTCCAACTGTCATTTGTGGCACAGTGACTAAAAATGATTATGTATATAGGGAGATTTTTCACTGTGTATATGAACTGAAAAACAATTCAACATATAAAATCACAAAATAGGTAATGGAAATTTAGTAACTTACTCAATAAATTCTGGGATAAATTTGGGCTAAAAAAAAACAAACAACAGACAAAGAACGATAAAACATCACTCACTGAACATAAATAAAAACAGATCAGGTAAACTCACACCTCAGGGCCAAATACTACCTCTAAATCAATTCAAGAACCAGTTACACAATCAGCCAGAGCTGAAATGATTAGCTGATTAATCGATTAGCCTTCCAAAAGAAAATAATTCAACAACTATTTTGATAATTGATCAGTTTAATCACTAGTTCTGAACGTGAGGATTTCCTTTTTTTGTCCTGAATATCTTTGGGTTTTGGACTGCTGTTCAGACAAAACAAGCAATTTTGAGACATCATGTTGGGCGTTAGGAAATGGTGATTGTGAGACATTGTAGAGTGACATTTTATGGATCAAATGATTAATCAATTAATCGATAGAGAAATTAGCAGACTAATAAAAATAATTGCTAGTTACAACCCTAACTTCAGCTTCATGTGTTGTGTGGCCATCTACCATTATCATGCCAGGAGAAGGCTAACAAACCCGCTGGGAGTGAACCACCTGTATACACACAATGAAAGAAGCTGCACTCACATGATGGGAAAGATCTGCATCCATTATGATGATGAAGTTCCCAGTTGCATGCTTCATGCCATGGATGTAGGCGGTGCCTTTGAAAGGAAACGGCAGTTCATCAGTAGGTGGTAAAGGTTTGTAGAATGAAGACACCAATTTTTACACAGTTTCAGACTTACCAAGGCCTAATTTTTTTGCTCTAGGTCGTAGAAGCTGAAACACAGAACAGAGAGTTAGACTGTGCATAAAGAAACAATGCACCATTCCTTTACTAGAGCCAACTGTCACATAGACATGGTAGATTGTTATCAAAATCTTACCCAAACAATCAGTTGTTGTCTCAACAGCATTGTAATTATTTCTGATACATGCTTTACACAGCTTTAAGAAACGCATGTTTTGGTCATCTCAAAGACAGGCCGGGATTAGCACCGATTCTTCACTTACAATCTTGTCCTCTCCATAAATCTTTTGCAACTGCTCTGCCACCTCCAGTGTGCCATCTGGGCTTCCGTCGTCAATGACAATTATCTCGTAGTTATATCCACTGTAAATACAAAAAAAAATAATGAATCAATAAATTAATTGAATCTGGTGAGGTCGGTTGTAGTTGTGGAAACATTCATCGACATAATACATTCCCTGGCACCATTTCCTGATCTTAACCATAACAACAGAACACCTAACCCCAACCCTTACCCTAACCCTAACCCTAACCCTAACCTAAACCTAATGCTGACCTGAACCCTAAAACCAAGTCTTAACCCTCAAACAGCCCTTTGAAGTTGTGAGGACCAGTTACTCTCTCACTCCGGTTTAGTGACAGCTCATCACTGACTGGATTTACCACAGCAGTAATGTTAGCTAACATTAGCAGGAGCCGCGTAGCTCTGCTAGCTCACCGGAACTCACCTTTCACCGAAATATTTCACCAAAAGCCAAACTATCAAAGGTAAGTTTTCCCTTTCGTTGTAGGTAGGTAATAATACTGAATATTTGTCCCCCCTGTCCCGGTTTGGGTGCGAAGTTTTTCGGCTTGCCATGGCGATGTGAGGTTACCACTGCGTAGTTACAAAAAAAGCCACACAACATCCTGCTTATTATTTTCAAAATAAATTGGGTATTAGCGTGACTATACTGGAAAATGCAAAGATGTCCAATGACATTTTTACAGTGGTGGAAGGTGCACTCAGATCTTTTACTTAAGTAGAACAAGCAGTGCCACAGTGTATAAATACTTTGCCACATTTAAAACAAAAGTAATAGCAAATAAAATTGTAAAATAAAAGTTTTGAAAAAAAAGTACGTTTGTTCCCAAAATCTAGTGGAGTAGAAGCACAAAGTACCATAAAATGGAAGTAGTCAGGTACAAATACAAGTACCTCAAAATTGTTAAATACAGTAGCAGAGCAAATGAGCTTACATTCCACAACTGCAATAGCCATATTTAGTCTGTTTATATCAGCTCGGTCATCATAATGGTAGCTAGCCCCAAATTGTTTCTCTCTCGTATTGGCGTTACTTTCATAATGTCATTCCAATACTTGATAGTGTACAACAGAATGTCTAACATGCAGCATTAACATAGTAATACCCCACGACCATGGCAATAGAAAATACAACAGAAAACATTGATCAGTGATTACAAATAGGCTATTTGTTTTCTATGTTGTGCAAGTGACTATGCTCAACTGGTTTTTAGAATAAGCTATCATTTAAAATGTTCCCCATGGTAATTAACAGGCATCGTTCACCTTTATTTTGAAAAATAAACGAGGCATTGCTGACTAAACCGGAAAATGAGCATACCAATGAAATGAACTTGACCAAGCCACTTGCTTGGTGCTTACGGGTTGGAACTTCCATGGTGCTCCTCAAAATTGGCACCACTAGGAACTCTCTCTTCAGCATGTTTCCGACAAAGGACTATGACATTATTATCATTAGTGATTCTTAATAGTTAGTTTATCTTCTCCCGCCCTCCTCAGGGAAGGTGGAGGTCAAGTTTAGACACGTTTTATAGATCGTATAGTTCTTGCTCAAGAGCACTTCAGCAGAAGACAAGCTTGCCGTCATAGTCCTCCAGCAGGAACGGTGTTTCACTTCACTATCCTGAGTGACAGGATAGTCACTTGGGATGGTCAAGTTATTTTGGCAAAAAAAACATACTTCATTAGACACATATAAATGGAATTTTATTAACAAAATTAAAGGCATACTTACAAAACCCCCCTAAAACAAGCAAACACCATCTCTATGACACTGTTTTTCTCTCTCTCTCACACACGCACACACACATCATGTAATGCTTATTACCCAAAACCCAGGAAATTAGAAAATGTAAACATGAATTTTCAATGCAACTCAAATACATACTACTGTACGTATTATGCACTGTACTATAGTGTTATTATATATACACATATATATAATAACATTAATAACTATACAGAAAATATAATAAACAATATACAAAATTATCATACATATAACAACAGACATTCTCACAGTATCATTTCTACCATGGAACAAAAAGAAGCTTTTACACCATGGATTATGCATTTTCATTATCCTTGAGGCAGTTAAGGTTAGAATGGCAGATAAAATAGGTAGAAATGTAACATAGATGGCTAAACTACTTGGCATTGATACAGTGCATGAATACATAAACATAGTAACCAAAGGTTTCAGTGCGAATAATGGTGTATAAGACAGCACTTTACTGATCCCAGTGGGAAAATATTTTCTTTTATGATGCTATCTTTTCATCAGAACACTATTCTATATTAGAAAGCTTCCTACTTACTCTGTTTCATTTTCAGCTGAAGAATGCAATAACAACAGGACAGAGAGAGCTCCCTCCTGTAATATTTCCTTTTTTCACATATGATGAAGCTTCCACATCAGTCAGTGGCAAGTTCAACACACCAAACCTCTTCAGTGGTGCTTTTTTTTAAGCTCCATTCCCAGTCTGTCATTCAGCTCCAAGGGAACCATAGTCATTTCAAACAGACGTCAGTCATCTGGTCATCTTACCATCGCTGCCTGCTTCTTCATATCCACTCAAGGCTGGTAGCCATAATAAGGGTCTTCTGGGTGAAGAGAGCACACACAAAGAATAGTTAGGTGGAGCCCAAAAACTGAGCTAAAAGCGAAGTGAATATTGGACTCACATTCGTCAGACGGACGCAAAGTCAAATGAATGCTAATGTTGCTCTTTGTCAGCTAGATTTGTAATTAGGCAACTGTTTGCTAAACACTTTTCTAAGGTGAGAAAATCTCAATGTTGCATTTACAGCTTGCTGTGCTGCTCCAATGTACCCCAAAAAAAAAATCAACTGACTGCCTGTAAGGTAGAAAGACACAAGCTGTCTAAGACACCTGGGGTAGATGTTGGTGAAACGGTGAAATTCTTCACTCTTACAGAACTATAATGCTTTCACAACCAAATTATTATTTCTTGCCACTGTATAAGCATACCAGTTGCCTCATAGAAAACGTCATTAATCTTAACTCAACCCATACCATGACTGTTTCTTTGATACCGTCTACACACTGGACACAACAGTGCCAGGCTCAATGTGACCTGCCTCCGACACACCTGGGTCGCCATATCTTAATATACCAGGGCTGTGTGTTATTTAGACTTTTCCTAGTAGCTAACCTGTTTGCTGGGGAACTCTGTGGCAGCCTCCACTGCTGTCGCAAACACCCGGTGGGCCAATCTCGCCTGGCTGTCCAGGAGGTCCAGGGATCCCTGGTGGTCCTGACTTACCATCATCTCCTTTGGAACCTGGGACTCCCAGCTTGGACTCACCTGGAGGACCTGCGGATACAAGTAAAACACAACACAGATGCATCATAACCTGACATCAGTGCAGGATTATTTACTGATTTACAGCTTGTGTATTATATTAGTTTGGGCATCATTTATTGCAACTGTATTAAACTATTAAAAAGAACAGAGCAGTAAAAGAAAATAGACGGTATGGATTTCAGAGCCTAAATGTTTGTGACCTCTCTTCTGTACTTTTGTTTTATTAGCATCAACACACTCTCTAAGCCTCAGTAACCATTAAAACTCCAGTACAGATATGAAACAAATGACATATAAAGAGGTACCTGCAAAGCCTTTCAGCCCTGTGGGCCCCTGGACATTGGTCCCTACATCACCTCTCGCCCCTGGCATACCTCTCTGCCCTGCAGAGAAGGAAGATACAATTCAGAAAAATGAAAAGCTTACAGAATTATCAGAACAGATCCTAAAAATGAGGAAAAAGGTGACATAATCACAATTTATAAATGTCAGATCTGTATGCAACAGTTGCTTGACAAACATGAGAATTAGGTTGCTTTGTTTTCATTACAACAAACCATCTACTAGATGGAGTCTTACCCTGTTCTCCTGGATATCCAGCCCTGCCAGGTCGACCCCTTGGGCCAACATGCCCCAGGGTACCCCTGGCTCCTGGTGGGCCTTTGGGCCCTGGTATTCCCGGCTCCCCTGGGGGCCCCACTGGCTCCCCAATAGGAGCTGGCTTACGACTCATCTCGTTAATGAACATGTCAAGCTTCAACACCTCCTCTGAAAAAAAAACAAAGCAAGAGAATGTCTTTGCACCTGGAGTTTATATAACGTTGGCGCCACTGAGCCAAATATACTGATATAATCATTGTAGAAGGCCTAGGTTTTTTACATGCTCGCTAACAGAGTACTTACTATGCACTAGTTGCTCACAGGCCTGTGTGACAAGTTGGTAGATCATGGCCATTGACTGAGGTTCCCCCTGTAAAACATCAGCAGATTCATCAACTGTTGCTCCAATGAAAGCCAAGGTATCATTTTGAAATGAGACTTTAATACATAAAAAGCAATGAAAAAATGTGGCCCACTGTGATGAGAAGTTATTTTAAAATTATCTGTGTGCTGTTAGGAGCAGCAATAAGAAAAAGATTGTAAAGATGTAACCCGCCTTCTCTCCTCGTTCTCCTTTACTACCTGGAAGACCCTGTAAAGTGAAAGACATATAAGCATAGATATTAATAACCAAACGTGAAGACAGATATGACTTATGTTGTCATTTGTCCCTCTGGTCGTACCGTAGGTCCCACAGGTCCGAAGGGGCCCCTTTCCCCTATGGGCCCTGGGTGTCCCGGCATTCCTTGGAAACCCTGTACAATACACATAGATGGACGAGTGGAACAGCAGATAAATGACAGGAGAGAGAGACAGACTTACAGTCACAGACGCCAATTCCTGAGGCAACTGTGAGGAAGCACAGGGAACTCATACCATGAGGTGACCATATCAGGAGATTTAGGCATAGCACAGAATGGGCAAAACACCATGTTTTACACTGTGAGCCAAACCTATGTCCTTTCCCATATTAAACTTTCTTGGGCGTCCTGACCACTCTGAGGTTTCATAGAGTGATATAAAGACCATCCTTTTACATGACCTTGTGAACTGCAGCCGTTTGACCTAACAGGCTCCAACAAGCACACAAAATAGAGTATACAACAAAACTGAGTACACCCATGGTCAATATCACTGAAATGTTAAGTAATTACAAATCCTATCCATTTAATACGACTTAATTTGTTTTTGAGCCCTAGAAGAATGAAGCCAAGTAATTTGAAAACATTCGTTTGACTAATTACAGCATAATGTAAGGTCCATATTAAAGATTCAGCTGCAATAAAAGTCAGTACACTCTTCATTAGTGAGATTCCATTCTTTTATTTTTATATTTTGTATGTCCAACTTTACTTTCGATGACAGATTCGATCATCCTGGCCCTCGATACCAGTTTAACACAAATTTGTGGAGAGATGCTCTGCCATTCTTCACAGAGGGTTCTTTTCAGCTGCTCTTTGGAGGGGTTTGTTGCTCTACCTTCCACTATAAAATACTTCAAAGGCGTTCTGTTAGATTCAAGTCAGGGGACAAACTTGGCCTGGTCATAGTTTTCACTTTTTTCTTCTTGAAAGACTCTTGTGTGATTTTTGCCGTAGGTTTGGGATCATTGTCATGTTGGAAAATTCTGCTCCTGCCAAATTTCTTGAGACTGGGAGTCATCTTTTCATTCAGTACTTGGATAAACAAACTTGCCTTCCCAGTCACATCTATAAATGTCATCTCCCCTTTCACAGTCAGCACTGTGTGGTCACTGTGGTAGACCTGGCCAGGTCCAAACAAACATGCTGGACTCCATCTGATCAAAACAAATTTATTTTGGTTTCATGTGACCAAAGAATGTGGTGCCAACATTCATCAGACTTCTTTTCATGTTCTTTGGCTAAGTTTAATCTTGCAGTTTTGTGCAGTTTTGTGAGCGCGGGTTTTCTTCTTGGACTCCGTCCGTAGGGGTTGACTTCATGCAATGTTCTTCTCACTGTCTGATCAGTCACTGAAACACCAGTTTCCACAGATAATCTTCATGCCAACTCAGAAGCAAGTCAGGAATGATGTTTTTCAATGAAAGCTTGTGTAAACAGTGAATTGTGAGAGGCATCGTTTTTTGAGTACGGTCAATGCACCTTGTGTTATTGGTATTATGATTCTTCATATAGCTCCTAACCACTGCTCAGATTGTGTTTCAGCTTATGTTAAGTAGCCTACTGATGCTCTCATCTTTATGAAGTCTCAAAATCTGGTTTCTTACTTGCTCATGTTGCCTTAAACACATCCAATGCCAAAACTGAGGACGTTGTGGTGTTCACAGGTTATTTGGAACCTTGATCATACAATTAGGCGTAATTGGAAATAATTTGTGCAGTCACTTTTGTTGCATTGAGGTTGTACTTTGGGGTCTGTATTTTAAGTGTAGTCTATCCATCCTGTTTGCTTTTAATTATATATAAAGGTCAAATACCCTACACTTCAACTTAATACTGCAAGATGGTAAGATGGTACAATTTTGAATAATTTAACATTTTATTGATATTGCACACAGGCTTTACTCAGTTTTTTTGTATACTGTAACTGCACCAAAGCCAGTGCGAGTGTAACACATCCATTAAAAAAAACAGATGTATTACTGCAAAGATTTTTTTTGTGTTTCGTTACACCCCATTTCTCTTAGTGCCTGTCTTGGTTTAATGCATGATGTTTTCCTATGATGGTTTGTATATTGTCCCATTATGTTTTGCCTGTGTGGATCTGTTGTGGTAAGATGGTTTGCACAGGATTTAGACAGCGGCTCTAGCATGAAATAAATACTCAAGTTTTCAACCAACAGCAGCTCTCTGCCTAAGTGTTCATTCTGTTTACAAAAGTACATTTCAGAATTTTCATTTCATTTTAACAGCCTAGTGGGCAAGCGGGTCTTGCACTAACCAGAGCGTTGGTAGTTCGATTCCCGGCTCCTCTAGTCCGCATGTCAAAGTGTCCTTGGGCAAGATACTGAACCCCAAATGTGTGTGTATAAATGCAACGTATGAATGTGTGTGTGAATAGGTGAATGTGGCATGTAGTGTAAAGCGCTTTGAGTGGTCGATAGACCAGAAAAGTGCAGTCCATTTACCATTCAGCTATGCCCCCCAGGAAATAATACATTTGGCAAGTATGCACACACTACATGGAAACACTGCATGTCAGAATGTGCAATCTTTACCATCATGATGCCATCATGTGAAATTCTATGACTTCCAACTATTATGTCAGAACTAATTCACTACGTTAAAAAGGCCCACGGGCAGAACATTACACCTCAATTACACACAGTATAAAGAAGATGGACAAAACAAAAAAGATACTGCAAATTGTTAAAGCACTACCAGCAGTTGGGCTACATGCAAAGTTTGCTGTTGTGTTGGAATAACATAACCGCACTTAAAAATAGTTTATTTCGTGGAAATCATCATGCATCTTACTCTCCAGTAAAAAACTGTGAGCATAGTAAAAACATTTCTGGCCTGAAGGTGGTGCCAGAGGAAAGTTCATCACATGTCCTAAATGAAAAGGATTCATTCTTAGTATAACGTCCGTAAATATCAGTCTTTTCAATTTGAATAGTTGGGGGGCGTATATGTAAATTGTTCCTCTAATGGTGGCACTAAACAAAAGCTCAGGGGTCACAAAAAATATTAGCATTCATCCTCTTAGGACAGCAAATAGCCACAGGACATTTCAAAAGATATCAGTTTTTAAAATTCTGTGTTATGGACCAAAATTTTGGTCAAGATGAAATTTTGACCTAATTGTAGCACCAAAGTGGAAAATGCTAAAATTTTACACATGAATGAAAATAAAATTCAATCTTACCCTGGGTCCAGTGATCCCAGGTGCACCAATGTTACCTTCTATTCCCCTAATGCCCTGTGAAACATATTGCAGAGAGATGAGAACATATGAAGAACTGCTAACATTTACTGCTCTGTATGGACTGAGACCAAACAGCTCACCTGGGGGCCTGGGATCCCCTCTTCCCCTTTTGGACCTGGAGGTCCTGGTAAACCCTGCAGGGAAAGACAAAATGGAGGTTGAAGAGAGAGCAACGAGAGACTGATGGATGGGTTTATATACAACATTACTAGGAAGAAGAGTGTTTTTGGTGCTATTTCTGAATTTTGGTGACTCCACTATTTCACTGGCGTTAAACTCACCTGGACTCCTGGTCGACCAGGATCCCCCTTCTCCCCCCTGGCACCTGGTGGACCCTAACAAGGAAAATATGAGCACAGAACACAGGTACATTTTTCACACAGCCTTCTAGATTCATGAGTCCTTAGACAACAGTTTATCATGATATAAGCCAACCACTGTATAGAGGTTGTAACCACTGTAACCACTGTATAGAGGTTACAACCACTTTAATCACTGTATAGAGGTAAGAGTGTAAGGAAAAGAAGTCTCCCCACCACTTTGCCCTGGACAGTCATGCCTCGGGGCCCTGTGCTGCCTAGGAGTCCAAGGCCTCCCTCAAATCCAGGCTTTCCTGGAGGACCCACCTCCCCCTGAAACACAGAGAAAACTAACATGAAGACATCAATTTGGGATTCCAATACATACTTCTATATAAAACCTGCATTGTAATGAGTAAATGCTAAACTGATTTTACACCATGTATGAAAAGTAGCTTGAGGATGATTTTTTACTGTACAGTGTGAATCTTTTAGGTTGTGTCTTGATCGCAGAGATTGTTCTGAAGCAGCAGATTTAACCCTGACGAGGCTTCTGCGAGCTACACTCCTGTCTCAAAAATGGCTGGAAATTTGTCAGATGCCAAAATTTGAGAACTCCCCTCCTTCAACAGTCTCTTGTCTCATACATTAAAAGAAACTTCCTGCGTCGACCAACTCTTATGTGCCAGACACCAAATATCATGCAAGCACTGTGTGTGGTTTTATCTGTTACAGTCCTGTCAGGTTTGAACAGAATCAATATTGAACCTCAAGGTTTTCACTAACAGTATAAATAGGCAGCGTGGAGGAGAGAATAAATCAGCTAGCCTGTACACTACTCTTCGATCAGTGCACACCTACTCATTTTACTAATCCTGTGATTTTTAGGGGGAGACAGCTGTGTGTTCATGTTTATGGCTGGTTATGGCTGGTTTAGTTGAGTAACAATTTGACAGACTATGATTAATGCTGATTGATAAATGTCAGGACATAACCGCTTTCAGTGAGGTACTCGGCAGCTTTCAGTTATTCTCCAGTTTGTATACATAGTGCAGCACAGTTCTGCCTTTGGATAGAAAATGCAGTATTTTATTTTATTCTTTGAAAAGCCTCACTTTCTTGCAAACCCCCTCATCTGTCAAACATGATTTGTGGTTCTGTTAAGGAACAGAACTGTGTAGTGGAACTTGCACACTGGCATTTATTGATTATGTAACTGCTGACGGAAGCAACAGTACGAATGCAGAGCTTCACGTGGTGACAACACGGGAGCATTCTGTGAGCTAAGATTCAGTCAAATGCATCGAAACTCATTGGACTACATTTCATCATTCAGCTGGACAACGATCCTAAACATACAGCCAAAGCGACCACAGAGCTTTTCAGGGTGAAGAGGTGGAATGTCCTTGACCGGCCGAGTCAATCACCCGATCTGAATCCGACTGAGCAGCATTCCACTTGGTGAAAACCAGACTAAAGTCAGAGAGACCCCGCAACAAGCAAGAGCTGGAGGTGGCTGCAGAGAAGCTCTGGGAGAGCATCTGCTGATGTGTGTGGTTCCAAGACTTCAGGCAGTCATTGACTGCAAAGGATTTTCCACAAAATATTAAATATGATGATTTTGTTTGACTTCGTGTGCATCTGTCCAATTCCTTCTGAACCCTTGCAATTTGGACACTGTGTTTAAAGGGGCTATATCTCCCACACGCAGATCTTTCTATATTGATGTAAACCTCCTCAAATTAAAGCTGAGACTTGGAACTTCAATGTAGTATCCATTATTTCATTTCAAATTAAATGTGCTGAAGTACAGAGACTGAAGAACAAAAGATCTGTAACTGTCCAAATACTTACTGTCTGAACTGTATATACTGTATAAGTACACCCATCAGCCACAACATTAAAACCGGTGACTGCTTTTAATGTCGTGGCTGGTTGGTGTACATAAATATTCTCATGTCACCTTTTGGCCTTGCTCTCCCTTCTCGCCTTTCTCACCACGAGGACCTGGTTTTCCCTGTTAAAAAGAAAAAGGAAATTAATGTCAACATGTTATCAAACAACTGGATCATACAAAAAGTGATTCAACAAATACTCTAGGTCCAATGGCGACGTACAATTGGGCCGGGGGAACCAGGAGCTCCAGGGGTGTCAGAGGAACAGGTGCAGGTGTACGCCGGGGCAGGACAGCTCTCCTCATCTCTCTGATGCACACGACAGACATGCAACAGACATTAAGAAAACAGACATTAAGTCAGCCCTCGAAGCTACCAGTATATTTACTGTGCTCTCTTAAAGTATCCCTCACTATTGCATAATCATCAGGGGAAAAAAAGGGATGACAGCAACATGATTATGTGAAAGGGAAGAACTGTACAGGCTAATATTTTTGGGTATGAGTCGTTATCACACATCTTACTATATAATCAACATTTTATGAGGATATAATCCGTTTAAAATATCAACTGCAGAATTTCAGACAGTCAAGAGCTAAGCAATATCAATTCACAATAAACCTATATCAAAATAGAGTCCAATAAGGGTGAATGTAAAAAATGAACAGACTGACCACTCCAGGCAGGTCACAGCAGGTATCCTCTGAAGCCCATGTGGTGTTACAGATGATCTCAAAGGACTGTAGCTGGAACTGGATACAATCAAGAACACAGGATGTATGTTGGGCATTGGACAGAGGAAGAGAACATTGTTTTTTTTAATTAGTTCAGCCTGTACAATATTATTGACAGACTGGGCCTGGAATATGATCAAAGAAATAGAAATGAATAGAATAAAAGTACCGGGGCAGATCCACTATTGGGCCCTCTGGTCTTCACCAGTTTTCCCAGCATCTCAAAACCATCAGTCGGTAGGTTGCCTAGAGGGCGGGCAGGTCTCTCGCCGACGCGCTGGCAGTCCACAGACAGGGACACACTCACCTGGCTGATAGACAAGTGTACCTGCCAATTGGAGGAGAGAGGACTGATCAAATGGAACCACAAGTGGAAATAAAACAAAATCATTCAAAGATGAAATCCCAGATTATTTTGTCATGTTAGGGCAGACATTTTAGAGCCCTGTTTTTTTAGCCTATATTTGTTTACATATTGGTTCGCTGGATTAGCTATTCGCAGTTCCTGTTAATAGTGTCTCTTTTTTATGATTTCAAAGTGGATTTATGGACCTTTATTCAGAATGGGCATCGGTGATATGGTATACACTTAATCTAAAAACACAGTATGTGTATCAAGACTGTTTGTTTAGATTTGACTGAGTTATGACTCAAAATGTGTCAAATTTCAACACAAATTGTGGCAATTGGGTGCTAAGTGTTTTAAAGTTAGTAAATGTCACTCTGCCTCTTGAGTGACTTCATTTGTGCTTCCTGTTTAATTCTGAAATTTATTACTTCTGGTGTCCGTTGATTGTTCTGCGTCCTGCCCTATTGTGTTTCCCGCCTGTGAAACTGCCTGCCCCAACCCTATTAGTTTCACCTGTTCCCAATTACCCTTGCCTCCCTGTGTATTTAGTCTCTGTGTTTACTGTGCATCTTCCTAGTTGTTCCAGGTGTTTTTGGGTTCCTGTTTCTGCTCATCAGCTCATCCATCAATCTGCGTGTAAACCAGTTTTATTCACTGATTCACTGATATTCCTTCATTGCCCCCTACCCGCCTTCGTGTTGTGTGCACTTGGGTCCTGAAATTTTTGAACCGTAACAGTAAACTGCCTCCATGAGCTGTGTGTCACAGGTACTGCTGCAGCTCCAACTGCTGATCATGTTGGTAAGTGAACACATCAGCCAAACTACAATAACTGTCCATTGTGGTCCTTTTCACTTCACATCTCTCTCTCTCTCTCTCTCTGCTTCCTCTTTAACTCTATCACTCCCACCTGTGGAATCATCACATGCTGAAAATCATGATGCATGAGGGGGGACATTCTAACAAATATGCATGGCGATAACCTGCACCAAAAAAACAGAAGCTGCAAACAGTGAGATAAAACTGCTCTCCATGTTTTGTTTTTATTTAACAGTATTTTTATTTAACTCAAAAGAAATTTGATAATAGCTAAATAATAAAGTTTGTAAGTAAAAGTGAAGGACTACTGTGATTAAAGTATGATGAGAGAAACTGGTGAGTTGTTATACAAAGAAATGTATTATGTATTAAAGTTTTGAACGATTACATATACAGAATCAATACATCTTATAATGTAATCCATTATTAATGATGATATCACATTCTCGTACTTTACTGTTGGTCTTTGTTATGTGCACTTTCTCATCTTTCTTGCTACTGTACTCTATGTGGAGCCTATATCTAACCCCCCTATTTCACCTTTCCATCATGCTCTTTCCTATTATTGCATGTCTTGACATTTTTGTTTTATTAGAGTACCCAAAGGTGAATGAGTGACAGATGAAAACATAACACCAGTGATTTATTTTTCTTCAAATGACAGCGAAGCTTTTATTGTCCTTTCGGACTTGCTCTGTGTATTTTATCTCACCTTGTGAAAACTGCCATAGAACAGTCTGTGGACCTGCGGCTGGTCAAAGGTCCGTTCCTGCACCTCTCCCCTGTAGTCCAGACTGAAGTACACCAGATGCCTTGTTGTTGCTGTGTAAAGCACAAATAGAGAGGACGATATTCAGTCATAACTTTGATTTCTCAAATTATGCCTCGCTCTTAAGATGGCAATGTCAGCTAGAGGGCAGCTGGCTGCTTTACACCAGTTTGATCTGGCTGGGTGTAAGGAAAAAAAGCACCTCTAGTGAGGTTTTCACGCTACTCGCTTTTTTTTTTTTTTTTTTTTTTTTTCAGTGGTTCTTAAAAACTACTGTGTGCTGTGAAAGCCGTTCAGTCTGAATTTCAATATCTTCCAAAGACAGTGGGTGATCCAATCCCAACTATTCATAAATCCTCATAGAGGCATCTTGCTCATTGATGGCATCTTGCAACCCCCCCCCCCCCCAAAAAAAAAAATCAGCTAAAGGGGAAAGGGTAGGGAAGTTTGGACATCTGAAAATCATAAGAGATGGACTAGCATATTGTTGGTTTTGGTGTTTTCATAGTTGACAAAAAAAAATTCTATAAAAAAAAAGAAACACCAACTTCATCTTTTTACTGTTAAGTATCTGGTAAATGAATGAATCAATGAATTAATTAAAGCATGTTCACTCATGTCATGATCTATAGCTTGTTTAAAGATACTGAACAATCCTGAAGCAATTAATAACTTCACTGCAAAAACATGGAATTACTCTCTCACCCCGAGATGTTCATTTGTAAGGAAAAAATATTTTAGATATTGTACACATTTTTCTTTAAATTCTGAGTTAAATCAGTGTAATTGCTTTTGAAAATTAAATAAAACCAGCTGCAACTATTAATTGGTTTCAATTAATTGTTGGGTATTTTGGAAAATAACGGAAGAGATCCTAAAAACCAAGGAGCCATCTTCACATATCTTGTTTTGTCTGATCAACAGTCTGAAACCCAATGATAATCAATTTATCAAAAGAAAATCACTAAATAGCTTAGATTAGGAAACACTCACTGTTGTTGCTTGCAAAACCAAGAACCACACTTAAAAAACAAAAACACTGAAATGGAAAGTAAAAAGGCAGGTCTCAAAGAAGATGTTAAAATGTGACTTCAAAGTTAATGCTCATTTTGCTCATCTTCAGTCCTAACAGGTGGTCCACTATCTCCCTGCCCTGATGACAAAATAAGATCTTACGACACAATGAGACTAAAGGGGTTCTGAAGCTCCTTGCACTGTTGGAGAGGAACCAGATGCAGAAATGTTACTGACGGTTGAGCACCACTCCCATCTTGGGCTGGTAGTCATTGTCAGTGAGCTGCCAGAGGGCGAAGGGCTCCCTGGGTGTATCCTGCAACATGCGGAAGGCAACGCTAATGGTGTGCTCTGGAGAGAAACCTGCAGGGTGGATAAACCTGGAGGGGGAGAGGGAAAGACTGATCAATTTACATCAAGGTGAAGGTTTTCTGCTGAAGAAACCATGATAGAGAGGTGCATGTCTGAAGATTTTGAAGTATGAAGTCATGTTAGTAAATTGCACTCCTGCTGTTTGATAACTGGTCAGCTGATATGATGCAACAGTAAAAGCAGCAGTCAGGCTGCTGCGGAAACAGAAGCTTTAACATAAATTTTTTGCATTATTGCAGTGTTGTAGATTAGAAAAACTACCCATTAAAAGTGGAATAGCAGTACTTCAATGGCTCTATTATTCATTTTATTAATAAAATGAAATTGATCACGTGTGTGGAATCTGAATGGTGAATGAATCATAACACTCTTTGCAACTTTGTCTACCCTTTTCTTCATTAGCCAAATGCCATTCTTTTCATGGTCTTTTTATTTTCCTCGTTCAGAAAAAATGAGGACCAAATATTTGTCCTAAATGGTGGCACACGTGCAGTTAACAGTCCCGAACCCAGCGCGAGCCTGAAGAGTGTCAGACTACTTTACCTGTAGCCTTTCACAAATGATATATTTTATTCAGAGCATTTTTGCCCGTTTTTTTTGTTCCTTCGTCTCCATTTTGTTCTTTCAATAATAAACCCATTTTAATGTTTTGTTTGGGCTATTTCAGTCATATTCTGTGACACCCTGACACTGAAATAGCTCCATAATCAGTAGTAGGTGTTTGCAGATCTTATTCTTACATATGGTTTCAATATTATTCTGACACATAGGACATCTGAGATGCTGTGCATCCTGAGCAACTGCCATTTCCTCAAAATGATGCTGGAATGAGCGACGATGCTACATTTGGTAAACACAGTTCCCCCATCTTCACGTCTCTTCTTCACATCTCTCACTTGCAGCTCCTCTTGGGAGGAGCTAAGATGCAGACTTGCCAGTCTTCCTCAAATGGATTTTTGGTATATAATATTGACTCTCTAGCAGATTAGGATTCGTTGGCTCCAGCCACATTTTGAGGTTGTCATGTAACTAAGAGGAATTGTTTATTCAACTTTTTACTGTGCAGATAGCATATAGCATACTTCTTAGCACAGCTGGATACAGCTGAGCAAATAGCAGAGAGAAGGTATTGAAGTCTTTAATGAAGGTTACTTAATGTGGGGTTGCATTTAAGGAAATTAGTGTATAGACAAAAGATAAAACAGTGGAGGGTGAATTAAAATCAGTAAAGGAGACTGTCTCACTTGGTGCTCTGTGTCAGCTGGACGTCTCTGTACAGTGTGTAGGTGGGGAGGGTGTTGAATATAAACGGCTCGGCTGCCACACCTTCCACAGTCGAGTGAGCTCTCTGAGTCAGACCAAACGCTTCCATCATGTCAAACCCTGAGACAACAAACACATGACAGAAATAAAAATGAAGCGTATTTTTTAAGACGTGACAGTTTCCTATTTTTTTCTGAATCGGATGCTTCAGTTATTCAAAATGAGGCTTTTATGGGAGAGTTTGTAGTTACGGTATGTGTGAGGAGAGTTTGTCTCACCTTTAACGATGCTGTTTCTGATGGTGACTTCAGGACACACTACAACACAAGAGGGCAGTGTTGAAACATTAAAAGCTTAGCTAACAAACCATCAGTTGAAGGGATATTTTTTCAGCATTTTGAGTCCAGAAACAAAAAACATCTCTCAATGGGGTCCAGGTACATTCTAATAAATTTGCTATTTGAGCAAGGACCATTTGATAATATTACCTATGAAGAAAGTTTTTACTAGATTTGACACATGAAAGAACTGTATCACAATATGTAGTTGGGGAGAAAGTGTCATTCACATTTGTGTGGTCTAAATCGATGGTTACAAGTAAATTTCATTTCAACTGACGAATAAAGCACAGAGCACTATGCCAGTCCTCACGATTGCTATGCAATGGATTTCAACTTCCTCACCAAAACCAACTGTTACACATTGTCCTCATTGCATTATGTCTACAGGACAAAATAAAATAACAAAACTGATGTATTCCTCGTTTCGCTGACGGCCTGCTGGAGTCATCTAAGGACCCCCTGGGAATTTCTGGACTCCAGAATATAATGTGTGCTCAATTATGACTGATATGATGTCCCCGAAAAGCTTACAAAAATTTGTGTTTGAATCCGACTTTTATTACTAGACAAGAAGATAAGTGCAATATGCTGATGAGCCACCTTCGTTGTGGATAGGATACATCCGGGGATGGATGGGAATTCTGGCTTGAGCTGTGGCTGCAAAAAGGAACAAGAAAAGCCAATCATGACCAGTTTAGCCAACAATAAAAATGTCAGGAGTTATATATAATTATACATATATGATAAATATATAGATTTTTCCTCCCAGATCATGTACTGTATGTATGTCTGTAGAAACAAAAGCTTTCAGAACTATTGAGTGATCATGTGGAGGCAAGCAACCTAGAAATATTTTATTTCCCACATTTTTTTTGTGTAAATTATTTATTTAATATGAATTCATAAAAAGCAGATGCCAGCCTTCATGGTAAACCAACTAACTTCATCATCTAACATACAGTCAGCCATACTAAGATCAAATCAAACCTGTTGGATGGAGAATGGAGACAGCAGCGCCCTCTGCTGAGCCGATGAGTGAGTGCACGCTGATGCGATACAGAGTCTCTGGTTCCAGATCAGTGAAGCAGTGACTGCTGCTGGACTCATCGACAGTTTCTTCCTTTGTTTCCTTTTCTATACACACACCAATTAACAGAGGTTAGACTGGTTTCTGAGACAGCATTACGTACACTGAGTTTGTCAGTTACTATAGATCTGACTATGGATTACTTTTAACAGACTGGATGATAATACGATATCCATCGACAGCAGACACAGGTCTCCAAGAAACACAGATGCTGGAGTGGTCTGACCTGACCACACTCACGCTGCTCACCCGCAGACTGGCTGGAGGGAGAGAGACAGACAGCTGGGTAAAATGGAAGGCTGCTAAACGGGAAGGCGAGAAATGAGATTTACATACAGAGTAGGCAGTGGTGAGCAGAAAAGCCAAGCAAGCACATGATCAAACAGAACAAGCACCCTCCATTAGTAATAACACAGAGGACTGGAAGTTTGAGCTTACGACGTCATTTTACATTTTGAGTTTAAAATGTTCAGCATGGCCGGTATGTATGAATCCTCCAAGAAATGTTCTTAAGAATGGTCCTTAACTTTGACTTATGACTCAAACATCTCTTAGTAAAAAGCAGCACCGAGGAGGAGGTTTGTTTAAAGTTGATGCTGGAATGAGCGACGAAATGAGTTGCCTAACTTTTAGTGGAGTTTAAATGTGAGGCTTCGACTAAAATTATGTGTACCCCCAATACCCTCCTCAAACTCTGTATCAACAAATAGCAGGCCTTCAAAGGTGCGGTCATGGCTGCATCACAGCTGCATGCACACCTTGCCATGATTAAGACTAACCATCACTCATGGTATACAACATCAGCATGCTTCAATATACTGAAACATACAAGAGGAAAGCTAATGATATTTCCTCTACAGTTACGTTGACAATATCAATATATGCCCTTTTGAATTTTATTCATCAAAATCTTAAAGAAGTGCTACCTGTCAGCAGTGGCCTTCTATCAACTACATGGTAAACAGGATAAACAAAGTGATTGGTGTTCTGTCCGTGCTAATTCGAAGGCAAATGGACTTGTTAAAAGTTCCTGAAGACGTTTCACTTCTCATCCGAAAGGCTTCTTCGGTGCTGAAGTGAAACGTCTTCAAGCACTTCAAGCAAGTCCGCTTGCCTTTGATTAGCACTTAGAAATACCATGAGCGGGGTGACTGAGAATCTTCACAGATAGACATGATAAACATCATGCATTAACTGTTTCTGGTTTTCTGGAAGGGAAAACTAACAGGTTGACCAAAAAATGAAGAAAAAAAACAAAAAATGTTTACTTCCATGTTCATATATTTAGAATAAGATTGATTGGTCATTCCTACATTTTCTAATTATTGCTCCTCTTTCAAACTCATAGTAACTCTTTTATAGCCCAGCCAATCTAACTGTAAATGCACCTTTTATAATTTCTACAGATGTGGTTAATGTGAACATAAAGAAGAATCAAACTGATCTATTATTTCATTGTATCCATGGTGAATTCATATTACGATTTGGATGATTTCAACCTTTTCATGTTGTGTGGGGGTTGGGACAGACCTCGCATCTTTTATCGATTTAATGTCATACATTTGTTGGAAATATATTTTGAAATATATGTTGAGTCATATGACGACCACTGAAAAGTTGTTGACAAGTGCTCCACATATGTACTGCAGCAAAATCAAAAATTCAAACAAATTCTATAAACAAATTCGAGTGTATTTTAGTTGACCAAATTAATCTACATATTGACTGAGGCAATCTAGATGTACTGTAAAAAGTATGTCCCTCTGACTTGCAGATATTAGTGCCTGCAAGGACAAAGCCATGTCATTTTAACATTTAAATTGGACTTTTTCTTCTGCATAAACCTGCCAGTGTGTTAGCATTCTGCAGAAAATCTGCCACAAGTTCAAATGTAGTCACTTTTCCAGTATTTCAAAAAGCTGTGTGAATCCTTTCAATGTGTGTGACTCACTGGTTTTGCCCTGGGCTGAACCGCTGCCTCCTTCTCTGTTGCGGTACTCGGCGGTGACCAGGATGCTGTAACGTGTGTCTGGCTGTAATGACTCTAGCACCACCTGCTTTTCACCCCCTGGGACCAACACCTGTAGACAACAAACCCACCTTTCAAAGCTTTCAAGCTTTCAAGCTTTCGAGTAAAACACACATCTGTCAATACAGTGACAGAGCTAATATGCGGTTTTTGGAAATCTCTGTGACCCTTGAGTAGCACTATGATTTACTGTATAGCAGGATGAAGGACAAGGCAGCTGAAGAGGTGATGTTTACAGCTCACTTACAGTGCTGTCCTGGGTTTCAGCTGCAGTCAGTGCAGTGTAAGACACACGATACTGGAGGACATGAGCGTTGGGAGGTACCCAGCTGACCACCAAGCTTACCGCAGTCTCCTCGGAGACCGTTACGCTGGACGGGCCTCCACCAGACACTGCAGGGATTAAATACAAAAAGCAGAGATATGTAGACTTACTACAAGGTATATTCAGTTCAGATTATATTATATTAATATAATCATTTTAAATCTTTACTGTCCCACACGAGGAAATCCTTTTTGGCAGCAATGCAACATATAAAAACCTAAACACAATAAAAACACAGTAAGACGTCCGCAGAATCCCTCTCTCTGGATGTGTTTTAGTTTTTGGGACCATTCCATTTCAGAAATACTCAAGCCAGCCGTCTGGCACCAACAGTCATGCAACAGTCAAAGTCACTGACATCGCATTTTTCCCCATTCTGATGTTTGATACGAACATTAACTGAAGTACCTGACCTGTATCTGCATGATATTATGCATGGCACTACTGCCACATGATTGGTTGATTGGATGACTGCTTGAAAAAGCAGGGGCACAGGTGTTCCTAACAAACAATGAGGGTTCAGTACAGGCTACTCAGCTCTCTTTCTATAAATTCCAAACAACCTGGATGTGTAATTTTCATCTTTTCCCGTACACTGGAGGAATTGTCTTTCCAGGTAAAGACCTACCAAACATAGCAGGTTCAAATTTAGTGAGAGAAATTACTCTCCAGTGCTGCTGATAGTTATTTATTTATTAGTAGATCAGTGTGTGTAACTCACAGGTGCTATAGCGTATGGCCACAGCTTCACTCTGAGCTCCATCTCCATAAAGTGCAGACAGAGAGATCTGGTATTCCTTATCGTCCTCCACCCTCTCCAGGATCGCCCCTTCACTCTCACCACTTACCCTCAACTAAAATACATAACAGGGATAAAAAGAGCAACATTTTACTCACATTTTATATGAATCATAACACATTATACACTCCAACCATCCATTAACCCATCCTCACCTGTCTCAGGTCCCCTCCACTAAGGGAGATCCATTTAATGAGGTAGGACACAACGTCATCAGCTGCAGCTTCCCAGCGCACAGTGATATCACTGCCTGAGAAATTAGTCACCCTGAGGTCTGATGGGGAAGGCACCTTCACTAGGAGAGAAGGAAAACGTATGAGGAAAGAAAATAAGAGACTTTAGCCTGCTTTAATATTTTTCCATCCACAGTTAATCTAATGTTGCTATCATGCAAAACAATTCCCTTGATGCATCGATGGAAATCAAAGATGATGTCTTCAAGCACAAAAAAACGTACTACAATGAAAGTCTTACGTGTGGTGACGTTACTGGTGAGTGCTGCGGACAGGCCTTGTGGGAAGTGAGACTGGACTGAAACCAGGTATCTGGACAAAGAGGACAGGTTCTGCACCAGCACCGAGTTGAGCCCTGTTACCATCACCTTTTAGAAAAAGATGGTTTTACGTTCAGCACTTGGCATTACCGTTGGTTTTACTCCTTTACAGGAGGTCAGCTTTCTGTTTGCAGGCCTCTTTCACAGACATGTCACAGTATGAAAAGCACAGGTGTAAATAATAAAATGAATGATGTCTGACATTTTCAGATTAAGTGATTTAGTGATTCAGTTTTCTTAATGGACTGTGAAATGTTTAATAATCAATGGAATGAAATTTCTTTCAGAGGGAGCCAGTTTAAGGTGACTGATACAGAGCCTTTGGGGGGGGGGGGTGTTTGGTAGAAAAAAAATATTCATGGGGGAATTTGTTGAAACAGATTACCAAACTGAGTGAACAGATAAATAAATTGTGCCCAAAAACTAACAAACAGTTCAAACTGATTGACTGATAATTGTTAATGCATGATTCAAATGTGATTAAGTAGAGAGGATATGTTTTAAGCTTATCCTTTAACAATCAAAAAGGAATTGTAAAATGGTTGCATGTTGTGATTCACTTGTTTTCAGTCCATGAAGAGACTGAATGTGATATGATGATACAGGACAGTATTTTCATTACTTTTTGACACCAGTTATTAATCTGTGCTTTCATTTGCCGGTGTAACAATGATATGCTGAATTTCATTACTTTAAAGAAAGAAAAAAAAGGAATTAAGATTTGACACGTTTATTCTGAATGCCAGGCCTCATTTTGAAATGTCCCCGAAACCCTGCACTCAGATTAGCAATCTGTGCAGACAGTTTATCAATTCCTTTGCTCAATAACTTATAAGTATATTGAAACAAGAGACAATACATTAAATGATTTTATTTTCTTGATGTGGTGTTGATGTGCAATCATCATCTTTATCTGAAGAAAACTGGTTTAAGCCCTAATAAACTATGAAGGTTTTGATACCAATGTTAGATTAGATGACTCCATGTAATGTCAGTTGATCCCTCGTAGTCCTGAACCCACACAGACACATTCTCTACAGCAGTTTTTCACTGCTTTTAGCTTTTTTAGGTTTTCCAGCCAGCACATGGACTGTATGGAGTCTCACTGCTCTTAGTAAGGCACCAGCATTTGCTTTTTGTTTCTCTCTAAGTTCGCTGCATCATACAGCTTTAAAAAGCCTTATTCAATTTGACTATTCATAATGAAAAATTCAAACTACAAAAAGTTAAATATAAACTGGACATACTTTGTTAATAGGTCCTTTTAGAAGTTTTGAATTTAAAGTGTCTGTGTAATGATTTATTTAAAGTTAAACAAAAAATTCATTTTATTCAGTTCTGAGTCATTTTTGTTTCCTTTACATTTATTTTTCCTTGTTTAAATAAATTTCATAATTTTTTAATCCAAAGCAGTTTGTGATGCTTTGAAAAGGGATTGATGAAAAAAAACCAACAACTAATTAATATGAATGTTACAGCCTGCATAGGTTTGTTTCCCTGCAATACGACTAGTTGATATGATAGAAAACTAAAGCATACAGTCTCTTATTCAAAGCCACATAAAAGTGATACAAAATAGTTTGATATATATGTCTCTCTTTGAGAGAGAAGATGCGGTCTCAGTTCTGGGGATGGCTTTGGAGACAGAGGGTATGTGATTTGACATCAGTGTATATCGTTAAATTACCTGCTTGACGTCACTACCATGGTTTGTGCTGTAGGTGATTCTGTGGCTGGGGACGTCCACGGCTCCGGGCACCCAGGTCACCCTCAGCATACTATGGGTGACCATTGGGAACTGAACACTCATTGGCGGTGGCAGAGGCACTGTAAGGGGGGGCAAAAAGTGAGGCAAGAGAAAGATGAAGACGATGGAAGATGAACAATTAGTCAGTGCACTGAAGCGACTTATTTTATTAGTGTCATCGGGACGTTTCTTTGCTAGATAAAGACTGGTGACAAATTAAAGGAACAAACTGAATAAACGAGTGAAGAAACTTAACTAATGCAGATGCTTCCACACAGGTGCGCTGCATGGTACAATTAAGGAATTAACATCCCATCATGCTCTGCGGCGTATATAGAAATTCTATGTGGCGTGTATAGAAAGGCCCAGTTGATTCTGATTTTGTATCAAAATGGCAAGAGGCAAAGGTCTATGTGACTCTGAAAAAGGGTTCATTGTTGGGGCAGAGATGGCAGGAGCTTCAGTCACAAAGACTGATCAACTGGCTGGTGTTTAAATAGGAACAGTGAGTATTGTGACATCTGCACTTAGATCCATGGGAAAGACGTAAGTACATAGGGTCGGAAATTGCGGTCGACAGGTCACATTTTTAATACTGCGATGCTCTTGCATTAGTGTGATATGTAAGGAAAAACAGAAGAGCAACTCCTCATCAGGTGACTGAGAAAGTCAATGCAGGATGTGATCAGACTGTGTCAGTGAGAACAGCCCGTCAATAATTACACAGAGATGAATGATTACAATGATGAAGGCACATTTGAGAGTTCAGTGGTGCAAAAACCACAGGCACTGGTCAACAGAGATGTGGAAAAAAGTGATGTGTTCAGATGAGTCATCCATATTCTTGACATTTGGGCGAGTGCATGTGTGGTGTACACCAAGAGAACGGTACAGGCCTGAATGCTTGACCCCTGCAGTGACTGGCATTTTTCTGGCATAGTTTGGGTCCACTTGCCCCCGTAGAGGGAAGGGTCACTGCAAATATATCGAAAGTTGTTCTGAGTGATCACCTTTATCCTATGATGAATCATTTCTATCCTGGTGGGGGTGATCTCTTCCATGCTGACAATGCTCCCCTCCAGTAGGGCAGGAGGGGTCACTGAATGGTTTGGTGACTATGAAAATGACGTGAATCACATGCTTTGGCCTTCGCAGTCACCAGATCTCAATCCGCTTTAGCACCAATGGGAGATTTTGGATCGACGTGTTACACTGCGCTCTCCATCACCATAATTGAAAAATCCTAAATGAGGGAATATCTTTTGGAAGAATGGTGTTCATCCCTCCAGCAGAGCTCCAGAGACTTGGAGAATCAATGCCGAGGTGCACTGAAGCTGTTCTGGCTGCACCTGGTGGCCCAACACCTTACTAAGACTCTTGGTGTTGGTTTTTCCTTTAATTTGTCACCTGTTTGTATGTTGATAACAGAAAAGGAAGAGAGAATAGTGAGTAAGGAAGATTTGTAAGAAATGAATAGAAAGCACAATGGTACAAAAAAGGAATGAGAAAGAAAAAGAGAAAAAGGTAGAGTGACATTGGTGTGAATTCTAATGAAAGAAGAAAAGGACAGAAAAATGAGAGCTCTATAAGAAAATAAGAAAATGTGAAAATAAAACTTGAGAAGTATAAAATAAGGGATGAGAACATTTTGGGACTTCTGAGTGTCTTACATGTAGCGGCAACAGCAGTGACAGGGTCACTGGGATCCTCATCATAGAGAGCATACAGAGTGACAGAGTAGTCTGTTGCCGGCAGTAACCCCGCCAGCTCCACCACTGTCTGATCTGCACTTAACTTCTCCTGCAGTGATAGAGTTTCAAAATACAAACGTGGAGTTAGAGGCTTGTTAATACATCTCAAGATTTAGTACAACACTTTGTCCTGAGATAGGATTGTTTCTGCCCACATTAGTGCAGGGCGGAACAGTAGTCATGTGGTAATAAGCCTGCTACAAGTCCCTACTTGATGCGAGGAAAGAGGAATTAAAGTAAATATATTTCTATGAAATACTCACACACACATCACTCCTCCGCCTGATGAAGGACAGTTGTGATTGATTTTTTTCCGCATTAAATAAAATGAAAGCACAACAGCAACATGTGGGTGTTTTTTTTTTCTTTTCGTCACATTAGTGTACAACAATACATCCATGCTGCTAACAGAACAAACAGTTACACTTGCAGCTTGCGATGGCTTCCCACAGTGGCTATGAATGACTTGGATTGGTGACAAATGCAAATGGGGCATATTTGTAATTCCAGCGACAGGAAAACTCTATTTGAACAGGGCCTAAGCTGCTGTTGCATTCTAGCGCTTCTTGCCTTGTACATTATGTTTTCACCTGCCTGCCTACCTGCTGACGTTGCCCTTTTCTGTCTGCTGACTACCTTGTTTATTGCTGGCTTGTAATTATTTGTATATATATTTATTTCAAACCATCTCATTTGTGCATCTACCTGCCCACACACGCAACACAGAGAGAAATCCAATTCCCACCTCCTTGGCGTCATCAGGTTCTCCATGGTTGAGAGCTGAGTACAGGATCATGTACTGTGTCGCACCAGGTGCTGCGCCCCAGCTCACTCGCAGCGTGCTGTATGAGGAAGGTGTCACCTCCAGGTTGGCAGGCATGGTGAGGGGCACTAAGTGAGGGAGACAGAAAGAGACAGAGGAAAGAAAGGAAGAGGAGAGTAGGGAAACATTGGAAGTGGTTTGTAGTATACAAACATGGCTTTACAGATGTTAATTAAACCTGCAGATGGGCTTGTTGAGCACATTTTTTGATTTAGTGGTGACTGAAGACTTTTGACACCTTGTTTATTCAATTTGCTGCTAGTTTTGTAACCAACTGAATAGTAACAAATCAGCAGTGACTGCAGTACATATCTGGACTAATTACAAGCAAATATTCCACCATATTTTGACCTGTACTTGTTGTGCCTTCCTTTGGCCTCCTTAAGTGTAAATTTGAAAAGAACAGATTGAAATGCATAATTTCTCTCAGAGAATCCATGGTAACGTTGAAGTTTTAGAGGAGATGACCAAGGAACAAACAGACCAGTTCAAGTCATCCTGTTGATTTCATTGAGCAGGTAAAATGGTTCACTGTTGAACTTAAATTGTATACTATATATATATGCAGAGGATGCCTGAAGCTTTAATGGAAGGAAATGACAATTTAGGATCTTCACTAAATTGCTGTGCATTCATCTTTGTGCATTCCATACAGAAGTAGCTGTGTATGGAAAAGAGATAGGACATATTGGCTTTGTGTTCCAACATATGTGAAGGTGCATATACTGAGAGACCAAAAAAAAAAAATTAAGAGACCACTGCAAAATTATCAGTTTCTCTGATTTTACTATTTATAGGTATGTCTTTAAGTAAAATGAACTTTTTTTTTCTATAAACTACCGACAACATTTCTCCTAAATTCCAAATAAAAATATTGTCCTTTAGAGCATTTATTTTCAGAAAATGACAGATGGTCAAAATAACAAAAAAAGATGCAGTGTTTTCAGACCTCAAATAATGCAAAGAAAACACGTTCATATCAATTTTTAAACAACGCAATACTTATGTTTTAACTAAGGAAGAGTTCAGAAATCAATATTTGGCAAAATAACCCTGATTTTCAATCACAGCTTTCACATTGCTGTTGGGTGACTTTGCCACTCCTGGTGCAAAAATTCAAGCAGCTCAGCTTTGTTTGATGGCTTGTGACCATCCATCTTCCTCTTGATCCCATTCCAGAAGTTTTCAATGGGGTTCAGGTCTGGAGATTGGGCTGGCCATGACAGGGTCTTGATCTGGTGGTCCTTCATCCACACCTTGATTGACCTAGCTGGCTGGCATGGAGCATTGTCCTGCTGGAAAAACCAATCCTCAGAGTTGGGGAACATTGTCAGAACAGAAGGAAGCAAGTTTTCTTCCGGGATAACCTTGTACGTGGCCTGATTCATGCGTCCTTCACAAAAGATGCATCTGCCCAATTCCAGCCTAGCTGAAGCACCCCCGGATCATCACCAATCCTCCAAATTTCACAGTGGGTGCGAGACGCTGTGGCTTGTAAGCCTCTCCAGGTCTCCATCTAATCATTAGATGACCAGGTGTTGGGCAAAGCTGAAAACTGGACTCAGAAGATTAGATTACTCCAGTTCAATGGTCAAATCCTTATGGTCTTTTTCAAACCTCAGCCTGGCTCTTCTTTGCTTCTCATTGATGAAGGGCTTTTTTCTAGCTTTACACGACTTGAGCCCTGCCCCTAAGAGCCTGTTTTGAACCGTTCTCGCCATGCAGTTCACCCCAGCTGCCATTTGCCATTCTTTTTGTAGGTCACTTGATGTCATCCTATTGTCATCCGGTTGCTGACTGACATTCGAATGAGTTGACGGTCATCCCGGTCAGTGGAGAGTTGTTTTCGCCCTCTGTGGTCTATAGCTATGTTATCCCCAATGTCTGCTGCTTGACCTTGTTCTTATGAATGGCCGTCTTAGAAATTTTAAGAATGGAAGCAACCTGACGCTCACTGTATCCCTCTGCCAGTAAAGCCAGAATTGAACCCTTCTTTTCCTCACTCAAAACTTTTCTTTTGGCATAGTCAACAGTTATTTTTGAGTCCAGTTACTTCTGAGGTACTACTAGCACTGTTTTTGCCATCCAGCAAGAGCACAATGATGACCACAGTAGTGGTTTTTATACTTTTCCTCGTTAAATAAGATTTGGTTCAGGTGATCACCTCATCAGTACCTAACTAAGTGGAATGAGGTGTGCTTGTTTTGGAATTCAACAAACATTGGTATGGAATGGCTGTCATCCATGTAGAGATGCTGATTTCAGAAAAATTTGCAGTGGTCTCATAATTTTTTCCAGAGCTGTATATTGGTTATGCTGAAATTTGATATTTTTTTAGTGCAACATAGTACTCATGAGTGAGCAGGGCTACAGTGTTTTGCTAAACACTATATACAAGGCTATTAATAGACACAATACAGATTGTTACAGGGACTGAATCAGTGCCCTCTGAGTAACAGACATGCTTTCACAGACAGGAGCCCAATTTGCCTCTGCTGAACTTATTATTTAAAACATATTCCTCTTGGCAGTTGTGTTTTTTTTTATATATAATGCAACCCTGTTAAAGTCAATGTAATGGAAAACTGTTCACAAATGACAATCTCACTACAGCCAAAATGGTAAAAAGAAAATATATATATGATGCTGTTTTGTTCAGAAAGAATTGTAGCAGGTCTCCAACTTACGGTTTTGACCACATGTTAATTGTTCACTCTAAAATGTCAAAAATATTGATGAGAGTCCATCATAAATCAGCAGAAGAATGCCCGTCATAAGCATGACCAAGAAACCAAAAACACTCTAATGATATTGTATAAAGAAGAGGAAAGAAAGTAACCTACTCTCTGCACCTGTGAGACTGTAAAGAGAAAATGTTTGGTTATTCTACTTGATAAATAGATGGAAGGATAAGGCTGGCAATATTCTATACTTTTGTTATTGTCAACAAATCTCATGAACTATCAAAACCGACCATGTGTTAGTATGTCTGTCAATACTTCCACCTTCCCCAGCCTGCCTGTGGCACTCAGCCTCAAGTGAATTGGTTCTGACAGAAAATGCTCATCTTGATCAACAGGTCACAAATAAATAAATTTAAAATATTTTTAGGAAGTGGTAAATCATTTCCTAAAACAATTGGGCACTATAGTATTTGAAAAAAGTTTTTTAAATGGTACTGAAGCAGGAGGGAATAGTGAATTTGTTGGGGGCTACTTTCAGCCATGGATTTTTATGTAATAGTGAGCATTTATGGCAGCAGGATGTGTATGTGGGATTAAGTCAATATAAACTACAGAGTTTGTGTTCATTGCACTGAAATGTATATATTTTTTAATAGTTTTTGGACAACAAAGGACCTCTATGACACAGAGGAATAAGATACATTGGGCTTTGGCTATACACACAATACTTGTTAGTCGGATTAATTAATTGTTGGTTTTGGTCTTTTCATAGGATTTGTTGACAATAAAAAATGGAATAGCAACAAATTTATCCTTTAAATGTAGCATATCATCCAGATGAAAAGAAGTGCTGAGATGCATTATTTCAACTTTCATTTCAGTGTTGACTAAGATACTGCAAGTGACACACTGACAAACAAAAATATGTGACTGATAAACAAACAAATCCTTTAAATTACAATATTTACAGTGATGTCAGTCTTACATGTCGTGACAGTTCCTCTGAGTGCCAGGCCAACATTATCTTCATACACAGGGAAGATGGACACATGGTACAGTGTCTGAGAGGAGAGGCCTTCCAGCAGCACAGTCGACTCTGAGCCGGCCAATACGACCTAGAGACAAAGCATCACTTACAGTCAGACAAAGAAATGCATAAAACTCCAACACTTCTAAAATTCTGTATAAATTAACCTTTTGTATGAAAACACTATTTTACCATCCCACACAGAACCACGTCATTTTCCAACAATAACACAAAAATCGCAAAAAGATTCCACATAAAGCACAAACCCAGATAAATGGAAACTGCTGGAAAAGTGGAAAAATATCAGTAACTAATTAAATGTGGTACCTACAACATATTTAAGCATAAATATATTATTGTAAAATTATGGCCTGTAACCGGCTATTAGAGAGTTATCAAGCTGTCAGGTGAATTTGAGCAGGGCATTGTTTTACATGTCATTTCAAAAAAGCTCCAAATAGATTGTATAGGCTTGTTGATATATTTTTGGCAGTGACACTGGTGTTTCTCAAAATACAATAAACAACCCACTTTACTGAAGAAAATACACAAGGTGGTAAACATGTTTTGCTAATTTTTTCCTCTCTCTGAAAGCTTTAGCAATGTCTGTGCTGAAAGAAAAGTGTTTTTCTGGTTACAATCAAGCACATTTCACCCAGAATTGGAGTACAATGTACAATACAATGTGGAGGCTGCTTGGAATTCTTCATGGTGGAAGTCCTTTGTTTATATAACTCTGCTTAAGTCTAATTACCTAATGTGGTAATAATTTATGTGCGGCAACATTTCTGACCTCCTGTGGTCTCTGACCCTCTGCACTGTGATAAACCACTCTGTACTGTTGGACTTGCTTAGCAGGATTGATCCAGTGGAGCTTCACTTCTCTGGAGCCCAGTTCAGAGAAGCGCAGATCAGTAGGACTGGGGTAGGAGAGGGCTGGGTCTGCTGTGGGTGCAGGCTCAATTCCTGGAGACACAGTAACAAAGGATTCGTTCATTAGACCTCAATGAGATATCATTTGAAAAGCAAAATACATGCATTGCAAAAAATAAGGTTTGCATTTCAAAAACAAGTGTCTGACAAGTTGGCTGAAAAAGAAAGACAGACAGGTAGGCAGGTAGACAGATAGATGCAGTAGATAGGTTACGCTTTGCAATGCCACGGTCCTCTATCCTCCCACACAGGATGTGGACCAGTCGTGCCACCAGTTTACTTAGAAGAGGGAAGTCATTGACATTGTAGACGTTCAGATCCACTGGCTCCGATGCCACTTGTCTCAACTCGGCTTCATCAGCGTTCTTCACACCTGAATAACACAAAGTTATAAAATGGTTCAACCTATTTAACACAAAAACCCTTTAAACCTTAATAACTCCAAACACCTAACACTGAGAACATTACAGGAACTGTATTACACAACGACAATAAAACCACATCCGGTTAGAAATTGTTAAACCCCTCTCATGTCCCAGAGGCTGAGTAAATACAATAACTCCATATTGCTCACAGTCCCATGGCGCACAGAAAGGCAGGGGATGAACGTGACTGGATCAAAGAAAACACAAGCTATAAGAAACAGCTAAAGGTAAAAGTATTTAGTCTCTTTTCTTTTCAGTCTCACCTACAGCGATGATCTCGACGCCCGAATTCTTCAGCCGGTTCGCCGCAGCAATGGCGTCATCCTGAGATTTTCCATCGGTCAACAAGACCAGGAAAAATGGTGTGTCTGACCTCGCTCCTGCCTTGGCCTTCATGTTCTCCTCCATGACGTGGAGCAGCGCCTGGCCTGGGGGGTGGATGCATGCTTACACACACATTACAGTGTCAAACAATATTGAAGGTGTGTCCTGTGATGTGTGTTTACCTGTAAATGTGTTTCCTCCCTTATATCTAAAATTCCTTACTCCCTCCAGCAGCTGGTCTTTAGTAGTGAAGTTGTTGAGATGCCACTCTGTGCGAGGGTCACCACTGTACTGGGTCAGACCTAGGGGAAAAATACATCATTACACAAGATTTTATTATTTTTTTGTGTGACAAGCCATTCGGAAAGGCAAATCCATTATACTTTAAGTGGTTAATTTTAATATTCTTTTTGTTTTATTTTGTATTTGTCTTCATCTGTTGTTGTTACTACAGAGCTATCTAACCAAAAGCTCACACTGTAACTGTAAAGACTTTGGGAGGCTATAAATTGATTGTATTATATCACTTTCTGACACTAGCAACATTACTATTTATTTGCAAGCAAACAGTGCTGATTATTTGTATTCTATAACAACCAGCCTGATGAAATGCATTACTGTAAAAGCTCTGAATGAAGGAGAAGCTAAAG
Source organism: Xiphias gladius (assembly GCF_016859285.1). NCBI lineage: Eukaryota > Metazoa > Chordata > Actinopteri > Istiophoriformes > Xiphiidae > Xiphias > Xiphias gladius. The sequence continues at coordinate 3,877,851 of NC_053417.1, forward strand.
GAGTATGAAAAGTAGGAATAACAGGGTTAGCCTGAAGGATGAAATACACTAAGACCGCACAAAACATTGTTCAAGTGGAAGCAATAAAAGGAGTTAAAATAGCAAATAAAACAGAAGCGCTGAAATTAGCTGAAATGTACAGAAAGGGTACAGAAAAGGTCGCTATTTAAATGTGTCAGCCTGACAGTTGAAATATAAGCACTGAAATAAGCTGAAGTATACTAAAGAGGGTTGAGGTATGAATTGTGTTTTCAATTGGTTCCTGGCAGTTACTTGCTTTATAACATGTGGTTGTTAGCGCTTTCCCAGTAGTTGCTACGGTTTCTCTATTAGGTTGCTCGGTGTCTACTATGGTATTCCTGTCAGTTGCTAGATCAATAAAGGTGGCTGTTTACAAGTGGTTGCCAGTCCACTCTAGTTGTTTGCTATCGCATTGGTAAGTAGTTGCTTGATGGCTGCTATGGTGTTGCTAGGTTTATAATAAGTGGTTCTTAAGGTGTTCCAGGTGGTTTCTATGGCATTTTCTAAGTGGTTTCTAGGCAGTTTCTAGGGTGCTCTGTGCTGTACCAGGGTATCTGTTTTGTGGATGTGTGTGTGTGTGGACGTATGCACAAGCAGACATACAGTATGGCATATAAATGTCATACTGATTGATGGTGCAGTGGAAAAAACAAACATATACACATCATACATGTCATAACTTATGGTATACCCCTTAAACAGTCTGCACCTTGGTAACAGGCAGTATGAATGATGATGTGAAAGGAACAGAAGACACAGGAAACCCACTGTGTGGCACTGTGTTTGCATAAATACCACCCACAGAAGGGATTAGAGATGGCTTCACCAACACAATCCCCGACACACCGATCCTCACCGATCTGAATGTGGTCCGGCCCAATGTTGAAGGGTGTAACCAGGCCCTCCAAGAAGTCTCGGACACGTCTGAAGTTGGTGCGTCCGATGCTCCAGGAGCCATCCACCAAAAGCATGATGTCCGCCGCTGCATCGCTGGTGCACTCATATGGTTTCCTTGGAGACATGCCTTAATAAAAGGAAAAATGAAGTAAATAATGTTGAACTGATCAGAGACGGATCATTTCCAGAGACTTGTTGAGTGTATGGTAAAGAGCAGTGAAGCTGTTCTGGATTGACATTGTAACACCTTATTACGACATTTCATACTGGTTTTTCTTTTCATTTGTCAGCTGTCTGTATATTAGAGAGTCATGGGTAAATGCATGGTTTTTAAATCAGGAAACAGATGGCTCTGTGCAGTAGGGCAGGCAAAATTTGTAAGTGTAGATGCGTCAACATAGCACATACATGAACATGAATGAGTTTCCATGCATGTTTATGTGTGTGTTCCCTTGGATTATGAGGGAGAGGACACATGTGCCCTACAGCCGAATAGGATGGCCTGTCATTATCCTTTCCTTTACCTGTCCCTCCCGTGTGTAAACACTGTCATCACATTTCAAACTAACACTTACTACTCTCGAGCCGTTTGTTCCTAACTCATAAGAAGAGCCGAAGTTGATGGTGGCCAGACGCTCCTTTAGATAACTTGCTCTACTTTCTGCTTAAAGGGAGCTGTCTTAATCATTACCATCATGTTTTGGCTCATAAAAGTAATAAATGTCTTTAATAGTAGTTCAGGCATGAGTTTGTCATGTCACGTTTTTGTAACACTGGAGAGCAGAGGTTACCTGTAACCGGCTGGGTAGGGAAGGGCGTCTTCCGGGAATTCTCCTCGGCCCGTTTACCCTGTGTTGTCCCCTGCTCCTCCTTGTTCTCCACCTTAGACCGATTCCGCTCTTTTTCTTTCTTCCTTTTCCTCTTCTCTTTGGCAGTTTTCTCTGTGGCCTCATCAGGCGGCTGAGAGGGTGGTTCTGTAGCTGGGGGCTCTGGAGGAGAGAGGTAATGGAAAGCACATGGGTGGGGTTACAGTAAGATAAGCAAAGACCAGTTGAGGCTGTACATGACAGGAAATCTACTGTTGACATTAGATCAATCTGACTTCCTAAGTATCAAAGGGAAAAGTGAGAGAAAACATGATTTCCTTGTTAACACATAAACATTATTTATTATGATGAATAGGTTACATTTTTTTGCCTCACAGATTCAACGTCAACAATTTCTAACAAATCCTCACCCTCCTTCTCCTCCATCAATCTTGTCCCTGCTTTTATTTCCTGTGTTCCCTCTTGTTCTCTAAGGATGGTTACTCCACCTGCTGTTGCTGGGCTGTCATTATTGTGTGTGTATTTGTGCCAAACCTCTTTGGTGAAGCCCTGCATAAATACAGTATACTGTGCTACAGTATACATGTGTGCTTGCTTGGTTGTAGGTGTGTGCTGGCAGCATTTCCGTTTCCTCTCCTCTCTGTCAGCTTTATAATGACAGAGGCCATCAAAGATCACACCAGAAAGTAGCAGTCAGGCTTCTGATTAAGACAAAAATCATCTTCTCACAGCACCCAGTGTTTTAGGTTCTTTGCACTAGATACTAGCTTCTTTTAGAAATCATTTTAAAATCTTACTCGGTTCAAATAAGGCTTTACATAGCCAGGCGTCAGCGTAGATCTGTCCCAAAAGGCCTCTTAGATCCGATGGGTTAGGTCTGTTAGCTTTTCCAGAGTCTAGGTTAAAGTCCAAGGATGATCAACCTTTTGCTATACTGGTAACATAGCTTTGAAAAAGTTTTCCAGTTAGTATTCACTCTGCTGGCACTGTCTCAGCTTGAAATCATGCCTTAAAATATGTTTTTATAGACTTGCTTTGTCTGGCCACTAGACTTATTTGTTCATATAATTAAACTTGCTAACACCAGATTTTGTTCATTTTTACTCATGTATTTCTATTTATGTGCCAGATTTGTATAACTGTTTTTTACTATATTGATACTGGTTTTATAAGTAACTATGTTTCTTTGTTGTTGTTTTTATATGTGTGATTGTCTTTTTACGCTGTCTCCATGCACTGGAAATCGCATTGTACTCTTGCTTAACATGCAATTAATAATTTGCAAATAAAGTTTTTTTTTTATATTATAATACAGTATTAATACAGACTATGTTTCAAGGTCAACGTTGCTGTATGAACTGCCTCTTACTTTGCCAGGATCCAAGTCATCATACCGTAATACTACCATGGTGTGTGTGTGTGTGTGTGTGTGTGTGTTATTATCTACTTGCATGCACTACCTGTAGTAGTAGTAGCAGCATTGGTGGTGGGGTCTGGATACAGAATTGTCGGCAGGCCCAGCAGAATTTCCGTTGCATCATCCAGGTCTCCTGACCCTGACCCACCTGGCAACGTCTTCTTCCTCTGCTCCCGACTACCACTGCGGATCATTTCTTCCTCCCGCAGACCGTCCACTGGAAGAGAGAAAGTGCAGCTAATGGAATCATATATGAATAATTTATATTTATTCGTATTAATGTTAAAAATATTACAATACTGTCAGTGGTGTAGACCTCTGATACCTTCTTGAGAGTCAAAAGTTGTAAAACAAAAAAAAAACAAATCATTTTTATACAATTTCAAAATGAATTGTAGATGTACCAGTATACAGCACATATGAAGCTCCTTTGAATCCCAATCCAAATGGAATAACTTTACTATCTAATAATCATTAGCCTCTGTACAGAGAAAACCAATCCCTCTGCATCTTTAAACAAAACTAAAAGTCTACAGCCATAGCGGCATAAAGCAGAAAATCTGGCCTGATGGTGTTGCTAGATGAAAAGCTGCAGTACCACCAAAGTTATTACAATTACTCCTGAGGGAAACATGAATTTTTGAATTTCTTGTTGACTTCAAACCACAAATGTCAACCTCATGGTGGTTACATAGGAAAAGTCAGGGGGTCAACAAAGTCATTAGGATTCATCCACTGAGGACCATGAATATCTGTGACAAACGGATCAACATTGCCATCCCTAAAGCTGTTCCACTGGCAAGGCTGAAAGCAGTCTGTATATGAAGATCATAGCTGCATAAGGAAAAGCACACAATGTGATTGGAATATAAGTAAAGTCTGCACATTAACAATACGAATCATGTTTGTTTTTTACAAAAAGTGTTATTCCCCTGCCTTTGAGTAAAATGACTGCAGGCCAGTCTGAATGCTGATAATGCAACAGCATGACTGGAAAACATATCTATTTTCAGGTAGGTTTGAATTTCAGTTCAGAGAGATAAAACTGAATATGCCAAAAGCAAAGATTGAGTTGTTTGTTGTATTATATTACTTTCCTGGCTTAACCGCTTCACAAGATCTTGTTCGCAAATCCTTGCCTGGAGTAAAGAGACAAGGTCAAAAACAGCAAATTGAGGGTGAAATTTCCAAGGAAGTAAGATCTGCCTTAACACAGTAACCTACTATCACTAGCGAAGCTCAAAATAAGTACTGGGCCCAGAGGGGCTTAAAGCAAGTGGAAAAGGTGAAGACGCATCAGGAAAGGAATTCCCAGACTGCCATCATTCCAGCAAGACAGCCGGTGTTACAAATTTCCAAGTCAACATGTTTTTCTGGCCTGCCCGGACATGCTTGACTCGACACAGTAACCTACTATCACTTGCACGGTTCACAAGCAACCACAGGCTATATCCAAATATTATACAATCTAATATGAGCCCCAGGAGGGTTTTAATCACAGTGTAAGAATAAAATGTCAAAGGAAAAAGGGGCCCACAAATCAGGGGGAATCAATAGACAGAGAGCTGTGATGCAATTCGCTGTCACTGTTTTAGGATAAACAATGATGGAGCCAGAGACAGAGATGTCTGAAATAACCTGAGGGACAATAAGTGCAAAATGTAATGCCAATTCCCATGCAGAGCCTAATCCTCCATACACAGGTCCAAATCGCCATCCCTCCTTTTTTTCCTCAGAAATGACCTGTAAACTTAAGACAAACTGTTCTCCTCTCTGCAAGCTGCTTGTCCTTCAACACAGTCTCACAATGTGGGTAGAAAGCCATTACTGACTGTAAGTTTGCTGGTAAGGCTGCCTTTGTGAGCCACAGAGGAACAAATGTTGGTGGGCAGATTTACAACCCAGGAACACACTTAACTCACGTGAGTACACACAATAAGTTCAAACACAATCACTTTCAGCCTGTAATCCAGCTAGAGTAGCACTGTGTGTACATAAGAATGTCAAAAATGCACTGCTTCCTATAATATGACTTTGCTGTCTTCCAATGTCAGATTACCTACTGAGTCGACAGCAGGTCCTATAGCATTTCTTTTTATCTCTAGTCAATGTTGTACATCACATCATGCCTGTGGATTTTATGTCCCCTTTTCACCCCCCCCGGGAAAAAAAAAACTGCAGCATATTTTGTGAATTCCAGTTAATCAGAAATAAAATTTATGGATCACAGATAAATTCTAATTCCTCCCATCCACCTCGCCGTGTTTCTTACTGGTGAATCGTCTCTTTGCGAGAAGTTTCTCTGTGGTCCCATTGAGCACAAGGACTTGGAGGGCGTATTCCTGACTGGAGTCCAGTCCTGCCACGGTTGCACGGCCCCGTGTAGTGGTCAGCATCAGCTCTGGCTGTGGAACCTCTGGAAAAGCAGACAAGCATTTTGGTCGATAAATGACTGCCTTGGTATTGATATGAGATTAAGTCTAAAGGGTAAGTCATGTTTCCTGATGTCCCCTTAGATCTTCTGTGCTGCACAAGTATTAAAAATAAGCAGGAGAGAGTCTGTTTTTTAGTTTTGAGATACACTAAAGAAACCCTTATACATCCAAACATTAAAAAATTCAAGAGTCAAATAAACTAAACATATTCAAATTACACAAAATACTGAAAAAAACTACAAAGAAAACTATAAGCTAGAAACCAAGTGTACATTAAGTTGACAGGACTGCTTCGAATCCTGCAAGATGTTTTGCTCCAGGTTTCATATTACGTCATCATTATATCCTTTAAATTGTTCCATTTTAATGTTCCTAATAATGTTCACTGAATTTTCTGGATGTTCTTATAACATAATAATTAAAATTACAGTACAGCCTTAATTGTCTTCTTGATCTCGTATCATATGTCACAATAGATATTTGAGTGTGGGGTCAACTTCATTTTTTGTATTATAAAAGTGAATGTTGTTTTAATGTAAAACATTAAAACAACAAAAAAAACTACATGTAAAACATGTAGTGTTTACAAAAAAAACATTACCACAAGATAAGTGATAAAGTACTGATGGCCCTCCCTCTCCACAGTCTACTGGCCTTGGATGTCTGAGTCAGATCTGCTTCTGCGAATGTGTTTTCCCAAGAGTTTACGCTGTAAAGGTCAACAATAAATATGTGAACCAAAATGTCTAAATGTTCCAGCACAATGCTGCAGAAATACTGGAATTGTACGAATTTGAAAATTCTCTGCTACAGTCATTTTTACAGTGGCACAGACAATATCCGGTACCATGATGTGCAGCCTGTAAAATACAGGCTTATGTACAAACTGTATTTTACTAGCGGGGGAGTTTTCAGCAGTTTGTTGTGTAATCCCTCCTTCTACTCCCATCTTGTCCTCAAAATCTTTTCCTGATCTATACAAATGATACACTGCTTCCTCTTCTGTCGTCCACTCCAAATCACAGATCTATGTTGCAACCTTCTGCAATTCTTTTGAGCGGATCTCCCGGAATTGTACTGTCTTGCCCCTGTAATCTCATCATCCCACCCCCCAACACCCCCACCCCCGACCCTACACCTTTAGGCATGACAAGTCTTGTGTTGGACTGAAAACGTCTTCTAAGCCCCCCTCTGTCTCTCTTTGAGACCTGCCTGGGCTTAGCTGTACAGTGTGGAATGGGAGATAAGAGGGTGACAAGACGAACAAAATGTTAAGGAGGAAGTTAGAGGGGCAGGAAAAATCACAAATGTGAAGGCGGAGGGGAGGGGAGGTAGCTGCATTCTTATCCAAACCATCGCCTGTGAAGTAAGAACTGACACATCCATGGCAGTCTGGATTGCAAGTGAGATTAAAGGCACCTTCACACTACATTTACAGTATATGCTGGTTCAAACTAGAGAAGGGGGAATCAAGGCTTGAACTTTAGACATGCATGATGCTATAGAACGTTTCTGATCAGATTGGGACTACATTTTGGCCAATCCATTTCATGATACAGTACCTGTTCTGATGTCTTCGCATCGGCTACCAGTACAAGCAAGAGCTGATTTCAAAATCCTCCTTCTCACTTATAGTTTAAGACTTTAAATGGTTTGGCTCCTTTGTACATCTCTAATCTTATTGCTCCGTGTGATCCATCACATCCTTTGTGTTCTCTTGATGCTGATTATTCAACTGTTCCTCCATTTAAGAAAAACTCTTTCTGCGGTGGAGTTTTTGCCAGTTGAGCTCTCCCTCTGTGGAACTGCCCATTTGGGTATAAAGCTCTGTTGAGAATTTCAGATTCAGTTTGACAACATATCTTTTCTCCGTATGCTATGGCCTTTCTGAGTTTCAACAGCTGGAAAATCATCAACTAATTTTTTCTTTGACAAGGAGTTACCCCAATTCTGTTCTCATTACCTGATCTCTATCACTTTTTAAATTTCTAACCTCAATCCTAATGTCATATTAACATTATTGCCTGTGTGTGTGTGTGTGTGTGTGTGTGTGTGTGTGTGTGTGTGTGTGTGTGTGTGTGTGTGTGTGTGTGTGTGTGTGTGTGCTTTGGGCGTGTGAAGTCATGTGTTTTTAACTTTAAGTGTGCAGAGAGTCTTCGGGTTGTGTGTGCTTTAAATAAACGTAATGTGACCTTGAAGTTTCTGTAGCATTTGGATTTCCCTAAACTGCAATTCAGGGGCCTAGGCCTAAGACTGAAAGTATACAAAGGTATGTGGACAAGGATGTGCACATACCTTTGGCCATATACTGTATCATACATGAACCTGCACAATTAAAATGCATTACTACTTTAGAACAGCTGAGAGAGGCATGGCAGCAGGAATGGGAATGGAAATCAAAAATGATCTGTGGGGATGTTGGAGGGAAGTTGATTATTCATTACCATAGCAGGCATCAGCTATGAATATTCAAAATGCTGCACAGATATTACTTGCCTCCTCCTAAAGTGTAATGTACAGTATGTTGCTATACTGCATCTATTTATTGCAAATGCAAGAACTCAATATACTGTAGGTTATATTACGCCTGTGTTGTTAAGATATCTTATCAAGTAAATTCCTTTGTGCGAAAATTTCACACGATTATTTTCATCACTTCAAAGGGAAAGTCTCACCTGAGATGGGTCTCACTCGGACCTTGTAGCCCTGAACGGGTCCATCAGCCTCCTTCCATTTCATCTGCAGTCTGTCCTCAGACAGGACTGTCAGCTTGAGACGACCTTGAAATTCACAGATACAACGGAGGAGAAAACAAATAAACAAACAAAAAAAAAATTTAGGTTTTGAATTGTAAGAGAATCTGCACGTCACCTAGTCAAGGATCTGGGTCAAGAGAAAGGTGGGAGCGGGACAGTTGCAGGATTTTCAGAGATCAAAGAAACAAACCCTCTCACTTCCTTCTCTCTATATAAAATCCATCTCTTGTTTCAACTTCATCTACATAATTTCCAGCAGAGGTTTTCTAACAAGCAGCGTCTTTCATATTGCTCTCCTCTCGCCCTCCATCCATCCCTCTCTCCAGCTGCCCGTTCATCCATCAAAGCACGCCCTGTCCTCTTGTCTGGTAAAGAAACAGGAACTGGACACTGGTGGGGGACTGGAAGGTCAGAGGTCATGTCAGAAGAACGTCACAGACGTACACTGTGTCAGGGTTTTTTACGTACCATGTGTTGGGGTAATAGATGGAGAGGAAGATGAGGGGGGAAGGGGAAAACGGAAGCAAAGAAGACAAAGGAGTGTAGACATGAACATGAACCACAGAACTATGTCTTCATCGCTTCTGTGGATGTATGAGCCTCGGCCCTCAACAGATCTTTCTCTGACTCGCATGTATGTATGCATCTGTGTATGTGACTGTATATTAGGGCCAGGGGCCTCTGGAGGGTCATCTTTCTCTTGGATGCCTGGCATAGGATCAGATAAGATCTGATGGGGTTTTAGAGAGACTGGGGTCAAGGTCTACCAGACCCACTAACAAAAACAACTTTTCCAGGCAGACGGGCCTATACCTAGACAAGCACAGTAGCTGCGTTGTATTTCCTGATTTGGGGGGTAAGAGATTCATGTGGTTGTGGCTGACGTTTTTTAGTTCAGCGCTGGAATAGTAAGCCATTTGAGCCTGCTCATTGTTTTTTTAATTTGTTTTTTCATGAAATGTAGAATAAAGTAACCACAAAAAAAATATAAAAATTACGAAATTCTCAAAAGCAGGTCAAAATGATTGAAAAGCACTGCCCTGTGATGTACTGTTCTTCTAAACTAGCAGAAGAAAATATATTTTAAATGAATCAATATGCTGAAAATACTAATTAAATATTTATTATTAATTAGTAAAAATCATACTTTTTTGATAATGAAAGGTTATTCAGTTGCCAAGTAGTAGCCTCTGTATCAGTAGTGAGTGTTTCAGTAGTTTGTTTTGGCTCTGAATCCAGTAGAAAACCTTTGGGATGTGGTAGACCAGGATATTGGAAGTATCATGTGCAGCTGACAAATCTGCAGAAATGATGTGATGCAGTCTCATCAACATGGAGCAGAATCTCAACAGTATGTTTCCAACGTCTTGTGGAATCCATGCCATGAAGAACTGAGGTTGTTTTGAGAGCAAAGCGAGGCCCTACCCAGTGTTAGTGTGGTGTTCCTAATAATGTGCTCACTGAGAAAACATGGTAATAGGCCTGCAAATTGTATTTTTCTTGCTTGAAATGTGCTACAGTCACGGTGTGTCCACACTGAGAGCGTTTCAGCCATGTTTTCCAGTTATCTGTCTCACAGGCTGCAAGTTAGCATTTGGCTTTGACGGCGACACCTTTATTAAAGTGTAACTTTGCCCCCAGCTCAGATGCGTGACCACAAGGCAGCTATGCTAGAGGGTTCCTTGGAGGTAGAGGTCTTTTCCACTCCAGAATCTCCTGAAGCGGACATTAGTATGGTGGAAGACCGTGGTGGTCCCGTGCCGCATCAGTTCGAGCCATTGGCTCCTACTTCAGTAATGCGCTCGGAGCCGAGCATGTAGTTAGAATAGCAATCTCTGAAAAATGCCAATTGCAAAAATACATAGCAGTGTTTTGCTATTGAGGGACCTGCTGCCGTCTGCAACCACTGCCGAGACATATGAGAATCTGAAGGGAAAGAATACAGTCCGCTGGTGCTTCTATAGCTGCCAGAAGCACAGGTCTGATGCAAGGGGGTTAGCAAAAAATAGCGTAAACTCCCGTGAATGATGAATCTCGATCGATTTGAAAATGAGCTCGGTTTCACAGACTCCCACGAAAGGACGGGCGCTGGGGGACGTAGGACACCCACCTATGATTAGAGGGTGTTAACATTCTTTTTTTAAATATAAATTTCATGACATAAAGATGCCCCTAACGGTTGGCTCTATGTCAGCATTGGCCTTGCAAGGTTCAGGATGACAGTAGATGGCGTGTTGAGCCATTTTCAACCCATGACATGCCCATTTTTATAAACCTGGAAAGAAATGTCAATATCAACACTGTGTTTCATAACAGTGCACTCATGTCATTTAGTTTAGAGCTCAAAAAACATCTGTAAGTGTGCAGTACCTCTTTGAAAGCAAAATAACTACTAGTGCAAGCACCTCTAATGTGATGAGCAACTGTAAAAAACATAATAAACTAAATAATAAAAATTATGTATAACTATGAAAATTGGACAATACATAAAAAGATTGACTTGGGTAAAGACATTGTGTTTGATAATGTTATTGTTTCGGTAAAATATTTTCTATTAGAATATAAGTACATTACAGTTCATTTTCATAACATCTAACAATTCATTTTTGAGATTTTATGACACTGTGTTTGCTAATGTTATTGGTTATGTTAGAACACTGTATATCGTTTGGGACACAGCTAGCTAACTAGCTAGCATTCCCAGCAGTTTGACTCTTTACAAAAAAGAACAAGGCTATGGCACTTTTTTACAATGAATTTTCTAGGGATAATATAGTGGTATACAGTAGGTTTATACCATAGAAGACAAAAATAACGTGAAGTAGCTGTTTTGTGTTAGTACTACAATTTTATCAATAGCAACGTTCGCCACATTTTGTAGCTAAATCATATTTACTACCAAAGGCAAACTACAATACAACACAGATGTATTTCTAGACTGTGGGGACCCTGCTAGCATGCCTTCCTTCAGCCCCATCATCTCTAGCTGCGTATGTGACACACTGTCCTTTGAGTAGTAATCAAAGGGCTATATCGGCCACAAAAGGTACTCTACCTTGGCCATGGACCCCTGGGGACAGCAGCAGGAGGACACTGAGCAGGAAACACAGCATTAGCCAGAGAGATGACGATGATGATGTGAGGAGGGGAGGAGACATGAGACAGGTGGAGCCTGTAAACATGAAAAACAAAGGTATTCCTATTTTATTATTATATATGATATCACTACTATTATTTGTATTCATTCATATTTATATTATTTTATTTAACATATCTCCTGTATATATAAATATATAAATTTGAGTCAAGTGACTTTGCTGATGTGGAAAAACCTAGTATCTCCTGTTGATCAACATAAAATTAATCAGCAACAATTCTGAGTAATCACTGAAGTAATTGTTTCAGAAAAAAAAAATCACTTGTCCAGCTTGTCAGATGTGCTGATTTGGTGTTTTTCTTTCTTTTCCATGATAGGGACCTTAATTTGTTCGGGTTTGAACTGCTGAAATCCGAATATGTCAACTTACAGCATTATTCACTATATTCTGATATTTTATAGATAATCAAGAGAATAATGTGCAAATCAATAAGTCATGAAAATAATTTAATATTGATTGACATTGTGCTTTTCTGGAAAGATTCACTGGCTTTTGAATAAGTGGCAGATAAAATCCTTTTGTAACATCTCATGTTGGAAAAAGAAAAAGAACAATTTGTGTTTCCCGACCTGGCACCGACAATTCCTGTCACCTTTTCCCATGGGAACTCTTTTATGGCTGACTCCCGACTACAGGGGCTCTTCAGTGCATGTCCCCATTACAGACCCTCAAACTTCAGACAGCTAATGACATGCACAGGGCTGTAATATTAACTAACACGCAGCACTTTAGGAGGTCATAAAACCAACATGCCTCTGTCTTACACGGCCAGCATTTAACAGTGTACAAAATGTACACTAAATGCCTTCAACTAATTCTGGATTTTTCAACTGCACATACTAAATTATTTGAATGTTTTTAATACTTATTCTCTCATGAAGAAAGATTATTTGCAACCATGGGATTTTCTCATGTACAACAACTGTCTTTGAGTCTTAAGAGTCCTTGTTTTCACTCTGCTACAATACATCTGTATATGATGATCATAACTAGGTGTCATTTGCATTTGGGGGAGGGGGGACATAAATCAAAAAGTTGCAGACAGTGCACCTGTCTGCCTGCCTTTCAGACACAGAGGAAAAGAGGGGTACTGTTATGCAGTGCAGGTGGGTCTACTTGCCGAGGGGATTGCAGATTGTCCTCTTTCCCTGAACCCCTTGCAATTCAGTTATCTGAGCAATAAAAATACGGACAACAGCATTTAACTCTGGACTTAACTGTCGGTTTTTTTTCCACAACTGACCTCTTGAGTCATCCGATTTCTTTTTTTTCCTTTTCTTTTTTTTTTGCACGAACCCTGAAGTATACGCGGGAGCCAAAAGATCACTCTGACCAAATCATGCAGTCAGGGCTCTTTATGTGGGTGTTACTGTGCCAAATGAGAGCCTATTTGTAAAGAGTCGGTTTTTCTCTGGTCTGGTTCTCCTTACTGCGTATCTGAAGATGACTACACTGCAGTGAGACTAAAGTGGTCTCAAGTGAGTACCATCATTCGTGTAGTGATGCCTTTACTGCCCTTGGGAGTGATCTCACCGAGACAAAATGACCAGCACGAAATAGCCTGAACGCCTGTTAACCCGGCGAGCGTCCAGGTGGCCTACCGGGGAGGGGACGGGGGGAAAAATGTGCAACACTGGACTCCAGAAATCTGATTTGGTGTTGAGCTCAGCGATGTCATAAATAGGCCTTAGCTGACTTTAAAAAAAATGGCCATACTCTGTACAAATGGATAGAGTAATACGAAAGCGATGTCATATGATGTTAGGGGTCCTGCTTCAGCAACAACACTTTAAGTCCCCCTATTTACCAGCTATAATCATTATAGGAACACGTACTACATGGTGAAGTGCTGAAGTGACGGGAGAAAAATGCACACTCTGGTGAAGCTGTAAGACTATAAGTTTATATAATTATATAGAGTGTTTATTCATTTATTGGTCAATAACTACAAGTGTCGCCCCCCCTCCCCCAGTGGGAGCCCCCGAGTGAAAGCTGGCCTATAAACCTACGGCTGAATGACAATGATAAAACATGTAACAATATCAAATATATCTCGTCAAAGGAAAAGTTGTAATTGCTGAAAAGTACCGGCCATTAATAAATATTTCAAATGTTCCTCTAGCTGTAAACGACTCCATTACAGTGGGTCAGAAATCTTTACTTTAATGCTTATGAAAGCTAAATAAATGAAACCTGCTAATTGACGCAACGAACAACGCAACGGCCGGTAACTGTGTACGTTAGCTTGTGGCTTACAGTCAGTGCAATGCGTGGAACTCAAGACAGTTTAATTGAATTGGTTTTAATTTAAAGGAGAAAAAAAAAGTTTCGAACAGCAGACTGCAACTGGACTTTCAAGATAAAGCCCATCGGTCGCTGCTTGAGGCCTCAGGACGTGGCGAGGAGAAATCCGTGCGCAGTGACAATGACACAACGACTTTTTTTTTTTCGCCTTCTTAGCGCAGCCAGGTGAGGTCTTACCTGGCTGTTCGGTGAGTCCAGGTTATTCCTTCAGACAGACTCCGCGCAGCATACCAGAGGTGGGATGTCAGCCCGCGCCAGTTCCGCTAAACTGTGGAGCCAGCTCCCCTCATCAGGTCCTATCTGAAGTCCTCAGGGTGAAACCCGAGAAGCAAGGCCCTCCTGCTGCTCCACCATGGGCGTGGTGCTCGGGGGAAGGCTCCGAGAACCTCCACAGAGCAAACAGGCCCAGTTCAAATATTTCTGTAGGCGTTAAGTTGAGTGACTACATTGCCCTCTATCCGTGGCTGAGAGGCGATGGCTTGCGGCGAACAGCAACTCGTTTTTTCGTGAGGACCGCTTTTAGTGATTGATGGAGTCACTGCCAGACAGCTGTGTTGGAGCGTGACCATAAAGCTGGCAGGTCGACTGTGTTTGTTCACCTTCACTGCCACGAGCAGAGCCATGACTGGCTAATCCCAGCAAAGGCACCAGCTGTAAGTCATGGACGACGACTTCAATTCACAACAACCACTCGGCAATATTTCTACAGTGGGGATTTGACTGGGGAAGTTTTCAGGGCTCTTGGAAGTGCCTTTCCCAGCTATACATGTAGGAGTAGTCCCTTAGTAATACACTGGATTAGAACCAGACTTCAAGAGACCTGTGCTTGCCTGCAGGACTACAAGTCATGTGTAAATAAACTCAGTTACTTCAATGATAACTCAAGTTAGCATGGCATCCTGACTCATGGCTAAATGTAATCCAATGGATGGGTGGGAATGCAATAAAATCTAAGATGATAAGGAAGAAGGAGAAACACATGAAATTTAAAGTCTGCTACACATATCAGTCATCACACAGATTTATTCTGGAATAACAAACATATTTTTCCTTCTTTTTTCCACTTTATTTCTCAATGTATTGCAATGTATGCATGTGTTTTTTTACAGAAAAATCGAGAAAAAAAAACAAACATTCAAAGATGTTTACTTTAGTAAATGGCTTAAAACTGAAGCACTTCAGCTACGTAAGGACAGATTTAATCACAGTTTTTGAAAATAGCTCTTTAAATAGCTCTTTTAGTCTTTCTGAATACTGTGATATCAACAAGGCACATTAAGGTACAGTCATTTCAAATCTCCTCAAATAATGACTCAAATGGCTGGAAACCATTCGTTTTAGATTCAGTAGATAGTTTCCAACCCTGCAGCCCATCTCTTGAATCCTGTTTATCCATTATGTTCATTTAGAGCTAGACTTTCAAGTTTTTTTTTTTTTTTAAATGACGATAATGTGACATGTCCCAGTATTAGGACATGCACCATAGAATCATGTTTAGAGGGCCTTTATGCCACCAAACCTGGCATCAATCCGACCTTCTTAATGGTGCCTCTACTTTACTCTTAGGACTTAATGTCTTTTCAGGGATCAGAGTCATGGCTTGGTATGCTTCATGTTTGGGGCTTTATGAAAACATAGAAAAGGCTTCTACAGCTCAAACCCCTGATTAATCAAGTTAGTCAATCAACAGAAAATGAATCTGTAATTTTGATAATCGATTAATCATTAATCATTTAGTCATTTTTCAAGCAAATATGCCAAACCTTCCCTACTTTCTCGAAAAGCTTAAAAAATTTGAGGAATTTCTGCTTTTATTTGTCTTGTGATAGTAACCGAATATCTTACAATTTTGGAGCGCTGGTTGGACAAAACAAGGAATTTCAAGACAAACCTTAAGGCTTTGGGAAGTTGTGATGGGTATTTTTCACATTTTTTCGACCAAACAATTTTTTGATTAGTAAAGAAAAATAACCGGCAGATTTATTTATAATGATGATAATTTTTGCTTCACTTCAGATCTCATTGATCTAGTTGTACTACATCGTATGTTAGTTTTTAATAAATCAGCCCACAAAGAAGAACAGCAAAGCCACCTGCAAAGACAGGAATCTGAGGAACTATACACCAGGAACTGGTTTTAATGTTGTGGCTGTATAGTCTGTAACACATGTACTATTAATCTCACTTTTACACAAAATAGCTTACGGATGTCATTTTCTTGGGAATCAGGCTACATATTTATGGGAGAGAAAGAATGTTTTCTGAACTTAGGCCACCACTGCTCTCACTTTACATTACCAGGATACCAGAACACTTCAAATTCTTGTATTTTCCTCAACGAAACACTTGTAACCACATGAGAAAATTTCCAAAATGCCCTTTTTTTCCCAACAGCTTATTCTATAGGTACATGTGCCACTTCAAAGAATATTATTAATATATACCTATATACACATATAGGTATTCACACTCACTGGGCACATTATTAGGAACACCATACTAATACTGGGCAGGTCCTCCCTTTGCTTTCAAAACAGCCTCAGTTCTTCATGGCATGAATTCCACAAGACGTTGGAAACATTCCTTTGAGATACTGCTCCATGTTCACATGATTGCATCACATTATTTCTGCAGATTTTTCAGCTGCACATCGATGCTACCAATCTCCCGTTCTACCACATCCCAAAAGTGTTCTACTGGATTCAGGGCTGGTGACTGAGGAGGCCACTAAAGTTCACCGAACTCATTATGATGTTCATGAAACCAGTTTGAGACAACTTTTTGTTGTGGTAGATGTAATGCTGGAAGTAGCCATTATTAGGGGCCAAGAACACAATCCCCACACCATTACAACAACCCGGACTAGACTCCTGAACCAAGGCAGGTTGGGTCCATGGATTTATGCTGTTGACGCCAAATTTTGACCCTACATGCCTTAGCAGAAATCCAGGTTTATCAGACCAGGTGACATTTTTCCAGTCTTCAACTGTCCAGTTTTGGTGAGCCTGTGTCCACTATAGCCTCAGATTCCTGTTCTTGGCTGACAGGAGTGGAACCCATTGTGGTATTCTGCTGTTGTAGCTCATCTGCCTCAAGGTTCGAAGTGTTTTTCATTCTGAGATGTTTTTCTGCTCACCACAGTTGTAAAGAGTGGTTATTTTACTGCAACCTTTCCTCCTAATAAACCACCCCAAGGCAAAACATTATCACTTGTGTTACGTTCAAAGTCCACAGTTAATGTACGGATGAAAATGAGACCCTGGTCTTGCCTGAAGACATGATCACTGGGAGTAAAGAGCTGAGGAGGCTGTTCCCTTTTTTTGTGGCAGAGTGTCCCAAACAGTCATGGGAAGTGCTAAAGCACATATTTGGCGTCACTGTTCAAACCCTCTAATGGAAGAGTAAAGGACTGCGTGGTATGACGACAGTCAAGACTTCATTGGCCGGTATCCTGTGATGTCAGTGTAGTGTGATTTCTTGTTCTTCATCTTCGTCATTGTATTCATCAGCAGCTGAATCCTCTGCTTCATCTCTTTTCTGCTGCAGTAATGGCAACTCAAGCTCTGGGCTCCTACTGTTCAGCTGCCTTAAAGACGGGACCTTATCTGATGGAAAATATCAAAAATGTGTTTGATTATTCTTACTTGACCTAGATGTTTGAGCTTTACAGAGCATAACACTAGAGGCTGCTTTCACATTTACCTACTAGGAGTTTTGGAAGC
The DNA here is from genome assembly GCF_016859285.1 of Xiphias gladius. Classification (NCBI taxonomy): domain Eukaryota; kingdom Metazoa; phylum Chordata; class Actinopteri; order Istiophoriformes; family Xiphiidae; genus Xiphias; species Xiphias gladius. Next base: position 3,895,388 of record NC_053417.1, read on the forward strand.
CAATCATGGTTCATTATGCAACTTACACAAGTGTGATGTGGAAACTTGAAGCCTGAGAATAGACTGTTCAGTGAGGTAGGAAACAGCTTGTGTACAGTAGTTAAACTTCTGAAATTAAAAATATTTACATATTCATAGATTCTGGAATTTTTAGTGAAACACAAAGAATGGATATAATTTTTTTAAGTTTTTAAACAAGCTGATTTTTTGTGAAAAGTAAAAAATCTGACAGAAATCATTATTCAAAGCATATCGTACACATCATTAAATATATTTGAAGGGGATTTTTAAAATATTTGATTGTCTCCTGATATATTATCGCCAATAAAAATTCTGACCGTATAATTACGAATAACAATAAAATGAACACTTACTTTTCGAATAATGTGTTTTGAGTCCCACATGCAATGAAATGCCACACAGACACACAGCGAATCCCAGCCAATTGACCGCACTCATTCTGTCTCCCATCAGAGCTGCTGCCAAAACCAGAGTACACACCTCCTACAGCAAAAACAAGAAAATAAAAGGAACAAAAGGAAATATTAGATCTGTCTGGACAAGACCAGAACACTGCAGCCTCATGAGGCTTTTAATAAAAGCTGTAATTCTCAATACACAGCAGAAAATATAAAGCTGTTGGGTCGATGAAAAATGGAGAAAACTTTGATGTGTTTAGATCCTTAGCAATAGTAGAGCTGCTGACATTTCAAAATTTGTCCACTTAAATTAAAGCTGACCCAAGAAACTTTCAGAGATAAAATACTAGTATGGTTTTAAAAAAACAATGAGTTATTTTACTTAGTAGACCCCCAAATAAGCACCAAAAGCAAATATAGTAAGCTCACATATTGAACTCAAAAAGTACCTTAAAGATCCCTGATATGGATAGAGTGAGACTGGAGGTTCGGGAGACTAGCAGGAACTCTGAGAAGCCTAAACCAAAGGCCAGTGAGCCGCCGATACTCAGTGTGAAGAGTGAATAAAGGAGAGGTGAAAGCTCGGTCACCCGGAACAACTTTTCTGAGGTACTGAGGCTCAGCCCTGGACAAAGACAAAGAAGGGAGAATCAAGACAGAGTTGTGTAACAAAGGCCTCATTTAAGAGTCACTAATCGAATCTAAGTCAGGTAACTAGGCAATCAAGATGAAGCACTTACAGGAACTGTCCACTGATATTTCATGTTTTTCAAGTGCAGTTGCTCGTAGAACTTGTATAGAGGTTTTCTCAGAGAATGCCGCATAACTTGTTAATTGTCTTGTATGTAATGAAAAACCAGAGTGAAGCACCCTGCCAGTGTTAGATCTTTCACTTGCAATGTTGAGCAGTTGGATTGCCATGAGTATCACAAAATGCAGAGAAACTGCTGAGAAACTATGAAGATAATCATATTAACACTGTCCCGGTAGGATTTTTATTCTGGTCCCAACTCCCTCTCATAACAGCCAAAAATCACATTAAGCACATTATGACTGAGTTACTGGAGTGCAAAAGATACAGCTGATGAGAAAATATTGTATCTACAGCTACTTGTTACACTAGCTCTCCATCTTGAATAGCAAGGGTGAAGAAATGTAAGAATATGTTGCAGTTCAAGGCACAGTGGAACTATGGGTCTGTCCCAGTGCCCATACTTAAGAACAGCAGGCACATTTAGAAAAAAAAAAAAAAAAAAAAAAATAGTAAGTAGGGTTATTGCAATAACAATACAGCAGAGGTTTACATAGAATTCATATTTCTATAATCTTTATATACACAATAATTTCATCATCATTTCTAGTGCTAGATTGATTTAAGAGTAACTGTAACTAAAAATACAGGTTAAATATTTTTATTTAGTCAAAAAACATGCAGAGGAAGAGAAAGTAGATTGATAGATTGATCTTGATAGATAAGAGCTAAGTGTATCCCACAAGCCAGGTCAGTCGTTGGTGGTAATGTCCGTAAGCACCAAACACAACACAGGTGGCACAGAACCTCACCTTTTTATCAAAACTTGATCCTTATTGATGAGACTGGTACTGCATACTGTATCTGACACTGAACATAAATCTTAAATATCATACCTTCTTTTGTAAGTGATTTTGAGAAATGTGTTGCTTAGTTCAAATTTAAGACCATTCAAAATAATATCATGTTATGTCTAACGTACAGTGCTTAGATGCTTCTAGATCATTTAATGATTAATAATAATTTAATAATCATGTAATACTCCTTCAGCTCCTCCTTCAGAATGTCACTGGATTGTAACTGTCATGCTGTAAGGTTGATCACACTAATTTTTTCTTCATGTAGAAATTAAATAAAACCAACGAAGTGTCTGAGCTCAACTGTGCCGTGCACTGTATATGTACAGCCTCATTCATCAAGTGTGTCCCAGTACAACAAAAGGGTCTATATAACATCTTTCATTGAAAAACAACTGATGTACTATAATTGGGGCTATGAAGTTGAGTCTACTGCATCCTCACTCTTTACTGCAGAGTGAGGATGACAAACTACAATTTCAGACTATATCTTACCTTCGTTAAACAGGAAGAGGGGAAAGATGCCAAAGAACATGAGAGGTTGTAGGTGGTACATGGTGTCTATTGGGTTCTGAAGGCCTGGAGGAAGGTAAGACATAAAAAAAAAAAAGGTTAAACAGGAGGAAAATGGTGTCATAAGCTTTTATGAATGGTAACTTTTACAACTTTAGAAGTACTTAATAGTCGTGTCAGATTTAATATTGTAATTCTTGTCTGATTATTCTCTTAGTTGAGTGTGGAATATATTGTTTTGATTGGGGTGATTCATATTTTTCTCAATTTGTATTCTGTCGTGCTTCCTTTCACAGGAAGCTTGTCTTCTTATTTATCAATTCATTCAAGATGAGAGGAGAAAATGATTGGTAACTGAAAGGGTAATACTTGGATTAAGTTGTATAGCCAAGTCAAAAAGGAAAGAAAAGGAAAGGAACTTTTCATACAGAGCAGGTCTAGACAATACTCTTTACAATAATATTGACAGAGACCCAGCATTCCCCCATGAGCGAGCACTTGGCAACAGTGGCCAGGAAAAGTCCCTTATAACAGGTAAAAACCAGGAGCAGAACCAGGCTCTAGGTGAGCAGTCATCTGCCTTGATCGGTTGGGTTGAGAGAAAGAGAGAGAGTGCAAGGATTGACGCTGGTGTGGGGAAGCAGATAGTCCTATTTGAATTTAGGTGTTCATGTGGCTAAAATGCCCTTAAGCAAAGCAATTATAACAAGACTTCTTGATATATATTCATCATTTTCAATCTGACAGTGACTCAACACTGACCCAGCTCTGCTTTCTGCATGAGGACCTGAGTGAGGGTCCAGCGGATCCCCCCTATGAAGGACGCCAGCAGCACCATGATGAATCCCTCCAGGTTGAACTGGGTCGACTCGAATGTGAACATAAACAGACCACTGGAGATCAGCAGGACCACCAGGATCAGGAATGGGTTCTGGTCGAGAGGGACAGAAGAGAGAGAAACTGTAAGGAACAGGAGAAAAAGACTGGAAGATGAGGTTAGAAAAATTAGACAGAAAACAGATATGGAGAGAGAGAAGTGGAGCAGAAGTTAAAATCCAGGGGAAAAAAATGGAGGTGATGGAATGAAAATTAAAGAAAAAAAACGAAATAAACAGAGATGAAAAAGGGAAAATGTTGAATGATGGAAAGAGGGAACACACACAAAGTGGAAAACACTGATGATATGGCAAAATGCATCATAATACTCCGATGGCCATGTTGGACTTCCTTAACTCTCTTCTGGTCTTGACTGGGAACTGACTTAGCCTATGATAATGTGATCAGTTTAGGTTTTAATAGCTAGCTGTCCATAATTCTGCTGCCTGCTATTATAATATAGCATTAGTCTACTAGCCTACAGCCATGCTAGCATCCTTGTGAAGCTGTACTAAGGCACAGCAGTGCTTTGAGCTTAATGCTAATGCCGGCATGCTAACATGCTCACAATAACAATTGTAATCACATTTACCTTGTTCACCATTTTGGTTTTGTGCGACGACATGCTAATATTTGCTATTTGGCACTAGTGCAAAACACAGCTGAAGTATTGGATGGAAAGCAATCCATCCAACAGCTGCGCTATTTCACTCAAAAACAAAAATATCAACCTCAAGGTGGCACTATAGGAAAAGTCAGGGAATCACCCAAATCAGTAGGATTCATCATCTAGAGACCATGAATGTCTGAACAAAATTTGATGTCAATCCACTGCTGCTGAGATATTTCTGTCTGACTGAAATTGCTATTCCATGCTGGTATCATGGCTAAAAATGTTTGCATCCTTCTTTTGTTGTAGCCATTTTTAAACGATTAAATGGCTACCTTTAACAGCTACTCTTCAGTGAAGTTACATGCTGACATTTGCTGTGTTTGCTAGGGGATTTTTGACAAATGTTAAGCATCCTGTCTTACTGACTTCCACTGAAAAATGGAAGAATTTAACAGAAAATCAAACGCTGGGTGGAAGAGAATGGCGATAAAAACGCATGGGACCTTAATGGATCCTTAAGAAGAACTGCTCCGTCCACACAAGTGGAAACGGTACTGAGAATAATCTTTTATAATATCTCTGTGTATAATTCCTATCTGTGCTCAGCTTGAGTGGGGAGTGAGTGGAGTTAAGGTAAAATTAATTGTACTGACCACTGACCACAATGAGAACACAGCAAGGTTCTGGGTTAATTAAATAGATTTTTTTAATCAACAAAGGTATTAGCACACTATGTGACTATTTACTTCACTGCCGCTTTATGTAGCAGATTTATCTATCTGTTTTAAAATTACACTTCCTTTGTTAAAGCCTTGGTGCTTGTCCTCAAAGTTGCTGAACGTTCTGTTCACCTGCTTGTTTGACTGTAAAAATCCAGAAAGCACTTCCATTTGGAAGCATATGGAGTCTGTATGCTAATTAAACTTAATTCTATAATTTTATTAGAAAGAAACGTGAGCGACAATCAAGAAGAAACAGGTACATAATTAAGCGATGTTCAAACGGATTCTTTCATGCCACTGTAAAAACTGGTTTAGTTGGGACATTGTGTGGCCAACGCAATAAATGTTTCCATAAATGTTTGAGTTTGAAAAAAAATTGTCACTCACCGGCTCCTCTAGTTTAAATAACAGGGAGAAAAAGAGGATAAAGAGCACTGCTGAGGACTTGGTCATGGTGTACCTTGAATGACACAAAATAAGAGCCACACAGTATGATGGAACACTCCATAAACACGTTAAATAAAACATTAATAAGCTTCAGTTTGTCAGTCCATATTGATGTCATGTCTTCTATTTGAAAAACATAAGCCACAAACTTACAAGCTAATGGTGATGAAGAGAAAGCTCCAGTTGGAAAGTCCAATATCCAGTGCTGTGGCCAAGGCTGGGTAAGACAGACAGAATTTAGGACTTTTAGAAAACCAACAGATTGCAATAATATGTTTTGTTATACTACTCTGTAACTATCAATAATGTTTAAAAGTAGAATATCAAAGGTGAGGAGATGCTTTGTAATAGTTCATAATTAACTGAATAACAGTGGAAAGGATTCATTTGAGAAATGTTTGAAGCGTAGATGGTATACTGGCTTCTTTCTGTTATTGATTTAAGACAAAACAGAAAATGGGTAATACAATCCAAACATTAGCTTTAATGTTTAAAGCAAATCTGCTTGTTTATGATAGTGGCTATATTGCTTTATTAAAATCTTCAACTATCCCATAAGTTGTGATGTAAGTTTTTATCAATATGGACTTGAGTCAAAGTTTTCTTCACTGAAAGCTTAGTCAGTCAGTGACCATGATAAAAGCTGACTGTCAGTCCCTTTTTGTAATTCTCTGTTCTCTGAATACTTTGTGCTGCCTTCTGAACAGTTAGGTAAAACTCTCAAGGCTCCATTAAAATCTTACCTGTGGGAGCCACTTTAAGGAGGTAATCTGTCCAGCTCAGAATAATGCGGGGTTTCCCTGTCCAGCACTGCATGGCCCGTCTCGTCAGGGCCGACAGGCAGAAGTTGATGGTGAGGTGAACCAACGTCATGAAGAGGGGATAGTGGAATCCCTGAGAGAGAAAGAAAAACAGACAGGGTCATCTCAGACAGGGATTGCCTAGTTTCGATAGGTAATTCCCCACTGTGTCAGGGTTTGGACACACTCAGGGTCCTGAACCCTGAGACATTGGGATACAATCTACTTTAGACCCCCCATAAGAGAGAAACACCACATGCCTTAACCTCGGTACCAACCAGGCAACAAGAGCACAGATTCAGGTTTGATTATTTTCTTTAACCCTCTTAAATAAAAGCGGGCATGTCCTGTGTAGAGGAACAGTGTAGGAATCGGAAGCCAGTAGCGCTTTATGAACTTCTTCACTTACCTTCATTAGCCATTTGTTATAGAAGGTGATGCCTATAGAGAACACATAGTAGAGGAGAACTAATCCCACAGTGCGGAGCCCCCGGCAAAGGAACTGGACAGGGCACGCCATAGAGGGATGCCGGGATCAGCTGTCGAGTCCAGACAGCTACTGTAGAGAGGTCATCTCCAAACTGACTCTGCACCCCTGTTTATCACCCACAGCCGACTGCATCAAGAGAGGGAGAGCCCCCGTGTGGAGGAGGAAAAAGTGGGGATGTCGGGGGTTTGGTTGCATTTGTGTACAGTGATCAAGCACTTAGTTGGTTTTTAGAGTTGTAAATAAGCCTGGTGCAGTGTTAGCTTAATGGCAACATTAGTTTTAGCTCAAGTTTGACAAGCATCGTGAGCTAGCCGCTAAACCACGTCAGCTAGCCGTTAAACCCCTATTAACCTAATGTTAACCACAAAAGAGCAACACATGATTAAACAGTAACTGACTGAAAGTATTATTATTAATTAGACAGCCTCGGCTTATAAGAAGTAATTAATTCACCAGTAGCTAGGGCAACGAAAGCACTCACCAGATTGCTGTTTAGCAAAGTTTGACAGGACCGATTGTTTTCTGTGCTAACCAGCGTTATACTCCATTAGTTGACATTTAACTGCTATGTAGACCGATACTGTGTGGCTGTTGTTGGTTATTTAGCTAACTCTATACAAAAGGAGTCTTTTGGTTTATATGGACCCCGACCTACGCGTAGCATCATTCGCTTTTTACAACTGTGAGTACACAGTGCGTTTCCCCCATACGTTTCATTTTCGTATGACGACACCCGCACTCTGAACTCTTGGTCGCTCTCTCCATTAATCAATGCAGAGTTCAATTGTTACCTACAAGTCGCATGCACTTAGACTTAAGGCCTTCACCGGATAGTTATGGACCACTCTTCAGTTCGGTATCCATATGGCCCACCGGGAATAAACAGTATTTGATGAATGTTTGAATGTTCTGCTTCAGTTCCCACTACTCGCTGCGCCCCCCGTGGAGTTTCACTGAAATAATACTCACAAACCGCGAGAAAAAAAATGTAAACGTTCGTAGCTAGGTGACAATGTAGCATGGTGGTGACCCGCGCGGACTCGGCCATGTCAGGCTGTCATCTGTTTGAATTAAGTTTGGCCTCGTTCCGTCTCATAAACATTAAGGCGCGTGCCAGGAACGAACAAAACAGCAGACATCATTTGACACCGAAGAGACCTACCGTCAGTCATACTGACTACGTGGCTCCTTGACATGCAAAAAACTTTGTGGCTCAACATCACACAGATCAATACCCGTGAGACGACAGAGTGCAAGCGCAGCCGCAAGGGGCAGTGTTTTTAACGGGCACCTTCTTTCTCCCAGAATCTCTTCCTCAGTCAACGAAACAGAGGCGGAAGTCAATAGAGACTACAGACTGATTCGGTTTTATTCCGGCTGAACAGAGAGGTGACGCTTTTTGTTTAGCTCGAAATTATTTTTCGTACGGTAACTGCATGTCACAGTAGCGTCGGTGTAATGTTAACATACGCATTGACGTTACAGCCTAGCGGCAAGGTGCATGTTATGCCCCTCGCAAGTTAACGACATACGTCTGTGTGTTTTTCAGCAGAATGGCGGACGAGGAGGACGAGACGGGCTACGATGAAGAGTTGGATGACGGCTCCAGCGGGGTCGATGTCGGCCACGGGAAGAGGAAAAGGCTCTTCTCCAAGGAGCTCCGGTGCATGATGTACGGCTTTGGGGACGACCAGAACCCGTATACGGAGTCTGTGGATATTCTGGAGGACTTGGTGATCGAGTTTATCACGGAAATGACCCACAAAGCTATGTCTATCGGACGCCAGGGCCGCGTCCAGGTGGAGGACATCGTTTTTCTAATTCGCAAAGACCCCAGGAAGTTCGCCCGAGTCAAAGACCTACTGACCATGAACGAGGAGCTGAAGAGAGCCCGGAAAGCTTTCGACGAAGCAAATTATGGCTCATAAACACACCCTGGGACACTTCTTGACATACATCTAATTTGGTGGTTCATGTCTTTTAATTTGCCCTACACTTCGTTTACTTGTGTTCTTTAGGAGCTTGTTCAGATTTCGGTTGCTTTCCCAAGTTTTTTACTGACAAATGATTTGCATTATTTTACAGATGGTATGACAATGACGAGCAACGTCAGAGTGTCGCCATGCTGTTTGGGGTCGTTTGAATAAAGTAACTTACCTATTGTTATCACATGCCCAGTCATTAATATTAATTCGAGTACCCGTATACGTAGAAGAGACTGCTGTGGCTCAAACTCACACGCACAAATCAGCTGAAGTATGAAAATGGCAGTATCATACTGCCTTCGCTGTACATTCTCCAACAGCAGCCAACACGCTTACAGTTGCATTGTCAAACCATAGCTCTTTAAGTTTTAACCCGCCCCCGACAGTGTGCAGCCACAGCATCTACCTCGCTTGGTACACTGTTCTACGGACGACTAAAGCTGCAAAGATTAGTCACTTACCGGAAGATTAATTACCATCTGTTTTGTTAATTCGTTGTTTTGAGTCATTTTGTTAAGAAAAAAAAAATCAAAATTATCTGGTTCCAGCTTCAGTGTGATTATATGTGTGTTTCCTTAGTCCTCTATGATTGTAAACTGATTATTTGGGGATTATGGAGTGATGTTTGGACAAAACATGGCACGTTACCTATGACTGTAGGAAGCTGTGGTGGACATTTCCTTAGTTAGATGCAGCACCAATGGCATTTAAGTTATTATTTGTGAAAGCACCAAATTTAATAAAGTACCTGCAATACGATGGGTTCAGCGCTATCATCTCATTGGCAGGGAAGTTCCTTGCCTCTTACATGAAATGGGTGGCTAGCAATCCCAACTTCACAAGTCCAATTCCTGCCAGAGCTTTTTGGTGGGAGCCCTCTGAACTTTCTTAGGGCCCTAAGAAAGGGCATCCCCTTTCCCTGATGTTAGAAGTAATCCCCCTGGAATTTTTGTGGGTCCCCTGTAGATGTGAGCAGCACCGATCCCAGTCATGAGGTTCACAAACTTTTAAGAGTCTGAATGTTTAGCACAAAATCAGGGGATAAAGACAAAACCAGCTGTGGTTTAAACAAAATGGACAAAAGAAGAAACAAACAGATTTTATTGATATTCCTCAAAACAAAGTTTTTTTTACACAGACCATAAATATGACAGACTGACTACAAGAGAGCATGTGTTAGTTCATTTATTCAGTTCAAGCAAATTATTTATTTGTACAGTGAAGTGGTTGAATGAATTGGTCTAAGCAGCAGGTAACAGGCTGCTGATCTATCTAGACTATATCTCGATCAGAGCTTTACCAGTGGGTGGGGTTGGGGTCGCTGATGACATGTTACGCCATGCATGTTGCAGAAGGTGTGCGCAGTGAATTTCGCCATTGTAGCCTTGCCGTCCTGTCACGGTGAACAGTGTCAGCGCAGCATCCATAGGTCGTCTGCATTCATGCACTGGGGAAGGGTGAAGCCCAGCCAGCGACCCCCCTCCCCCGAAGGGTGACCTAGCAGTCTGTTGAGGATGTTTATAAGAATGGGGAAGAGATCCAGTGAACCAGGTGGACAGGAGGGAGGAGGGGGAGAGTGGGGGTGGGGTAGTTTTCAGTGGGTCAATAGGGGGTCAGATGTGTTCAGAGTGGGGGTTCACGGTGGGGGGGAATGTCCATGAGTCTTTCTGGTTTTACTGCACATTCTCCATCATCTTGAGGAATTCTGGATAAGAAGAGAGAGATGGGACAGTGTTATGGAGATGGTCCGTGTCATTGTTGCCCTAACGAACATGCTTTCCGTGCTTTTCACCTCCACATAGTGAAGTTCAACCAAAGCTTCCTTTTATGTTTCAGCTTGTGTCATTTGATTGTAAGAGGTTGAAGGCTAAAAAATACTTCCCAAGTAGCCAATATGAAGGTTATTAAAACCTCACCATACTAGTACTGGATATGCTGTTGATGACAACAGAAATATAGGAATGCTCTAAGGCTGCCATGAAAATCTTCTGAAATTGTGAGTTCTTGAAACACGCACCGTCAAAGTCCAGCATGCCGTCAGCGTTCTTGTCTCCATCCTTCAGCAGCTCATCGATCTCCTCCTCTGTGACGGGCTCGCCGGTGCTGCGGATGATGAGGGCAAACTCCTCTCTGTCGATGTAGCCGTCGGCGTTCCTGCACAGCGGACAGAAATGTTTGGGATTGCAAGCATGGACAAGCAGTCGGCCGACACGAGTAAACCTCATGCTGTCTGCAGAAAATCAGCATATGATATTCCGCCAAGAACAGTGTGAACGTACTTGTCGAACACACGGAAGCAGTCTGCCAACTCTTCCTCGCTCTTGCCGGCCTGGTCCTCCTTCAGCAGCCTCACCATCATGACCAAGAACTCCTCGAAGTCGATGGTACCGCTGCCTGAGGGTAAACAAGGAAAAGCCACATAATTGACTCACAACGGTCATCCCGGTGCCCAGAGCTTCTTGTGGGACACGACAGCGCGCTCGTCTTAGCGCGCATTTTTACGCATGAACCACAGTAAATGGAAACACTGGAGTTAAGTTCAGTGAGACCGATTTAGCCACGATATCCTTATTTTACTGATATTTAAAGCAGGAGCAAGCAGAAGAAGATTTGGTTTCAAAGTGTTAGACATTGTTGCTTGTATTGCTTGTGCGTAAAACACCCATTATTGCACAATGCGCACAGTATAAACAGCGATACACTGTTTTCCGTTGCTCACCGTCCTCATCGACCTCCTCGATGATCTCATCCAACTCCTCTCTTGTCGGGTTCTGGCCCAGCATCCTCATCACGGTACCCAACTCCTTGGTGCTGATGTCACCGCCACCGTCGGTGTCGAACATGTCGAAGGCGGCCTTGAACTCTGGGCGAGAAGAGGAGACAGTTCAAATCCAGAACGTTTCAGTCGAGAGATCAGAGCTTAGAGAATACGGCCGGTTACTGAAAGAACTTTAAAAAAGCAGCGATTCACTGCAGTGGGACACTTGCGCTGCATAAAACAAGCCTCTGCATTTCTCTACAGATTGAAAACCCGTGAACTCCGCCTCTGTGTGGATAACTGGAGTAACACATTCTATTGCCGCTGTGGCAATGTGCTGAGCGTCCCTTTGCTCATTAAAGTGGTACAAGGGCTACCGGGACCGATCCCACGTCTCCCCTCTCTAATGGAGCTCATTCTGAGGAATGAGAAGAAGTAATAGGAGGTAACGCGTTACTGTAGCCTTTACTCACCAGCCAGCATTTCCTCGCTCAGGTAGGAGCGGGCCTCTTGTTGCGCGTCAGTCTGGAAGAAAAAACAGGGGCCAAGGGGCCACTCCGTCACTTCACCATTTACTACAAGCCTCGTTCAGGCTTCACTAACTACTCCAGTGAAAACCCAGTACACTGAGCCTCGCTTTGGGCCAAAATGTCACAGGATGGCGACATCTAGGCTGCTCCCATGATTCATTTGAAAAAGAATATCATAAAACACACTGTGAATGTTCAAAATAACATCAGCATCTTTAAGTGCAAACTGTATTTATACCACGGGAGAGTAAAAATACCAAGAGGCACACAGTGCAGGCGACCCATGTCATAAAAAATCTGGAGGATATTGTTGTTGCTTTTTCGTTACTATGTGATTAGTGTTTGTGATAAGAACAATTCATAAGCTATGCAGGTCAGCGGGGTTTCTTGAGCTTGGTGAAAATGAGTCCAGCTATTTCAGGCTCAACACATTAGGCCCGCTGTATATGGCCTGCAGACATCCAATCCCTGGGAATCTGTCGCCCGAGCAGAATCCGCACCTGACACCCACCCTGCTCCCAGCACCCAGTTTTAACTCTCCACATGGATTGAGAGCGTTTGCAAAGGGTAACTGGCTAAAGTGTATATTCAGTAAGAATTCCAGTAAAATGCAACAAAAAATTTGTCATATATAGAGAAAATAAAAATGTAGCTACTTTAAGGGAGGCCAACAGATAAACATCTAAACCTCACCAACAGAAGGAAACATATGCCTCAACAACTCTGTGGACTGATTTTTACATATTCAAATGCCCTTATTAATCAATCATTAAACCTCCAATTCACAGGCTCTCATTATTATGGGCTAATAATTAATGGCTGGTTGACCTCAACTTGGAATAGTTCAGCAGCTCATTTGCACAACTGATGCGTCTTACCATGTTTGTGGATTAGCTTTTCCCCCCCAAATATCCAAGGATAAAAGAAAAGCCCAAAGGAGTGGTCAATCCGTGTGCACCCCGACAGAGAGACTAGACGTCAGCTGAAGGTTCAGACACACTTTAAACGGGACAGCCAGGTCCCGCCCCCTGCCTCTCACAGGCCTCCAGATTTAGTATCCTGAACTTTTAGGGTTCTGGGGCCAGGGCAAGCCAATCACATTTTGGAGAGGAAAAGCTCTTGTTTCTTGAAGTTGCAAGTTTAAGAATGTAAAACAAGTAAAGCGGGAGATTTGAGCACTGTTGGGTTTTTAGGTCAAGGTAGGACATTCTACAGGAAAGAAGGGAGATGCAAAATAAGTAATGCGAAGTTTTGGGGAGAATGTAAATAAGCAGAGGATATGTCTCTCTGTCACTTGGTCTGTTAAAACTGAGATCACCCGAGGTAGGATATAAGAAACAACCGTGACATACTGTAAGAGAATTCGTACATACACGTACAACATACACTTAAAAAACAACAAATTGATGCATTAGGTTCCTCCCTAGAAATGGCCCCATTGCAGCTTTCAGTGGTTATTGCCTAACATTACTAAACGCAAATTTAACTACAATTTCAATAGAAACAACAATAAAACTACAGCTCTTGCAGCTTGTCGGCGCACACTGTTGATTTTCATTTAGGCTTTGTAAATGCAGTAGATAAGGAGGGGGACCCAAAGACTTAAAGCAGGTTATGGGTTTTGTAATGATGGCGTTTCAATCTGGGTGTGCAACTCAAAACCGAGAGAAAAATGCTGGGGGCTGGACCCCAATCTCACGCAACCCTCAACCCCCCCATCCTCCACCTCCGTGCCCTGAATAGCAGGCAGATTTTAGGCTGAGAGGGAACAGGGACCTGAGGCAAGCGCCCATACCCTCCGTTGCCGCATTGCCTGAAAAGCCCAACCTGATGATCCTTATATGGTGGGCAGTTCCTGAAGGGAGGGCCCAAGGTGAGAGATAGGATAGGATGCTGAGGAGAGGAGCAGCTGTAAGGAAAAGGGGAGGTGGTGGGGGGCTTGAAGGCTATATACTCAGAGGGAGACCTGCATTTTCCAAAGGGAGAATTAACTCATCAGCTCGGTGACTGCCTCTAATGCTGGCTGGCTGCTCGGCTTCACCTCTCACACTGGGGCCATTGATTTCTGTGCTGGGAGACCGCTGCTTGAAAATGTCTGCAGATATGACAGTTTTCTAGTGTTGAGAGAGACAGGGAAGTTGGTGGAGGGCACTATCTATGCAAACAGAGGCATTTCAAAGTCCAGCATGTAGGCTAGTTTGAAGTTGGGACTGGAATAGGGAGATGAGACCAGTTGTAGTTGAACAAATGTGTGTGTGTGTGTGTGTGTGTGTGTGTGTGTGTGTGTGTGTGTGTGTGTGTGTGTGTGTGTGTGTGTGTAAAGAGACGATGTAGCTGGTGGTGTAGAAAGTGCGCGTGCTTGTGTATCAGTGTGTATGATCACTTAAAGTGTGGTTGTGTGTTGGTGTGCGTATCTGAGAATCACAAGGCCAGACAGACAGTGGAAACCTACAAGTCCGATAAAGGCCACTGAGAGATTAGCCTACAGACAGGAACAGACAGGAATGTGACGAGATAAGGCGTGTCAGGCATGCATGGTAGAATAATTTGCAAAGATGAACAATCAGTGGAAGGAGAGAGTCGATTTATTTAGAAAGCACAGAACAGGGTGGAGGAGAGCTTCAGTTTTGAGTAGGCCTGCGATGAGGAGGAGGGTGGGGATTAAAGCTAGGGGGTGTAGCATTTCTGGAGAGACAGCAGCTGCCAAATAGACAGCTGAGTGGCCCACGCAAGGAGCTGGCTGGGAGAAGGTGCCTTCGTCTTAAAAGGTTGGAACAGATATTTATAGATATCCTCACCAAGCCCCTGGGTTTCACATGAGAAGGGGAAGGGGGTAGGGATGACGGAGTTTCACTTCTATCCATTTTGACGTCTCAGAAACTACTTCAGATTCATACTTGTACAGGCATTTATAGCATTTTGAGTTAGCTCTGAGCAGGTTTCCATCAGACAGTGTGCTTTATATTCTCTCCAAGGAAGGGTCACCAAGGAATGTAGAGCTGGCCTCATTACTGGACATTCTCCATCATTTTCAGAAACTCTGGAGAGGGAAAGAGGGAGCAACAGTCAATCAACCAACCCACCACCGATCCATCAGCATGAATTAATTAATGATGAATAAATTAGTCAGTGCAAAGCTTGGCCCACAGTGGGCAGACAAAGCCTGTATGTGAGGTTATTGGGTCCAAGTCAAATCACGGAGAACATGTGATTGTACAGCATAATGTAATATGTAATGAATAATACACATTATTTCTTTTTCTGTTCTTCTTACTTGTCACTCCATGCCAGCTTGTTTCAACTATAATCATTTTAAAATAAGGAATAATAGTTCTTCGTCTGATCTATCCATGCTCATAGACTGCCAATTTTTTTTTTTTTTTGCACCGAAATGCCTCATGTGTATTTACTGTATATACTGTACATAGGGACCCTATCCACGTGGGTAATTTGTGATGGTATAATGATGGTATAACTAACCGTAGTCCTCTTCAAGCAGTGGTGTGTCCATGTTGTAGTGTTGCTGTATCTATGTAAGTTATTTATTTATCTATGAATTTTTTGTTGCAACTTTCTGAAGTTCTGTTCTTGGAAAAGACTGGGTCATTCTCTATATCTTCACTAGGCGGACTGACTTCCTGGAGACACAGTGAGGTTGCCGGCAGAGATCCCAGGAAGTCACGCCAAATAGTAGTTTTTACACTTTGGTTTTTGGACAGAAATAGTTTTCAGTCTTTATGTGAAGCTAAACTAACAGGCTGCTGGTTCCAGCTTAATAATAAACAGAAACTTTGACAGCTGTCTTGAACCTATTCTCTAGATCTCCAAAAGAAAAGAATAAGTATATTGCACAAAATGTCAAACTATATCTTTAAACCTGAGATTCCATTACAGATAATATCGGCAATGATCAATTCAGACATGCTTTTTACTGTACCCTTCTGCTCAATTTACAGCTTACACTGTCTGCCTCATATATTTTTTTCCTCTCTGCTGTAGTCAAGCTAAACCACTGAAACTTATTGAATCTGGAATTACAGTCTGTTTTTCTCTCCCTCTAATAATACCGCAAACATTATTGAACACTAAAGAAAATCTTAGCTCTATATATGTTGCTTAAGCTTACCATCGAAATCAATCTTTCCATCTTTGTTTGTGTCTGATTCCCCAAACATCTCATCAATATCTTCCTCTGTGACTGCTTCTCCAGTCAGATGGAGGATTTCTCCAAACTCCTCCCGGTCGACGAAACCATCTCCATTCCTGTGGAAAAAAGTCAATATAAGATTCACTGCACATCTCTCCTCTAATCTCTTACCACACAAATGCACTGTTGAGATTCATTAACAAGTCTGCTTTGCTTTTAAAGTTCAGGGCAGTTTTTATCAATACTAATATGTTTTATATAGAGTCAAACAATACTGCATTTTTGAGGCCAATACCGATGTGATATTTAAGAGATTAAAAAGTCAGCTAACAATAGGTCCACATATAAATTTTTTTTCTTTTTTACATAAAGGCATGACATTGACAATTTTTGATATGGATCGCTTAAATTTGAATGTTAAAGAATTGCGGTCCAAGACAATTCTCACCAGTGAGAAAAGCTTATTCACACATCCAGCAGCTGCGGAGCAGCATTCCAACTCCTTCAGAGCTGTGTTTCTGGCCCCCTGGCAAATGTAAGTCAAATCTTCACTCCCCTTTTAGCTCCGCTTTGGTTTCCACCAACTCTTGATTAAAATATGCAGCTCTTTAGCAGCTTAAGCTTCCACTGTGTTCACCAGCTAGTCGCTAACCTTGTCTGTCAGTCGTGATGCTCGGCAGGTAGTGTACAGTGAGTTTATCACAGGTTTTTCCCAGAAAACAGCTGTCGGCTGTTCCAGGAAAAAATTGACAAGAGGGGAGCAAGTGGGTCAAAACTATTGCTTTGGTGATAATTCTCTCTGGTTTTTTCAGTACAAGCGATCCTTTTCACATTATAC
Source organism: Xiphias gladius (assembly GCF_016859285.1). Lineage (NCBI taxonomy): Eukaryota > Metazoa > Chordata > Actinopteri > Istiophoriformes > Xiphiidae > Xiphias > Xiphias gladius. The sequence goes on from NC_053417.1 coordinate 3,912,134, forward strand.
ATAGTCATTTGATCCATTACTTGACAGTCCAGAGGAAGACAGGAAACAACGGCAGAGAGAGGGGGGTATGACATGCAACAAGAGTCCCCCAGGCCAGGAATCAAACCCATGTACATTGCAGTTATGTGGTACACACCTAAACCATTAAGCCACCAGAAGCCCCAGATCCATTGTTAATGTAAAAATATTCATCAGTGCAGCTTTAAGCAGCAGTATTACATTTGTTTACCACACTTTCTACATGCAACATACATAACTTATGTCCTCTAAATTAAAAATCAAGAGAGACTGCTTTGCCCTTGCTCTGAATTTTGAACTTGTAACAAATGAGAATGAACCAGCACTCTAGTACTCTATGGTGTTCATATTTGGCTTTATGTTAGTACTGAGTGTCATACTTGTCAAAAATACGGAAGCATTCTGAGAGCTCTTCTTCACTCTTTCCAGCCTGGTCCTCCTTTAGCTGTTGCACCATCATGACCAAGAACTCCTCGAAGTCGATGGTACCGCTGCCTGAGGAGAGGGGAGGTGAATAAATGAGGAGAGAGAGGGTGGGAGGAAGTTACACATGCAGCGCAACCTGAGCCCCATCTCCACCTTGAAACACTGGATTTTTTGTTACAATCAAATATATCAATCTTGTATATAACCGTATGCAAAAGTTTGGGGTCCCCTGGGCAAATTCCACCTTTTGTAAATTTTCAAAGTTAAAAGAAGTAAATACAACCCCTGCAGCAAACAGACGTTAAAACATCAGACTTTCTTCAAATGTCAGTGCTCTGTTACTTGTTATTTCTTAAAATATTGAAATAAATTAAACAGTAATTTTGGCATGTGTAAAAGTTTGGACACCCTAGTAAGTCAGTACTTGGTGACCCCCCCTTTGGCAGATATCACAGATTGCAAATGCTTTTTGTAGCAGCTAAAGGTCTTTCCACCCATTCTTCCTGCAGATCACTTCAAGTTCTGAGCTTAGACGGGTGACAAATGAAAGGAAAAACCAACATAAAGTGTCTTAGAAGGTTGTTTGTGCCACTGGCTGCCACACAACCCCAAAGCAGAACAGTTCCACCCCCATGCTTAACAGTTTGAGAGGTGCTTTTTTTCATCAAATGCTCCTCCTTTTTTTCTACAAACACAAATTTACTGATTGTTGCCAAAGAGCTCAACTTTAACTTCATCTGTCCACAGCACTGGTTTCCAAACAACTCTGGCTTATCCAGATGTAGCTATGCAGACTTCAGACACTGACTTTGAGGTCACAGCTAAGGTTTCCTCCTGATCCTGCCTTACAAGTCCCTACAAGTCAATTAAGGTGTAACAAGGTAATGAAGTTCTGAGACTTTACAGGTGGATGGTTGCCTAAACTTTTGCACATGCCACAAATACTGTTTAATATTTTTCTGTTTTTTTTAGTTCATAAAATATACAGTAACAGTGCATGAACATTTGTAGGATCCAATGTTTTTGGAGCTTGACTCATACAAGGATTGATGATTCCTTTTTAAATCTGTCCCTCACATGTACACCACCCTTACGTAAGTGCAGTTCTAAATTGCTGAAGTACTTCTTTAATGTGTGAGAGTCACACAAAACACAGCTTCCCCGTTGGTTTAATTAAGGCCACAGTGGAGACTGTGGCCTTAAAAAAAAAAAAAAAATTCAAGTGGGCAACTTGATTGTGTTGATCATCCTCAAAAGTCTATGTATTTAGATGAACTTAGATTTGTTTGATCACACAATGATCTCACCGTCCTCATCGACCTCCTCAATGATGGCATCCAACTCCTCCCTTGATGGGTTCTGGCCCAGCATCCTCATCACGGTACCCAACTCCTTGGTGCTGATGTCACCGCCACCGTCGGTGTCAAACATGTCGAAGGCGGCCTTGAACTCTGGGCGAGACGAGGAGACAGTTCAAATCCAGAAAGTTTCACCGGCAAAACAAAATCAAGGAAAAAAATCATTTCTAGATCTTTTACTCAAATGTTACATTTCGAAAGCTCAGAATGTCTTAATACTGTAGTTCTTTAATTTAATTCATGTATTACATAATATAAATATAAAAGGCTAAAGTGAACAAGATGACAATCAGTGGAGGACCCTCAAGTATAATCCACTAACTCATTCATATAGGGGAGGAGATACAGAGGGACTGACCTGCAATCATCTCCTCAGTCAGGAAGGAGCGGGCATCGCTTTGGGCGTCAGTGGGCTTGAGAGAAGGAAATGAGAAAAGGTGGGAAGGGAAGTGGTAGAAGAATGAGAGGAGAGGTGGAAAGAGGGAGTGACGTTATCTTTCCTGTCAGCTGTATATACCTGTGGCTGCACAGTCATGTCACTGACCTAATGACCTAAAGCCAGAGCAGGATGTAAGGAGTTACTAGAGTCTTCATCAGTTCTCTACAAAAGCACACAGTCAAAGACACATGTTGAACCTGCCGCTGCAGTTGCACCACTGGCACACTAGCATCACGCAAGGTCTGACAGGACATGATGTCATTTTTACGTCTTGAAGTCTAGTAGCCCCCCCCCCCCCCGTGGTGTAACTACTTCTCAGTCTGCTCAGTAACTCGTTTTATAGGAGCTTCTCAGCTAGCTGGTCGTTTCCAGCAAAAGCACAACGTTTCTGCATGTTCTAGCCCACTGACTATAATTCAGTAGATTACTGGTGACCACTTTTCAAGACATAGCAAATGTTTTAGAGTTTTAAAGCGTTTTGCTATCTTGCAGGCAGCCATTCACTACATGAAAATCAAGTTTCAAAATATTAATAATTTTTGATTGATTAATCCATCATTTTGTATAATTGTTGCATTTTTGTGATACATTACCTATTTCAAGGAGGTTTTGTAGTTTTTACAAAATGGAATTTCAAACTGATTGAAACGAATGGAAATCAGTACTTCCCCGGAAGGTGAGAAACACATTTTAGAAATATAAAATCCTTCAGCATACTTTCTACAATCAATAGTGATTATATAAAGTATGCCTGAGTCCTGATAAATACATGATCAAACATGTATTTTTGCATGTTGTGGTGGGTTAAAATAACACAAAAGCCCTGGTCGGGTCACTCCTCCATAGAGTTGAGCCGTGTTTTTCCATCCAGCCATAGAAAACCAAAAGGGAAACCTATAGCCAGAGACAGAACTAATATGGACAAAGTGACAGCCATAGACTGGAAATAGCGTTAGGTCAGGTAAGAAGTCATGTTTAATCCCCTGCAAGCTGTCTGCACCTGTTAATGACGGTTCTTAAAGGGGAACGCCGCTCAATATAAAACTCACTATCCACAAATTTAAAACTGTCCAGTCAATATTTCTGAACAGGAAGAGAATAGTTGAGGTTTTATACTGAAACTGGTTTTGATCACTGCTGCCTCAGTCTGAACCGACCATTGACCCTTAAACCTTCTGGCTTCCTGGTTTGTTCTTATATCCAGACTTTAAACCTGATGGCACTGGAACTTTAAATTGCACCGTAGATCATACATCTAATAGGAGTCTTTCTTGACAGTGCTGGCTACTTTTTCATCTTGTTTACAAGGCAAACGTGTTCAATTTTCATGTCGAAACAGCAAGAAACACTATCAGGTCTTGTCCCAAGGCCTGCTTCAGTTTTCCATGGGGAAAGTTGTGGAGAGATATTAACTGGAGTGATTCAAAGCATAGAAAGAAATAACAAAATAATGCTCAAATTGGGAGCTATTCCCCTGGAATTGTTATATCGACCCCTCTTTCTCTGTAGTTCAGGAGGACGGTCAATTATTTTCCCTCTTTCCCTGTTTGCTTAACAGAACCTAATCTATATTGTAACATATGGAAGGTCACACAAACCCACTTGTTCGTTCTCTTTAAAACTAATTTTAAGCTGATACTTGGGAAAGGATTTGAGAGGGATTTTCTCAAGGTGAATGTCCTAAGTTAGGACACTCAGAGAAGGCAGCATGTCTTCTCACTTTACTCAGCTGTGAGCTTTCTATCTTTAGTATCGCCCCCTCCAATCTAAATATCTATCATATTGAGTTTAGTTCCGAAGTGATGGAACAAAAAAGCAGAGAAAAATCGCATCACTTTGTAGACAAACTGCAAAGCGGTGCTACAGAAGTTGAACATATAAACAGAAGTTTCCAACAGCAGGTTACCAGTCAGGAGAATTAATTTTTCTGTCTGTAGCAGGCATCATAAAAAAAAACATGAACAGCCAAAGTGTGCGCCCCAAGTTAGATTCCCAAGAATTTCAAAAATTCCAAGAGATAAAGCACCACTTGTACTGAAATCCAGCTGTGCTGCAGATGAGGACTTGCTGGATGACTGTAGGTGAGCAGAAGTAGTTTGTTTTTGCTTCATATAATAGTTTCCATCTTCTACAACCTGGTTTTTAATCCTCATCAGTGGAAAACAAAAGCAATCCTCAAAGAGTTATTACAACTACATTTCCTTCTCCTTGTCGTTTCCCTTTTACCTCCCTCTCAGTTGCCGGTTTCTTACCATGGTGGCTGGCTGTGCTGAACAGACACCAGTAAAAACAACAGACGTCTGGGAAATAGAGTCTCCGTCCTACACAGTTCAGGTAGCACTGTGGCTCTACTCCCCACCATAAGTACCCTCTTATCCCACCACAGTTTTACTGAAAATGATCAGGATTGGGCAAGAGCCCCCCTCCTCAGACAAGAGCCGGCCAATCAAATCCAACTTTAATTTGTGCCCTCTTACAATCTCCTGATTGACATCCCCTTATGTGGCACACTATCCAATCCGCCATATTTAGATAACAGACAAGCTCAGTGATATTTATTTTAAAAAAAAGAAAACACATCACAGGCATCTGGCAGCTGGAGGTTATTTTGGCAGAGGATCAATTGGGCATCTCAGTGTAGATGGGCACTTGATTTCACATGCTGTAGAAGAACCAAAGCGCATGCACACTTACATGCATCATATGCACGCACACACACACACACACACACACACACAGATTAACACCTCCATGCATGCAGAGATCTCTACCCCATTCGCAGTGTCTGTTAACCCATCTATCTGCCTGTCTCCCTGTCCTCACTGCTGCTGACTTGCCCTTGCACTTATGACATCTGTAATTTAAGAGGCGTGCAAATGGACTTGTGATCTCACACAGCTGGACCCCATCTTTAACCATCTTAGCTATTACTTTCTCACTCCATCAACAAGTCAACAAACAAAACCATCTCATATAGCCACAAACAGGCGACCCAGGCAGAGATTACAGCAGAACATAAAAATGTAAAAATCTAGAGGTTTCGGTTTCTAATAGCAACTGCTGTAGTGGATGGCAATTTGTCTTAGAGTGTGTAAATTAACCCCCAGGAACAGCCGGTGGAACCGAGGCTAGCCCGGATGTGACGTCGTGAATTCAACTCTCTTCTGTACTGTGAATAGTGCAGGTTTTTGTGGCAGATCAAACACTCTTGCAACGGCGTAGCAAACTCTCACTACTGTCATGTAATGAAACTTGAGAGTCTACAGCCACGCTAGCAACTCCGCGAAATTGTACTTGGCTAAATGCTTACGTGCTGACACGCTCACAATGAAAATGCTAATATGCTGGTATTTAGCAGGTGTGGTCTACCATCCCAGTTCGAGCCACAGTGTCGGGCTGACAGACATTGCTAAAAAAAAAACCCCAAATATACTATTAATATGTACAAAGAATGAGGAGTTTTATTTGTCTGGTAGATGCAATTTAATATCAAAATGCACAACCCGAAGGATTTCCTTTCCACTCAAGACCACCAAGTCAGCTGATGGAAACACATGTGAGTTAATCTAGGAGTCTCAGCCTTTCAGTTCTCTCACCAGAGATCTATTTATGCCCACAGTACTGTCTCATTGGCATGGAAACAAGGGCAGCTGTGGTCGATTGTAACTAATCAGGTCATTCATCTTGAGAACAAAAAGCACACACACACACACACACACACACACACACACACACACACACACACACACACACACACACTTGTTCAATTAATGAGAGGCAATACTCATTACCGAAAGGCAACAGAAAATCAGTGAAGCCACTTTTAAAAGACATAGCAGAATGAGTACAATTTATGTGCTTGGGGAGGCTTTCCCAGCAGTCAAGAGAATAAAAATGAAAAAAAAAAAAAAGATTCACCAGAATATAAAATAACCCTCTGGACAGTAGGAGGACTAGGATGATAACCTGAGTCTGGGTATCTCAATTCTTTCAAGCCTACTATCAATTATGGAAAAATTAGGCCATTCAGTTTATTCAGCAGGTGTGAAGAAAGATGCTGACCGTCAAGTCCAGGTTATTTAAATAGCATCACTATCTCAGTGTGTCAAATATTCTTATGTTCATGACTTAAATGTTATTTTTAAAATAACAGTTTTTAAAAATCTACCAGCGACGTTGTCGCTGAGCTGATGAAGGTGATGGTTTGTATCGCTCTTCTCACCTTCCCAGCTTCACACACTGCACCAAATGGCAGACACACAAAGTTAGCGAGTGGCTGGTGAACATAGTGAAACATTTAGCTGCTAAAGAGCCAGATTTTTCCTTCAGGAGTTGGAGACCAAAAGCAGAGTTAAAAGGAGAGTGAATATTGGACTTACATTCATAAGGTGTACACAAACACGACTCCATGCCTGTTCTATGTGGAAATAGGCAACAGTTTGTTGCAGTGCCAGGTTTGTTACATCATCTTAAAAGGTGACAATATGTTAATGTTGTGTTCACAGCTTTGTTTCTGCTGGCCCCAAATTGTTTTTGCTCTCCAAGAACTCCTGAGAAAATGATCTCTGCCTTCAGTTGCTAAATGCTCCACTATGTTTACTGGTGCTGACTTTTGCTGAACAGCTTCTGTGGCCATAAGTGACAGTTACGGTCACTAACCAGGTAGAAGAAGAGTAATAAAATCAGCAAACTGGCAAAGTAAGGTCCATTATAGAGAAATACTGTATTTAATTAACATGTTGTGTTTGATTGAATTTTCAAAAATTTGCGATGTTAATTTCTACTTTATTATTAAGAAATAACATACTGAAGATCCTGCTACACCGTGCAATTTTTGGCCCAAGTTTACTGATCAACACGTGACCTTTGGCCTTATGTCTCCATCCAGCCATCAGGCTGGCTTATCAGAGTCTCATTTAGATGGTTGAAGCCACTGTAGCAGATTTTCCAAACTTGAGATGTCTTGGCAGCCCAGATCTGTACGACACATACCTACCACATAACAGCAGCGTCCCTGGTTTGAGTCCAGTTGGGAACCTCTCTTGCATACCAAGCCCTCATCCACTTTTTCTGTGTCTCTCTCGCTCCTCAAGTTTCCTGTCTCTCTACTGAGAGCTGTCCAATGAAGGTGAAATGTTAACATAATAATCTTTGGACCAATCAAATGTACAGAAAAGGGATCTGACCTTTGAACCAACTTGTACAGCAGCTAGAACCAAACTATTTCACAATGCACTTGAATGCGATATTAAAATATTTCCAGACATCTTAAGATGGCAAACACACATTTTTAATACAGCTATGTTAATGAGAAGGTTGAGATTCAGTCCAACATTAGAGCTTTTTCTGTTGGAACCTTATTAACCAAATCATTTTGCTTAAGGAGTAGTGAATAGATCTTAGAGAAGTAGTGGATATGCTGGATCCAGTTAAAAATTCTGCTTGTAGTAGGAAGTTTTGTATATCACAAAAGAAACATGTCAAGATGAGACAATTTCCTCTTTGTCTAGTGCACCTATGCTACCTCATGTCAGGCTAATATGCTACCATGGAGCCTTTACCTGTTTTGCCTTTTCTTGCAATAATACCTTTTTGCAAGTTCAGTAAGTGAATTGGTTTTGCATTCAGGGAAAAGAACTACCAATGTTGTCTGTCTTTGTCTTTGTAGTAGGCAGCACATACTAAACAGCCTGAGGTGACGTACGTGTTACTGAAGGAGTTTTAAAAGCCTGCTATGAAGAGTAGGTAAAATTGAAAGACAATTTCCAGTCAGAGGGGAAATAGATTTTTTACACCCTCTGTTAAACCTCAATCAGTGGAACACTTTTTTGTATTATGCTCTCCCTTTGTTTGTTTGCTCTTGTGGATGTTGCTTGGTGTTTGCCTTTCACATTCATTAGCCATGATTCCTGACAAGTATGTAACAGTCAACCGACCAGAAGCCACAGTCCACCTATCTTTTAAAAGCTGGCTGAGGCAGCGAGTTTGGCCTGAAAAGACTGCACAGTGTTAGGTTCAGTACTGGGCTCATACTATTAACCTCGCATTATCACTTTTCTTATTTCTTTTTGGCTGGATGGTAGTGGGCGGGGCTTATCAGTTAACTCAGAATCCCTAACCTTAACCGCGTGTTACCACGATGACGAAGGTCCGGTACACCTGCCACTGGTATGCTTACAAACAGCCTACATTGTTGGAGGACTTAATTATTATTATTTCTCACCGTAATCACACCCATATTTTTCAGCCAGGTTGACCTTTTATGCACTTGTTTTTCATTCAGGCCTACATAAGGACTCACTTGCCACCATGAGAAATTTCAAGTTACAAGTTCATACTAGTTTGCATCTCTACTTTAGTAGTTATGTCCAAGATGTTGGACATGACATGTAGAATGCTACTATTCTCAAAATGACAATGCTAATATGTTGCACTTTGTTATTGGTGTTGCAGCTATGTTATTGGGACATATCATATCTCCGTCAGCCTCAGCGGATGTAGCAGGATAAGTCAAAACTTTGACATGCTAGTGGTAATAGAGGAAAAGTCCGGAGATGACCAAAGTCGTTAGGATACACTCTCTCTGGGCCCTAAATGCTTGTACCAAAGTTCATGGCAAGCCGTCCCAGTACTCGCCGAGATACTTCAGTCTAGACTAAAATGGTGTTTTTGATGGTGCAGGGCCTGTGGATTACGCTGAGTGACAGGGACATTTTCTATCGAAAGACTAGATGCTGTTAAGTTCCAATTTTTTTTTTTCTTTTTTATCGCTGTGAGCAATAAAAAGGAAACTCCATTCACCGTCATGAATCGAACTGGGGTATTGCAAGTGGTGGCAGAAATCTTGGAGACGAACCAGGGGAAATTTTACTATCGACGGCTAGATACCATAGAGAGAGAGAAGTATTAGCAGAGATAAGTAAGAGGCAAGGTTTTAAAAAGTGATCAAGCAATGATACTGTGTCCACGCCTTCACTTTCTATACTGTACGGCCAAAGTGCAGGATCATACATCTGAGCAACATCATTAGCTGTGACTCAGACTAATGTTTTCCAAGCTTTTGGCATAACGTCTTCAAATACAAACACAGTGAGGCAGAATCAAGCTCAGGGCTGAAATTAGTGGTAAAAACACAAGGCAACGCAGTGTTCGTCAGTTGTATACCGCTCGCTCTTCCTGTGCTGACTGCACCAACCTTCCTCCTCTCCTGCGAGGATGGCGCTTGCAGGGAGCAGACATTTGCCTGCACAGCAGCTTGTTCAGATAATGACCGGAATTTTGGATGAATGCCTGCCCGCTCCAAGCCGCCACACACTCTTGTCGTGAAGGAATGGTTAACTGGATAGCTAGTTATTTCTGATCCGGAGATCTATCCCTCGCCGGGTCCGCAAGGGAATGGAGTGATTTGGAGAGCTGGAAGGGGGAGTTTGATATGTGATTTCCAACAGGAGAGATCACTAGAGAGGGCTCTGGCAATGTTGCCGTTGATGGGTACATCATCTCCAGATATGAGATTGGAAGAATCCCCTGGGGGTCTAGTCGCTGGTGGTGGTGGTGGAGTAAAGCCAGGGATGGAAAATGTAAAACTGACTGTGATGCGATCTCTGTTGAATATAAAAAGTATTCAGGAGTATGTGCACTTGGAGTTTCACATTTTCATGACTGTACTTAAATGTAGGTACAGTGGATCAAAATAAGACTATTTGGAACAAGTAGCACCATTTTTTTTTTTGGCATTTTAGAGGAAAAGAGAAACATTTTCTTTGTAAATATTGGGTACCTACAGGGTACAGTGCTGGGTAACAAAACTGTAGACAGGAAAAATGCTGTTAACAACCTCGTGCTTGTGTGTAATGAGAGTATATTTTACAAAGGCGAGAAAAGCCACACATTATACTACAGACCTTATTTTTCCATGTAATTAATAGAATTAAAATCATTTTTCCTCATTAGCCATGTCTGAACCACCTACACCTGTGTGTTATATTGTTACATTACTTTATCACGTTACAGTGGTTCCTCCTTGGATCACAATAGAAGCCTTCTATAGCCTTCCGGTGCATTTGAAATAGGTACGTTTGTTTTCCACTCCAGCGCAGCTATCACGAGCTGCTGCAGAGTTGGACGGACATGCCTGCTTGAAGCAAATTTTCAAAAGCTTCAACCCATTTCTACAACTGTCTGTATTTCGGACAGAATGAACTAGAAGACGTGGTTAAGACATAAACAAATCCCTGGCGTGTAGGTGTTAGGCTACTGTCTGAGAATACAAATAAAAGAAACGGCGTGGCTGACCTGCTCTCAGCATGTAGTTTTCTTTGCAGATTTGATCCATTCCTCTGCTAATGACACACCTACTCTCCTACTCTCCCACCTCATTTCCCTTCCCTCTTTCCCTTTTTCTCTTCCCTCCATTGCCCGACCACACCCATCACACTCCACACCGTTTCTCCACTCTTTTATCCCTCTCCCCTACTGTTCTCCAGGTTTTGATCCCCACCCTCGCCTCTCTCCCTCTTAACCTCCTCTCACCCCTCTCAGTCATCACCCCCTGCCTTCCCCTGAGTGCCGCAGTGCGTGTTCAGCTTCCATGCCGTCCGACTTATGTCACCTCCTTCATGGAGTGCCTGCCTGCTGCGTGACTGACAGCAGCAGCTGATGCTCTGCCCAGCGCAGTGTTTTCCGGACGCTCTACTCCTTTTGTTGGGTAAGACAAAAAGGTGTGGAAGGGTGAGACAATTTTGGGTTGAAGGAGAAGAACAAAACATCAAGAGGAAATTGCTTGTCCTCTTGTTCTCTTTTTAATCTCTCTTTATTGTCTTCTTCTCCTTCCCTTTCCACCTTCTTCTCTCCTACCTCCTTCTATTCCTGGACATTCCCCAGGCGAGCAGCTGAAGCCTCTAAACAAACACACCCTATATAAGGCTGGAGTTATGCCATCACTCCTCCGCCACTGGCCCTCTATGCCTCCATCCTGATCCCTCCTTCGCTCCTCTTATTCCTCTCTCTGCCCTTCTTCTGTTCCTTTCCTCACTGTCCCTTCTAGCTGCCACCTCCCCTCTAGCTCTCTCCAACAACCCCCCCCTCGTACAGTGTTGTAGACACAAGACTATCAACACCTTATAAAAAAACAAATCACAAACAAATACCATTTAAATGAGGCCTACAGTTTTTAATTTGTGTTGCGATTGTCAGAGACGTGTAAATGAAACTTATGATGGTCATTTTTGAGATGATTGTATTATTTGTAGTATCGTAAGAAAATGCATTATATTGTCAGGTTTTTTTTCCAGAATGAAAAGAAAATGTCTCAAAATGTTTTTCGGCTGCAAGAAAAATAAATAAACTCATTTGAACTTTCAAACTCTGATGTGAGGGTTGTATTTGGCCAAGAGCTTATTTTTGACGACAAGGTAAAACATTTTTTTCTTCCTTACAGTTGAACATCCTTTCCTTAATCTTCTGCACCTTATACCACACAGACACTCCATGTTACTATCCTGGAAATCGGGTTTGTATGCAACTAATTTGCAACAGCAAATAAATGTTTTGGATGGAAACTGATTATGTTCTCTATTAACTTAATAAGAAAATGTTGATAATTTGCGTATTTGGCACTCATGTATGTTGATACTGATCGTATCATTAAGAAGTTCACTGACGCATTTACCACCAAAATATCTGATCTTGCAGTACAATGTCCCTTTGTAGCGACTACAGCCTTATTCAACTTTGTTATGGTTCTGTTTAGACTCTCACGGCGCTTGGTTGAGAATAGGGATAGATCCTGGTCTGGTTTAATGCGGAAGAAGTTCACAGTGACTTCAGACACAATGTGCTTGTTCGCATTTAACCAAAACGATCATCTTTGACCACAGTGCTGTGCTGCCTGATCCTAACCACAGAAGGGACTGTGGACGTGGTCTATAGTGTGATAGCTGGGCACTCTGTTCGGCCACCGTCCACCCCAACCACGCCCCGGTACATCCAACCAGCGATTACAATGCCGCAACAAAAACACCTTAGTAAGATAACATTGTGTCTCTAGGGAACAAATTTGTTCATGGGCACAACTCCTTTGGACTCGATCCGCACAACAGTCCGAGAATGGTGTCACGGTCAGAAATTGGTCTGTGAAGCATCAGTGCCTCAGAGGAGATGGGAACAATGAAAACCTTATTACAAGCGTCCGATTGGAAACAAACAGACAAAGTTAAACATTTTTTTTATATACACGTTTGTACATACATGAAACAAAAGAAAGGCTTCCCGGGCTAAACAATTCCCCTGATCAGGGTGGAGGCAATGTCTGGTCCAGTGAGACCAGTTTTTTGAATGTGATAACTATGTCAGGGAGCCAAGGGACATATTCAGGCATAACTCGGCGTCAGCTATCAAGGCATGGTTTCTAGTCTGTGAACCCCTTCACTAAAATGCCAATTCTTGCAGACAAGGACAGGATTTGAAAGGGTTGCGCCCTGTGCTTATCGCTCATGAAAACTGCCTCTGACTCATCAAGTTGGAAGACTTTTAGTCCAGCATCAACACCCGGGATTTTGCTTTGTTCAAGAACTTCTGCTACAAGAAAACAGAACCTTGCAACATGGCCACTAACAGTGTGCGAGGCTGCTCGTCTCTAGTTTATACTCGAACCTGACATGAAGAGGGGGAGCCTGCCTCGAAACTTATTGCACTGACTCTGGTCTTATTTGGACACTTAGAGATGTTGGGCTCATTCAGGCATCTCCCTACATCTTTTTGTTAAACGGGTCAGTCCTGGCGCTTGTAGAGTCCCTAAGGATGTTCTGGAGGGAACTAAGACAAATCCTCTCTGGGCAGAGAGAGCTGATCTTCTATCAATGACAAAATTCAATCAGAGAATAATGTTGTATCCCTCTTTATATTGCAAGTATCTGAAGAGGTCATGTTGGGGCTACATTTTCTATGCCAATAACTGTAGTAAGAATGTACATATTCATTTCAAATCCACTGCGGTGGTGTCCAGAGGTGAAATTATGAAAATTGTGCCACTGTCCGAATACTTATGTACCTACCTGTATGTACATGAGTATTATTATTTTTTTTTTTTGTGCTTTGTTTGTTACTTATCTTGAAATGATAGTATTACATTGTCAAAAATCATCAGCTGTGAAGCTGTTTATGTGGAGTAAATCCCAAAGTTCTCCAAGGACTAAAGAGCTTTACTCAGTCTTTGAAAAGGCTGCTCCGCCGCACATGTGCAGAAATAAGTTGTTTTGTAATAGTAACTCCATTGAAAGGAATTGAAAAAAATGTTTTTGAATATGTGTTGTAAAAACCAAAATTAATTATATAATATTATTATAATTATATTTGCATATTAAACAAACGTTTGGCCTGGGATTATTTATTACATCCCGCTATAAACCTAAGGTCTTCTGTTAAACAGAAGACTGTTCAGGTTGGCAGATTAAAAAATATTCTGGAGGGAAACAGAATGTGATTTGGGACAAGTGGAAAGGTCCCATTGGCTTTTGCATTGTAAATTCTATGATTCTACTAGAATGTAATAATTTTTTTCATGAAACAGCTCAGTGAAACCCTGAAATCATCTGGTGTAAAGATGATCCAAACCTGGAATGGTTGTGCATTTTGATGGGTTTAAGTTTGTCTCAAAGACCTGGAAAAAATGGAACAGCTGACTATTTAAGTGGTACTTCCTCTGATTTATGATTTTTGTTTACATGGATGTCTGACAATTTGATTTAGAAAATCATCCAAATGACTGTAGTTTTCTTTTGGGACTTTTTTTTTTTTAAGTTTGAAAATGTACTCACAGCATTCTGCACCTGGTATGTATGAATTTGTGGTCTCTTGCAAGCCCATTGAGCCTGGGTATAGTTGTATGCATGATTCCTCCTTTCATCCATCCATTCACTAGCTGCACTAGTACACTTCATGGATTTTCTGTCTCCCGGTTAAGATGTAGAGATGGCACCACGCAGCATCAATCTTTCCTCGGGCGCCTGAAGCGCTGACCTCTGCGCTGCAGTTACCAGTCTTTAACATCGGGGGTCAGCCTGCCCCTTCTAGCCAGTCAAAAGTTTGGGTTTAAATTTCTGATGCAGGATTTAAAATGTAAAGTGGCAGCTACATAAGAGTTGAATACTGCAGGGCATAACGCTTACAGTCCAACAGGGTCAGCAACGTTCATGGCAACGTTTCATTAACTCCGTGCTTCAGACCAGAAACAATAAGCTATGCTGTTTTTTAAAGATGAATTTTGCCTTTTTTTTTTTTTTTGGGAGAGTTGACAATCAGTCAATGGCCATCATAGGAAGAGAAAGGGAAATGGATTCTTCCCTTGTCCAGACATCTAGACACTGAGCGAAGAGAAGTCGCAAATGATTCTGCAAATGATTTGATCCTCTTCAGGAAAACAAGACAAAAGTCTTTGTGTACTGTTTTTACTGTTAGTACAGAAAAAAAAACTATACAGCCTACCCAACCGTTCTACACAAACACTAAATTACACAATAAATTGCTGAGGTGTTGTAGTTTATTAGATGGTGTTGATGATGTGAAGAGGATGAAGGAGACTCCGCTGACACCGTCTTGACTGCATATAAAGGTTTATTACAATGAAGGACAGCATCATGTCAAGCATCTGCAGATCTGCTTGTGAGAGGGTGTGAAGCCACTGAACCACCCTGGAAACCAGCCTTGATCACTGACTCTAAGGTCAGCAAGGGGCTCCTGGGCGAGCCAACATGGTGGAGCAGCACAAGGGGTTTCCTGTGCCTCCGTGAGCTGACCCGCTGGTGTGCGGGCTGGGGCACGCAGAGACCTGTTCCGGGGGTGGATGAAGAGGTGTGCGCGGTGTGCAGGGGGCCAGGAGACCATTGTGCATCAGAACCGCGCGGGACCTGAGCTGAGCGGCCACTGCGGCGTTTTACTGTGACCCAGGTAGGCCGGAAGGGTTGGGACTTGGCGCTTAAAGTGACCAACTGCCAAAACCTGATCGCCGTCCGCGGGAGTGCGCGCAACCTGTTAAAGCCCAGTTTATATCCATCAGGGTCGAACAGACTTTATGCCCGTGGTGATAGCAAAGGTGCGTCTTTAATCACAACTGTGGCCAAAGAAGTGTTTTCAGTTTGTAGCATAATCGGTACTGATGCTTGTGTGTGTTTGGTGTGTCTGACATCCTTGTTTATGTTTGGAAACTTGATTGTAATTAGCATAATTGATGGATGGGTTATATATGAAATAAAGAAATGATCTCTTCAGCAATTATCATTATGACTCTGTATTATTTGACCTTCTCTCTGCTGTAGATTATAACTAATCAGGTCCTTTTAACCGGTTCAAATATTGTTAAAGCGGCGATACAACCAATAAAAGGGCAGTCTTTCACTGGCCAAAAAGTGATTGCAGCTCTCACCATGTGACTAAAAGGTTGTTTCTGCTTTAATATTGTGAAGTAACTGAGTGTTTGACGTGTAGTTTATGTATAGAAACTGGAGCATCCTTAGGCCTATATGTCTTTTAGATCATTCATGAGACCCAGGGGGGCTTCATCCTTCAAGGTGGGCATGTGACACACTGCCTCACCCCCCTTCAAGAGGATGCAACTTTGTGTGGGGCCTATGTATTACAGCTTGATTAAGTATAATGTTTTTCGTTTTTTAAATTTCCAGCTGCAAGGTGCAGCTCCAGCAAACCAACAAATTGAACATGCAAATTCCCAAATTGGTTTTGAACATTAAACAGAGACAATCCCGAAACACTGGAACTGAGATCTGGAACTTGCAACATGAATTAAAATATGCTAATGTCAACCATATTAAACTCTAACATTAACCAAATGGGTTAAACGTAACTCTGTCTTAAAGGACCAATATGCAAGTATTTTAGTATAAAACATTCAAAAGTTAACTCAGATTATCAACAGAATGTGAAGAAATAACTGTTTTGACGTCATATCGAAGACGTCTATGTATCATGTTGGACAGATATCCACCTAAGTTAGCATGCTAACCAGCTAGCCCCAGCCGTCCTGTCTAGTAATACCACTTTCTACCTCAAGGGACGATAGTGAGTCACGGTAGAGGCCAGTCTGCCCTCAGTGCACCATGGGAGGATGAAGAAGTGGTAACTGTGAGTAGGCTATAAACCTGTGTTGCAGTCGTCCTCCTTCCGTGACATTCCTCCATCTTTCCTCAAGCTCAGCTCTTCATGCTGCTGCTCCATGCTCTCTCTCTCCGTCACCTTCTACTCCTGCCGCCACCACATCTTCCCTGTCTCTCTGACCGAGAGACTCTGATCTAAGAGTGCCTTTTCCCGTTTCTTACGACTAAGAATGTACGAATATGGGTGTTTCTGCAGCTACGGTCACGCTTGACTCTCCCACATAAATTAAAAACAAAAAAAAAATCAGTCTGTTTATTTTAATTTTAACCATCACAGTCTGTAATACATATAAACAGGTACACAAAATCCCATATAGTCATTACGATTTTAATCTGGAACGTGTATTTTTCATGGTTTTCATCATTTGTTCACACAAAATGTCGACGATAATGTTAAATTAATACATTTTTCCCTTTTCAAGTTCTATAAAATTTTAATACATCTGAATCCGCTTTCATCAAGGTTTGTGCATCGTTGTAAATACTGACATATAAAAAAAATATTAAAAAGGGGATTTCATGTTGATCTCTACTAAAATTTACCTCAGATGTCAATTGTCTTCACACACACAAAAGATAAAATACATGGCTTTCTATGACAGATAGTTCAAATATAATGTGTAAATCATCTCTGCTTAAGTGTTAAAATCATTTCTGCACATAAAAAACATAACAAAAATAAGGCATTGCTGCGGAAATGACATCTTGTGTCGGTAAAAACACAACTTTAATGGTAAATGTTAATAATGTGACCTTAACAATAGGCTACTGTAGAGAACAGAAACAGACAAAAAGCAGAAGGTATTACATGAGTCAAAGATAGTAGAGGTACTGCAGTACAGAATGAGTCTAACTGATTTTCATGTTTTGATGTGGCATGAAGACTGCAGCGGTGTGCAGTTACTCATCTCTCAACAGTATGGAAATGATCAATTAATTAAAAGCATTGCCCAATATTCCAAGGCAACAGCTCTGAGGTATAACTGACAATATTTCTCACTGTGTCCAGCTGTGCTCACACAGCACGGGACCCACGGCAATGCACCACCTGTGGGTGCTAGATGATGAATTCAACCCAGGGACAGGTCAGCAGACAGATATATGATCTGGACAAGTCATTTTCATGTCCATCAGCGCGAATAACACCCAGGCTATAAAAAACAAATTTTTCCTTTGACTACACAGAAATATATGATACAGTTTGTGCTTGTCTCGGAGAGATGTTATATTTGACCCGACCCTGTTACGTATGTATGCTGCCTGTTTCTTTCTGAGTAATTTTAACACTCCATCTGCCAACACTGATAACTGCTAATGATAAGAAACTTGCCTAGATTTTTCTTAGATCAAGCACTGGAACAAGGCTTACGGGGAGAACAGGCACCCAACAGATAGACAAGTCCATCACTACTAAGTAGCAACTGCAGTATATAAGACTAGATATTAGTCCATTAACCACTATTTCTAAACCTAACATTGTGATTAATCTATGTAGTACTAAGAAGGATTTTATTAATTTCTCCAATGATCTCATCATTGTACATTTGTGACACACTCCCCGTACTGGCGATAGAAAAACTGAGTAACTTATACTGTATAATATATTATGGTTATAAAAGGGCAAACGCAGCTGCATTTTAGTACAATAATGAAACTGTTGGCTTGATTTGGATTTGGTGTTTTTTCAGCGACAACTGTGTGTACCCTGCTACGTGTGTGATAAGTGTCCGTTGTTGTGAATCCACGTCCTCCTCCTTTTGCTGACTCCCATGTTTCTGACGGGAGTGGTAACATGCATCAGGCGCGGTAACATGCATCAGTTGCATGTTTAGGTTGGTAAATATTTCATAGCTAGCACTCCCAAAGCTGACAGTACTCTGTGTTCACATTGTCAGAATTTCTCATAATGGCAAATGTCGGTACAGACAATTTCAATAAAGTTTGTTTAAGCTTTTTTAAAGAACTGGTTAACAAATGAAATCCTTCTTTTAAGGACTTGTCAGGGAAACTTTGTGTGTCCTTTTATTTCTTTTGCCCGGATGCACTAAGGATCCAGCTGGTTACTGGCAGTTTGGAGGAGGATTGTTCTTCCTCTGCTACGTTGCACTGACACTTCTGGTATAGATTCATTGACCTTTTGTGGTATGTTTTGATTTTACTTATTAATACACTGTATAGTTAGGGATTCTGAATTAAAAGACATAAATCCAGAAAATAAAAGTGTTTCTCTGCAGAACTTTTAGTGTGATCACTTTATTTCAAGGTTTATTGTCAATATAGGTGTCACCATCACCTTTCCTCTAGTGCCACCCTCAGGCCAAATTGTCAAATTTGATATTTCCAATCCTTGGCAAATTTGGGAAGCACAATCATTCTACCCAGAGGTTGATCCCTGTCAACTGTGACCTCAATAACTTTCCTGTAGTGTCGCCCCCAGGCCAAATATGTGCAAACCCCAGTCTCCCACTACTTCCATTCCCACCATACATGCACCAACAGAGGGCAGGTTCTATTTAGAATACTACCGCAATACATTTTAAGAATGTTTGTTTAGAACTTAATCCTGACATCAAGTATCAAAAATGTTTTGCTATAAAGTTCTTATGTTGGTACAAAACATTTTCCCTTTTTTCATAAACCTCAAACTAACCTGCCACTGAAAAGGTTTTTAAGAATGTTATGACATAATAATTTAACCATGTTAACAAAAACATTTTCAGAATGTTATCACAAAACATTTTTAAAAAGTTTTTAAAGAATTTTATCCTACTGTAAAAATAACATCCTGGGAACATTAAAAAGAAAAAAAACTTGAAACTGAAAACGTTCTAAAAATGTTAGGGCACACAGTTCTAACAATGTCATCACTAAACATTTTAAAGTTATCACCAAACATTTTTATAATTTTTTAGACAACGTTGTTGTAAAGAGAACATTCTGGGAACAACCCCCCCCCCCCCAAAAAAAAACAACAACTTTAGAACAAAACATTTCTAGCTGGGTTGGACTGGATCTAAGATAAATACAAAGTACTTTGTGCTATTTTTCAACTTAGGAGCACATTTGCTCCTTGGGTAAAAAGTAAGCGTCAAGCCCCGCTTATATTACCAGACCATTTCTGATTCAAACAAGACAGCTTACGAACTGACAGCCTTTCAAGACATTCTGTTCGCAGTCCCTCACTAGTTCAAAGTCAGTGTAACTCAGCCACAGAATGGTTGAATGGTCTCTCCCTCTTTCTGCGTGACAAATTCAATCCTGCGAGATCAGGCAAACAAGATGGGATTTTTCATCATGGGGATTCAAATTTCACTGTTCTAAATTAATGGATGTATTAGTCTACGCAATCCACAACAGAAAACAGGCATCAGATGGGATACTATGTTTCTTTTTTTTAGAATTGCCTAAACAATAGGTACTCGTTTGTGCCGCATAAGAAATACAAAGTGGGAAACTGTTGCAGTATAATCTATTTTGACATTAAAAGGGGATTGGGTAAAGATTTAAAAACCGCCACGATCATCCAGACATGCTAGTCACCCTTCACACATGCTATCACACCTAATGTCACTCAACTCTCTATTTTAACACTCACTCACTTCCCTGTTGAAAACTGCTAATGAAAGGCATCAAGGAAAAATGACAACGCTTAGATGTTTTTAATGTAATAAATTATTTTAAAATGTCAGTAATGTAACCAGAGCAGCCTACGTTTTCAGTAAGGAGGAAAAGAAAAATATACCTCCAGCTCACAAAGGTAGCAATAACTAAATAAATAGTGATTGGTGGACGCAGTCATATTCCCATTAAGTTAGTAAGGACCAACAGAAACAAATGTCTTAAGTATCAACAAGTACCAGACATTTACAGTATTTCAATCAATTGGTCCCATCATCATGTTTTGTTTGAGAAAACACATTTCAAATTGTCAATTTTTTTTTTACCCAAACTAACACAAAAATAGTTCTGATAATTAGATTTTTTTTTTTAACATGTATTTTGCACAAGAGTATTGATTAGTATTGGTATCAATAAGCAGTATCAATAGTGTTATTGTAAGGGCAGGTGTGTGTGGATCCAAGTGCAAGAGAGTCAGGCAGAAGTGCAATGTCTAAAATCCAAGAGACGTAGCAGAGGTCAAAATACCAGGAGTCAGTTAAACCAGGCAACAAGGCAGAATCGAGGGTCACAAAAATACCGAAAAAAAAACATCATACACAGGGAATCAATCAGGACTAAATGAGAGAGAGCTTGAACACAAGGGTAACAAAGACAATTTGGCGAGGCATGAGAAATGAGGCGGGGTTTAAATACACAGGAAACAAGACACATGTGAAAGACATTAAGGTGGAGACAGTAATCAAAACAGGCGGGAAAAACCAGGTAGTAAAACAAACAGTAAAACAACAGAACCAAGACTTCAAAATAAAACAGGAAATGCCAAGAAAATGAATACAGATCCTGACAGTACCCCCCCCCAGTCCCCAGACGTCCCAGGAATGCCCGGGTTCAGTCTAAGTCCCATATCAGTGTTTTATCAAGAATGTCCCGAGCAGGAACCCCGGACCTTTCCTCTGGACCGTACCCTTCCCAATCAACGAGGCACTGACGGCCCCGGCCCCTACGACGAACAGCCAATAGTTTACCGAATAGACAGGACCACCATCAATGAACCTGGGCGGAGGGAGGAACCAAACGACTGGTCTTGACAGGCTTGATTCGGGAAACATGGAAGGTGGGATGGACCCTCATGGTCCGAGGAAGACGAAGGCGGACAGCAGCAGGGTTGATGATCGCCGAGATCGGGAAAGGGCCCACAAACCTGGGACCCAGCTTATGACCCCCCGAACTGGCAGGTCTCGATTGGAGAGCCATACTTTCTGGCTCACGTGGTAGCGGGGAGCCCTTGTGCGATGACGATTAGCGGACCTCTCGTATCCAATATTGGTGCGTAGGAGGGCTGCCCGAGCCTTCCTCCAGGTGAGATGACATCGGCGCACCAGGGCGTGAGCTGAAGGAACAGAGACCTCCCCCTCAAGGTCCTGGAAAAGCAGAGGCTGGTACCCGTAGACACACTGGAATGGA
Source organism: Xiphias gladius (assembly GCF_016859285.1). NCBI lineage: Eukaryota > Metazoa > Chordata > Actinopteri > Istiophoriformes > Xiphiidae > Xiphias > Xiphias gladius. Next base: position 3,933,628 of record NC_053417.1, read on the forward strand.
GATAGACCAGTAGAAGCCACGGGAAGGGAGTTATGGGCATACTCCACCCAAAGGAGCTGCTGCGACCAACTGGATGGACTTTGGGAGGCGATGCACTGGAGGGCCGTCTCCATCTCCTGATTGTACCTCTCCGTCTGGGCATTGGTTTGGGGATGGAAGCTGGAGGAGAGGCCGACAGATGCCCCAAGCAGCCTGCAGAACTCCTTCCAGAAACGTGAGGTGAACTGGGGACCCCGGTCAGACACAACATCCTGAGGAAGACCATGGAGCCGAAACACATGAAACAGGACTGCCTCCGCTGTCTCCTTGGCGGAGGGCAGCCTAGGCAGGGAAATAAAGTGAGCCATCTTGGAGAACCGGTCAACGACAGTGAGGATGACAATCTTGCCCTCTGAGGGAGGAAACCCAGTGACAAAGTCCATGGACACATGAGACCAGGGGCGGTGTGGAACCGGCAAAGGCCTGAGTAGACCAGTAGGGGGGCGTCGGGAGACCATGCTGCGGGCACAAACAGAACAGGCAGAGACAAAATCCCGGGTATCCTCCCTGAGGGAGGGCCACCAGAAGCGTTGTTATAAAACTCAATGTTCTACTCACCCCAGGATGACAGCTAAGAGGAGAGGAGTGCCCCCATTGCAGGACTCGGGAACGGAGCGGGTCTGGAACAAAAAGGCGACCAGGAGGACAGCCATCAGGAACCTGGGCCTCCGAAAGGGCGTGCTGGACCTCCTGCTCAATGTCCCATGTCACCGCTGCAACCACACAGTCAGGGGGCAAAATGGGAGCTGCATCTGAGGGCGGTCTCCCGCCTCAAACTGCCTTGAAAGGGCATCTGGTTTGACATTACGAGTTCCAGGGCGATAAGACAGGGTGAAGTTAAATCTGGTAAAAAACAACGCCCACCTGGCCTGCCTCGAGTTGAGCCTCTTAGCTCCACGGATGTACTCCAGGTTTTTGTGGTCAGTCCAGACTAGGAATGGTTGCTCTGCCCCCTCCAACCAATGCCTCCACTCCTCCAATGCCAACTTCACAGCCAGCAGCTCCCGATTCCCCACGTCGTAGTTGCGCTCGGCGGCGGAGAGTTTCCTGGAGAGAAGGGCACAGGGGTGAGCCTTATTGTCCTTGGCAGAGCGTTGCGAGAGAACGGCCCCGACCCCCACATCAGAGGCGTCCACCTCCACGATGAACTGGAGCTTTGAGTCGGGCATCTGCAAAATCGGTGACGAGGAGAACCGGGACAGGAGGGCATGGAAGGCTGCCTCAGCCTCAGGAGGCCAGGAGAACTTAGATTTTGAGGAAGTGAGGGCATGCAGAGGCACTGCGACCTGACTGAAGTTCCGGATGAAACGGCGATAAAAGTTGGCAAAACCCAGAAAGCATTGGAGCTGTTTCCGGTTGGTGGGGACAGGCCAGTTTAAAACAGCCTTGACCTTTTCCGGGTCCATCTGGATCAGTCCTGGTGAAATCACGAGCCCAAGGAATGACACTGTGGTCTGGTGAAAATCACACTTCTCCGCCTTCACAAATAACTGATGCTGGAGCAGCCGCTGCAACACCCGACGGACACGACCCACATGTTCCTCTTCGGACTGGGAAAAGATCAGAATATCATCAAGGTAAACAAACACGCAGACATTCAGCATCTCTGAGGACATCGTTCACCTTTGACTGAAAAACATCTGGGGCGTTTGTAAGTCCAAATGGCATCACCAAATACTCAATGACCACTGGGTGTGTTGAACGCGGTTTTCCACATTTCCCCTTCACGAATACGGACGAGGCGGTAAGCGTTGCGGAGGTCCAGCTTAGTGAAGATGTGGGCCCCTTGAAGAAGCTCAAAGGCAGATGACAGGAGAGGAAGTGGGTAACGGTTCTTCACTGTGATGTCGTTCAGGCCACGATAAATCAATACAAGGGCAAAGGGTCTCATCCTTTTCCACAAAGAAAAACCCAGCTCCTGCAGGGGAAGAGGAAGGACGGATGATCCCCGCAGACAGCGCCCCCTGGATGTAGTCATCCATGGCCTCTCTCTCAGGATGGGAGAGGGAGTACAGACGACCCTTGGGTGGAGCTGCACCAGGGAGGAGCTCTATGGCACAGTTGTATGGGCGATGTGGCGGCAAGGACGTGGCACGAACCTTATTAAAAACCTCCTTCAGGTCTAGGTAGACTTCAGGCACCCTGGACAGGTCTGGAAACTCGAGAGGAATCAGCAGGCGGGGAAACCGACAGAAGACAAACAGGAAGACTGACAAGTAGGACTCCACTGTAACTCTCCCAGTAGACCAATTCACGAGGGTTGTGTTTACACAGCCAGGGATAACCCAGGATAAGGGGGTATTGAGGAGACTCAATAATAAAAAATGATATGGTCTCTTTGTGATTACCTGACATCAACAGAGACAGAGGAGGGGTCTGGTCTGTGACCCAGTTGAGCAGGTGACCATCGAGAGCGCTGGCCCGGCGTGGCTTGGACAAAGGGTGGAGTTGTAGATTCAGCTGGTGGGCCAGGTTCAGATCCATGAAGTTCTCGTCTGCCCCGGAGTCAATGAAGGCTGTAAGGGCTAGGGAATTCTTGGGAGAAGTGATGAGCTGAACAGGGGTCAAGGAGCGTGCTGGTGTAGAGGCAGTCACGGTGTGGCTCACCAGTAGGCCTCCGGTTACTAGTGAGCCAGGCCTTTTACAGGGCACTGAGCCAGGAAGTGCCCCATTTCCCCACAGTAGAGGCACAGTCCTTCACGTTGGCGGCGCTGGCATTCCTGTTGGCTCAGACGGGTACGACCAAGCTGCATAGGTTCCTCCTTGGGACTAAAAGGCGCAGATCCAGGGCCTGTAGCTCCTCCGAGCTGCTCGTTCCTGCATCCGGTTGTCAATCTTAATAGCAAGTTCCACAAGACCCTCAAAACTTGTAGGAAGATCAACCATGGTAAGTCTGTCCTTTATATCTTCAGAGAGACTCAGGAAAAAAAAAAAAGTGTCTGCACGTGCTTCGTCGTTCCACTGACTCTCCGCAGCCAGAGTGCGAAATCCGATGGCATGATCAAATACACGGCTTCTGCCTTGCTTGAGATTACCAAGTGCACGGGCTGCCTCACGGCCCGAGACAGGTTGACCGAAAACACGACCCAATCTCCAAATCTTTAATCCAAGAGACGTAGCAGAGGTCAAAATACCAGGAGTCAGTTAAACCAGGCAACAAGGCAGATCAGGAACAGGCAGAATCGAGGGTCACAAAAATACCGAAAAAACAGATCATACACAGGGAATCAATCAGGACTAAATGCGAGAGAGCTTGAACACAAGGGTAACAAAGACAATCTGGCAAGGCATGAGAAATGAGGCGGGGTTTAAATACACAGGAAACAAGACACAGGTGAAAGACATTAAGGTGGAGACAGTAATCAAAACAGGCGGGAAAAACCAGGTAGTAAAACAAACAGTAAAACAACAGAACCAAGACTTCAAAATAAAACAGGAAATGGCAAGAAAATTAATACAGATCCTGACAGTTATTTGTATAAAATCCTAACCATACCCATCTCTAATTGTAGAGAGTAACTAAGCAACTAACAGGTGCAGTTTTCTCATGACATGGCTTGCCATTGTACCCTTTTCTCTCTTGTTTTAAGCGTTTCTTTCATGGTGACTTGACTTGTGACTTGCTTGACGTTTAGCAGTGACTCGACTCGATTTGCTTGAGGCTAAACACAGTCACTTGGGACTTGGTTGAGACTTGAAAGTTAAGACTTGAGACATGCTTGTCTACTCCTTACACTTAGACTGTATATACACAGAATGTGTACAGTAAATATCTGTATTTTAAAAAAATCTCCGTAGAATAACCAAAGGTTTGTTTAGTCATGTTATGGTACGTGTTTGGCAACTTTTGCGGCCAGACTTTTTTACCATTTTTTTATGCTTTTATTTTCAGGGTGCATTTTTGAAAGCGCTGGTGTTCTAGTGGGGTAATAAATTCTCTTCTGAATTTCTCAGGTAGCCAATGCAGTGAAGCAGACATGCGAGAAATATAATCTCTTTCCTGTCAGTGCTGGCACTGCAGCGTTCTGGATCAGCTGGAGAGTCTTTAGAGACTTGTTGAGACAGCCTGATAATAAGGAGTTGCAATATTCCAGCCAAGAAGTAACAAAAACATGGACTAGTTGTTCTGCATCTTTTTGAGACAGGATGTGCCGGATTTTCGCAATGTTGCGTAGGTGAAATAAGGCAGTCCTTGAAGTTTGTTTTGTGTGGGAGTTAAAGGACATATCCTGATCGAAGAGAACTCAGCGATAGCTTAGGTATACTGTGCATGGTGTATGTGCACTGAAACAAGGTACAGTAGAGGACACCTAAAGAAGACACAGACACAGAGAGATATTATCTTTGTGGCTATCAGGTACGTAAGTTAGTTTGATGGCTGAAAATATTCATTAACAAGGTCTTGTTTTTCAAACTTAGATCAAGTCATTTTCAGGCAGAAACAGCCCTTCAGTCACAAGGTCGGAGCTACAATCACTTTTTGACAAGTGGAAAACTGCATGTCACTAGTTGTATTGGTCCTTTGAAGGTATTTCGACAGGTAAAGAGGGCTGGATGAGCTATAATCTTTAAAATATATCCCTCACGAATTAATCCAAGTCATTTTGAGGCATAAGTAACCTTTCAATGACAAGGTAGGAGCTGCAATCACTTTTATTGGTTGTATCGCCGCTTTAACAATATTTGAACTGGTTAAAAGGACCTGATTGGTTATAATCCACAGCAGAGAGAAGGTCAAATAATGCAGAGTCATAAGGATAATTGCAAGAGTTGTTACTTTAACAGGAATCATATATAAATACAGAAAAGTGCGATGACTATTGAAAAAGCGCTTCCTACAATTTTTATATGTGCCAGAGGGCGTTTTTTTCTCCACCTGACTGTGGAATGTGTGTCATCTGTTCGGCTTCTCCTGGTGGCTCCTGATTGGATGACACTGCAAGCCAAAAATAAGTGGATCTGGGGTGGAAAATTTACACCCAACAAATGTTACCAGATCGGGCAATTTTCCACTCAATTGGACGGCTTTAGTTAGTTATGTTGGTAAAAATGAGCTTGGGCCGCCAGTTTCTAACTGTCAGACCAGCTAGTAGCAACAATGGCCAATACGGATTACCAATTTGATGTAAATAGTATTGAATCGCAGCTCAAAAATCCATTCAGCTGGAGGACGTTATCAGAAAAGCTCACAGTGAAAAATATGGGACCAGACCAGACTTGAACATGAAGCAGCCTTCTGGACGTGATCAAGGAAGTGCTATATTCGGAGTTTTGCTAGCAAGTAGTATCAACACAGCCAAAAGGTCAACTGTTACACACACACAGTCCAGGCCGTCACTTTAATGTCCTTAGTAAGCAGCTGCATCGCGTTGCGGTTCTGTCGGGGTGCTGGAGACAGTTCTGACGGGTCCATGAGCTGCGCGTCTGGCGCCCGGTTCTTTGCACTGCTATGCAGGACTATGCACTACAGTGTTTGTTTGTGTTCTACATTCAACCAATTAAATGTTCTTTAACAAGGAGGCATTATTATTCTTAAACAAAATAAGAACAATTATTATTACTATTGTTATTATTAATGCTGCGTCCTTATTGGATAACATTTAGCCCCTGAAGGCAGTTAAAACATACACGGAACATTGTGGCACTGTGGTGAAATTGTGAAGTGAAAGAAGTTGCTAAGTGTGGACCAAAAGATACTTTTTTCAACTTTTTTAAAACTCTAGCCACCAGCAGCTGGCTCTCTGATACCTTGTACGTTACATGCTCACAACCAAAATACACAGAGCTACCTACCCGTAGTCCCACATGGCGGAAAAGTCACGCCATGCCACTCCTTTTATCGCTTTTCTTTTGGACATGATGGAGGGGTTCTGAGTGGTGAGGTTGTTGACGGAGAATTGAAGTGTCTTGTTTTTTCTTTGACTGAACTCCAGGCTGTCACATAGCGCCTGGAATTCCTTTGTGTAACACTTAAGTCAGAGTCATAAAGAGGTTTAATCATGCTTTGGGTGTTACGAGTTAATACTGCATTGCAAGTGTCAAAGTCAAACAAGGGAAATATGTTGTGAGTGAAAATTTAGGAGAAACATTCAGTATCAATGTTTTGTGACATGGCAGATCATTATGTTCATAAAAAATGTAATCTGGCTGTGGATGATGCTATGAATGAACTCTCAGGAGAAAATAACTCTTTTTCACCCTCAAGAACGGAATACACAAACTTTATATATATATATAGACACATGCAGGAGCTGAGTAGTGGGGGGGTCACAGTGGTGACTGCCATGTCCAGACAAACACACACACAGACAGAGAGACAAACTAGGGACAAAGAAGAGACACAATGGAAGGGAAAAAACAATGGGAACATTAGAAATGGGGGAGGCACAGCTGAGACCATGACAGTCCCTGTCATGAAAAAGTGCTATATGAATACTGAATATTGTTTAAAAGTGTAGCATAAGAGCAAAGAGCTTAGGGGCTAGTTCAGAGTTCAGAGTAGAATAGCTAGCCCAACAATCCCAACAGGTTTAGTGCATTACTAGAAAGCACAGACTACTGCACCCTTTGAACTGTTTGAATTAAAATATGCAGAGGTTCTCATTTTCCTCTTTCTTATATGACCACCATTTTTGACTTCAGAATAAGTGCTGACTGGTAAACCAAAGGGAAACACACTTCACTGAGTACTGTATTTGTTTTAAAGTAGAACAGGATCAAAGTACCCATTTACCCAGGACTGTTGTGAAACTTAAACTGTGAAAATCTCGAAAAGGTTAGGCCTGCTGTAATTTATAACCCCTAAGTACAAAAAGGGAACAAGGAAGTCATCCCCTTTACTGTTCCAGTAAATGCTTTGTTAGTATTTAATCTATGTTGGCTTTTGAGAACAGGTATAGAAATATGAGGAAGTCCCAAGCAATCACAAAAAGAGAACCAACAGTCTGACATACAGTCAAACAGGTAGACTGTGTTCTCACACGGACTCCACTTTAAGATTTTAAGAAAGCAGCAACTGTCGTTGTAAGGTTTGTTAAGAATTTTCTAAATGATTTGCTTTAGCACACTACATCTGCAATGCCATATTAAAAATAAAAAAATAGATTAATACCCAATGAGATACATATGCACTGATTTTTTAAAAATACTTATTTGAATTCAGGTTTTGCTCTCTTGCAGTATCAATGGATCCTGGGTTGTTCCTGAATCAGCCTGACAGTCCACGTGCCGTGGTCTCTCTAATAGGGATGTCGACTCAAGGCTGCTCTGAGAACAACTTGAAGTTTATCTGTGAGTTTAAGCCTGAGCCTGGTCCACCACCAGGTTGTGATGAGGATTGCAGTGCCACTGTAGATTGCAAATCAGTGTCAGTCGTCCTCCCTGCACAGTGTATCATCTACCAGCTGCGGCTACGCATCTGTATGCAGGTGGGGAAACCCATATTGGATGGTCTATTGTTCAAAATAATTTTAAAAAGTGTTTAAAACTTGTTTTCTTTTGTGTACTTTCTGAGGGTTTTTTGCATCTTTTTTCAATATATACACATTCAAAGCTAGTCCTTGCAACTGAGTACATTCTACAGATCTTTGTAGATGAAACTTTGCTACCTGAATATTTACTAAGGCACCTTTATTGACATTTTGTTCAGGTGGTCGGTAGTAGTGGTGGTTGGGGGTTAGGAACGGAGAATCAACAGGGTCAGAAAGAGTCCTAGTAACGCTAGTGGAGGGACAGCAATGTTGGTTATTCCACCACTTTGGGCCATACTTAAATGTCGTAACAGCAATCAGATGGGTTGCCTTGAAATTGGGTATAGATATCGTGGTGCCCAGAGGGTGAATCTCAATGACTTTGTTGATCCCCTTACTTTTTATCTAGCACTAACATAAGGTTCACAATTGTCATTTTTGTGAAATGTTTTGACAACTACTGAATGGATTTCTATGAAATTTGACACAGATTTTGTATGACCCCTTCAGGATGTTTTGTAATGACTTGTCATTTAACAGTATCATCTGGTCAAAATTTTATTTCGTCCAATATTTTGGTTTCTCACCAAATTCCTGCAAAACCAAAGCTTAAAGCACCACTATGCTATGCTATGCTATGCTATCTGTGTGCTATTTACAGTTTATGTTACAACCTCATAGAGCTGCTAACATGACTGTTAACTTTTGATCTTGTTCTCCAACCATCAACATTTATCAAATATTCATCTCTATGCCTTCAGGCCCAGGAAAAAAACTGCCATCCCGATCCACTTGCAATACTTGACCCAGAGAAATACACTCTGCTTTATACCAGGGGGGATGACTGGTATGAGGCCTACGATGACTGTCAGGTTGTCAGAACGTTAGACATTCCATGGTCATGTGATGACACTGGGCGTCTATTGGCACACATAGTGGTGAAACCTCTGGTGGCAGTTGATTCAGAGGAGAAGAAGAAACAGCAGCAGTGTCTGTCTTACCTGATTGGGCATAACCTGGAGAAAGAAGCATCCAACAGACTTGATGAGCTCACATTCACCCGCAGGAAACTGGCATCTCCTAGAAGACAAGAGCTAAAAAATCGGGATGACAAGTTGTATGCCACAGAGCCTTGGATAACATGTGCCCCCGTTCCAGCTGACCTACAGGACTGGCTAAACAAAAAACTTCCTGTCACCATCCATTACATGAACAAGATCAGCTTCAGCATAGAGGTTGATCTTAATGCAACGCCAAACGTTCTTCTTAAAGTTTTTAGAAGGGTGATGGAAGACCAGGGGCTTGATTATGACACTTGTGACGGTTTGGTGTTAAAAGTCTCAGGGAGGGAGGAGTTTCTATCCGGAGACTACCCCCTCAGCGATTTCCTCTGGGTTCGACAGTGCTTGAAAAGCAATCAAGACTTCCACGTCTCTGTGGTACCTGTGTCGCAGCTTGTCGAGGAGACTGTCAAGTTTGTGGATTGGCCACTCGTTGATGGTTTCAGTGGCCAGTTCAGCTGCCATGATGATCTCCGCCTCGAGGGGAAGGATTTGGATGACATCTTCATGATATCCTTGTGGGATTGCAACAGAAAACTCAGAGTCAAATTACTTGGCTTTGACATACCAACATTTCCAAGCAAATGCCCTCAGTCTGTTTATGTTGAAGCCTCTATACTTTATGGTAGCAAGGTTCTCTCTTCAGTGTCCTCCGTTCCCAAGGCCTTCGCAGATGAAGTACTGTGGAATGAATGGCTGGATTTTGATGTTCTCCTCAGGGATCTGCCACGTGGAGCCAAGCTGGGTTTCACTATTAATGCGAGTGGTGATGACATCTCCCTAAGTACCAAAGACTCAGGGGAGGGGAAGGTGCTGTACTTTGTTAATCTTCTCCTCATAGATCACAGGTCAGTTTTTAGTATAAGTACTTTAGAATTTATAGAAATTGTGCTTTGAAACTATCATTGTATTATTTTATATGTTTTATGAGACATAAAGTCAGACATTCAGAAAAAGGTGGGCATGTGTATGTGTCTGTGTATATAAACATTCCCTCATTAATTGACAAGGGAGAGCAACAAAAGAGTTGCTCTTTAAGTACATTTCTTGAATACAGTTAAGTTGTGGTTAATTATTGTTACAATAACTAATTCATTACATATGTTTTCAAAATGTGCATTTTTGTCATTATGGTACTTGTTCATCCTTGCAGGTCTGTCCTTAGCCAGGGCCCCTACACCCTGCACATGTGGTCCTACCCTGACATGGAGGAAGAGGCCATCACCTACCAGGCAGACAAGCTGTCCTCTGCTACCAACCCAGACATAGCTAACGCCATGGCTATCAGCTTCCTTCTAGATCGCTACAGTTTCCCTGTAGTTCTCCCAAATAGCTTTAGTCACTCTGAATGTTCTGATGGTCCCACCTCCAGCCTCTCCCCAACCATATCTATTGCCTCCTCTCATGCTCCTTCCTCCTCCTCATCCTCACCCTCTTCCACCTTACCTAGCACAGATTCTTCCTCTCTGCATGTGAAACCTCTTTTGGACCCATCAACTGACACTGAAACTCTCAGATCCCACTCCCCATTATTCAGCACCAACAGGGCTTGCCTCAAAAGGTTCCGGGAAGAGAGCATTCACTATGCCTCCAACCTACCCCACTACCTGCGCAGTGTTGATTGGATGAACCGCAAGGTGGTGGAGGATGTCCACTGGCTACTGGGAAACTGGGATCCTGTGGATCTGGATGTAACAGTGGCCCTGGAGCTGTTAAGCATGGACTTTGCTGACGAGATGGTCAGGAGACTTGCAGTCCAGAGATTGGAAAGCCTGTCCAATGATGATGTAATGAAGTATTTGCTGCAGCTGGTGCAGGTATGTGTTTTAGTCAAAACAGACACATCAAAAGCATGCACTGGTGATTTTGAAAAAATCATCATTAATTTCAGACAGAGGTAGGCAAAAGTGGGCTTATCATTTCTAGTTGGCGACCATTTAATTTGTGGGCTGAAAAAAAAAAAAAAAAACAACCTTTGAGATGCTAACCCTTGGCCTTGGAGATAACACTCAGAAAGGTTAAGTAGTAAGCTAGCCAGATATGTTAACGATTGCAGCTAACATTAAAGCAGATGAACACCTTTTAACATTTTTGGGCTTGTGTTTTTGGTTGTGCAAAGGGCTCCTGCATTGTTGGGGGAATTTTCTTTTAGAATTGCTAATATATATGTAAAAACAAGGTTTTAAGACCGTTATATTGTGTTCAGAGTGCACTTTCCAAAGTAAATCTGCATTTAATCAAATTTCTACAAAACAACTGATACATGGAAAACCTAGTGCCTGGTAGTATTTCAGGACAGGAGTACTGGGCCTCTGGGACAAAACAAAATACAGTTAAGATGTCGTGAATTCTACTGTATACATTGCACTTCATAGATACTTGTGTACACAAATCCACAGTCAGAGAGCAGGAGGACAGTGTGGGTTGTATTGCACTGTATTATATTGTGGAGGTTTTATGTCACCTGTGCATTATTCTCATAGTCTGTTAAGACCTGAATACAAATCAAATAATAGAAATTGTGAATCATCACAAAAAACATTCATATGAAGTTATGTTTTTTCAGTTCTGAGTTTGATTATACTGCTGTACGCTGCTTGGGCAGTGGCCTTTTCTATTTCAGTGCAAAAACATTCAATAGTAGCTGATTACAGTTTTTTTTTAATTATTATTATAATTTTTTTTTTTTTTACAAAGCTTGTATTTACTAAAGAACTCAGGTGTCTGTGGAGATACTGTGAGGTTGAACCTGTAGATTGGTATCATTACTTACAGTTTTCCTCTGTCCTGTTTATTCATACAGACCCTTAAAGTTGAACCTTACCATGACAGTTTCCTTGCTCGATACCTCATCCAGAGAGCTCTGCGGGTGAGTTACGCAGCATCCCGATATTCAGTGTACACAGTACATACAGTATCATACTATATTAGGATTAGTATACAAGGATGTCGGTGGTTCATCATTCTGCCATTTTTGTTGCCATTTTCCCTCCTTTCAAGAATATTTCTAATTACTTGTCCACTGCAGGTCTCTAAATTTTTGGTGGAGGGCTTTATTAACTTCTTTAACAATAATAATATAATGCATTGTCTGTCTGAAAAGCTGCTCATTTGAATACAAATGCATAAACTAATCACTGTCATGTCTGTGGCTGGTCATTTACACATTTTAGTAAAAAAACATATTTGGTTGCATGGTCATCTAGTTTTTACCTTTTAAACCTAAATGATGACAACAACATTTTGGTCTATGTATTTAAATTTATATTAGTTTACTACTTTCTTCTTCATGCTGTATTCAAAATTGTACCAGCTGCAGACAGAAACATGGTAAACATGGTGCCTATCCTTCACCACAAACAAAATGAAGCTACCTCTACTGTCCCCCAAAGGACTGTGGGGAATCCTAGCATGTAGTGTTTAAAGATGGTACTGCTTGTTTCATGCAGCTGGGTATTTCAAAGATTGAGCACCGCATAAGAAATGGGGGAAACATTTATTCATCAGTGACATGAGAAACAGCTCTGTAGGTTTTGCAGGTGTATCAGCACACAATACTTTTGAGCCAAGTTGCAGTGTGCAAGTGTGCAGAACAATTACAGTAACTACAAATAATAAAGAAAAAAATACATGGTAAAACCAGTAATGGACTATATGTTCTTGTTGTTGTTTTTTTTTTTTCGGAAGAGAGAAAAATAAACCGTGCAAAAATCAGTTAAAACACAGAAACTTAGCAGAGGTATAGAAATTTGCTAATTCAAGGGGCCCTGAACTACCATTTATTTTCCTTAAACATTGGACTATGAAAAACAGAACACTGCGGAGAAATACTCACATTCCTGTCATAACTTCATTTTTTTTCACCCTGTGTGTTCTTATTGGTGGACTCTGGCACTTCATAGTGCACCATATTGCTCTGCAGCCATATCAAATAGTGTATAAAGAGTGTGTGGGACTACAAAAGCTCCACTTTTCTTCAGAAGTGTTTGTCAAATCAGGTTTTTAATATACTCTATAAGCACGATTATTTTTCTTACTAGTTGGCACACATTTGGGTTTGTTTGGTCATTTTTACTGGATATGTGTCCGTTTACAGCTTTTCTCTGCACTCCTTGTCTGGATAATACAAGTCATGAACAAAACAGACCAACTCTGGATATTATATACAGTATACGTATGTATTTTTTTCAGGAGGGATTTTATATAAGTTTGCATGTGCAACCTTTTAGTTTACTCTTAAAAAGTAAATAACCTGCACTTGCACTACAGCCATGCTCACCAACATGGTATCAGCAGATAGAGGAGCAGGTGGAACTTTATGTCAGAATTGCATGTCAGGAATGGATTCCATGGATGTCTGTGACAGACAGGATCTAATTTTAACAATGAATATTTCATATTTTTTTGTTCCTGCCCAGTGCTTCTCCTGTCCTGTGAAATTCAGGGTCTCTTTGTCACTGACTGTTTTTGTTTACTTTCTAAGGTTCACACAATGGTGAGCAGAGTGGGAAAGTCTGATTGCAGTAAAATGTGAACTCACTCGCATCTTTCACTGCAGAGCAAGAGAATCGGGCACTTCTTCTTCTGGTACGTCCGCAGTGAAGTGGCAGGGTGTCCGTACTTCTGCAAACGCATGGCTGTGATTCTGGAGGCCTACCTGCTGGGCTGCGGCCAGGCCATGCTCGACAGCTTCACCCAGCAGGTCCAGGCTGTTGAGGCCCTACAGGAGGTTGCTCTAATGATTAAGAAGCTCTTCCCTGACAAGACCGACCTCACTCCTACAGGTGGGACATGACTAAGAAAGACATTCTTATGAATTAGTTTACCATAACTATACTTGTACTGAATGATAGCATAAAGTCAAATGAGTACTGTTAGGTAATTTTTTTTAAAGTATTTTTTCATCTGCAACTTATTATGGTGCCATCTTGGTTAAGTCTCCCTTGCAAAAGAGATTTCTGACCTCAGCAGGACTTACCAGGCTACATCTAAAATAATTTAGTGATAACACATTTTGAAAATCTTTAAATCAGGAAATTTGGCTCCTACACACTGTCCTCTAATTTTTAATGGCAGGCAGACATAACACTTTAAACACATATAACATGAAAGGGGCCCGAATGTCACCATAAACCAAGTTACAGGTAAGTACAATACAAACAAACAAATCTACACTCTATGTAGTAGACAGAGTTTTGTCACTGGCCTTTCAATGATGTTGGTTTGGTCTGTAGCCTCATAGAACGCACAAGCCCGTTCTTATCTGGAAAAACCTCCAGAACTTGCCAATTGGCCAGGAACAGGAAGAGCTGAATCCATGATTCCATGATAATGATGTCTCCAGCAACCAAACTCCTTTTCTTCTGGTTCCACTTTTGCTCGTCTTGGCGTAAGGGTAGTTACTCCCATACCCATCTCTTCTGGAAATGACCAGATAGGTATTACACATGTCTCCATTGTCTTCTCACATACTGGTCATTAGGCTCAAACACTCCAGGTGGCAAAGATGGTTAGGTGTGAGAGGTTCCAGGGCAATGGGATCATCCGACAGCTTGGTAATCAGTCGATCATTCAAAATGGCTTCCATTTCACTGAAGCCTATGAAATCTATCGTCCAACTTCGGCAATGTAGAACAGAGCTGAGAACCCTTACTCACCAGGTGGATCATCCATTTCCACATACCATGGTGTGAACCTGCAGAAAACCCCAAAGAATTCCAGCTTGCAACAGAACTCTTTCAATTATATCATGATTCAAAGCATGAAGAGCCTCCTGCAGTTCTCTGTATGCCCAGAATGAAGTTGGTATCATTGTCTGATCTTAGGTTGACCACTTTTCCACTCCTCTGATAAAACGCCACAAAGCATTAACGAATGCGTCTGTCTCCAATGAACTTGGTACTTCGAGATGGACTGCCATGCTCGCCATAAAGGTAAATATTACCCCGTATGTGTACAGGTTGATCTTCCCTTCCTTACTTCCACTGGTCCAAAGTAATCTACTCCCGTGTTGGTAATGGAGGTAGATTAAGAAGGATTCTCACCTTTGGGAGATCTTCCATCTTCTGTTCCACTACACTTCCATTGTTGCGTCTACAAAACCCACATTAAGCAATGATCTTCCTGATGGCTTAACTGATGATGGTAATCTATATCTTCTCTCTCACTGTGAACAGCTTTCGAGTTTGTCTTCCATGGCCCAGATTTTGGTGGACATGCTTAACAATGAGCATAGACACAGGCTGATCCTTGGAGAGGATGATTGGATGTTTCCTTGGGCATTGCTACTTTGGTCAATCTTCCTCCAATTCTCAAGAGTTTATCTTCCAAAAATAGATCCAGCCTGTATATGGGACCCTGACGGCTCACTGTCGTTTTTCTAGATGACATAGTAGAAATCTCTTCATTGAATCCCTGTTACAGGCAATAGGGAATGATGGAAACCTCTGCTCTCAATAGATCTTCGAGCATCAAGATCCGACTCCTGGGTGCCACTGTGACCCTTTGTCCTGCTTCCTCAGGCAACTCTGCTCTAACAAAATCTCTTTCAACCAGAAGAACCAGGTAACTGATGTTTTGAGCCTCCTACAATCAGAAACGTAGATGATGAGCTGGACTAGACACATCATTCACACTGATGACGTTTACTGTTGCCTCCTTTCTGACATCTTGATCATCAGAGTCCACTGAGACTTCTGTTGCGCTTGTAGGCTTCTCCTCCTCATGCTTCTAGAGAAATGCAGGGCCTTCAGGCCACCTGCTGTTCTTCAAAAAGTTAGAGACTTTTGTTCCTCTTGATGCATCGTCAGATGGATTATCCTTGGAACAAATATGTCTCTACTGTGAGGGTTCAGATGTTTCTCTGATGGTTGAGATCCCGTTTGCCACAGATATATGGAAGTGCCTGTCCTTGTTGTACATACGAAACTATTGTCAGTCCAAAAGACTCAATCCTCCAACTGGAGATTCAGCTTTTCCTTTAGCATTGAGTTGACTCTGACAGAAAGGTTGGCTGCTGTCAGCTCCAGCTACAATTACCCGGCTGGGTAATTGTTACAGCCTTCAGTGGTGTCACTCTGGCTTTACCGAGCAGAAAGCCAATCAGTTAATCTGCTCTTTGGTTGTGACTTAAACCTGGTGAGAATCATGTATGTCACCAAAGAGAGGGTCAGAGAGAATTCTGACGTGACCCTCAATTACGCAACCAGATTGATGGAGCATGCTTTGTAATTGGAGGTTTCCATTATATCAAGAGCTATGGTCCTCCATCACTCCCTCAGTTTGAATGGCAACTTTTAAATAATGGCTTTCATATTTACAGGCAAACCATGTTTCATATTTCCCCGTTCATCACAATGCTTTATCTCCCAACAGAGATTCATGCATGCATTTCACTTCATCACATACATCAGTCAGTTCTTCAAGAGGATTTTGTACCGGAGTTTTTTCAACCTTTTGCATTTAATCTTGCATTGATTTTATTACATTGTTTGCCTTGTTTAACTTGGCTTTTCTACCATTTTGAAAACTGTCCAATTTATCAGCATGTGCTCTAACAGGGAATTTAACAACCCGTTTTTCTGCTTGTGTTTCAACACTGGTAGTCACAGTACCCCACTTACTAGCAGCTTGCACACTAGTCCTGGTCCATCTCAATAATTAATAGTCTTTCAAACAAAATCTTTTCTGTGCCAGGCACCCCTATCCCAGAAGAAGCTGTTTGTTTCATCAGTAAACAAATTCACTGAATTGTGTCTTTTTGTTTCATGTTTTTCTGTTGTTTTAGCTCCCCTCAGGCTTCAAGAACTTCTTAGAAACTGTAATCTGCCGAATGAATTCCTGCTGCCCTTTGACCCCCGCGTCAAAGTTGGAACGATCCTGGTAAGCTTTTCCAGTGGTCTGTTTGTGCGCATTGTGAGTGCGTTAGAGTTGAATGGTGTGTCGAATAAAAAATTTTATTCTTGTTTTTTTATCATATCCTAGTATATTTAGTCTTCTGTGTATGGTTCACACTGATTTCCCAATTAACTTGAATTGCCCTTTAGTCATTTTTTGACGATATGCAGTATTCATATGCAGTATAAGAGATTGATCTCTAGATCCAATGTGAGAATTCTTGTTATTCTTATAGCTGCATTGGTTGATTCTTTGGCCAAATGGGACAGCACAACAAGCTGTACACACATTTACATATAATCACATTATAAAGTTGATATGGGTAATGTGTTAGCAAGCAGTTGCCAATTTACACATCCAGCAGACAAAGAACAGCATTAGAATTAATTTGAAGTTTTGTTTCTGGCCACCTGGCGAATGCAAGTCCAACGTTCTTTCTGTTTTTAGCTCTTGTTTGATCTTCACCAGCTCCTGAGGGACATATTTGGCTCTTTAGCTGCTAAGTTCTCCACTGTGTTCACCAGCTAGTCGTTAATTTTTTCTGTCTGCTGTGTGGTGCAGGTAGTGTCATGTCCCCACATAAAAAATATATACTTATCTTAGAAAATAGGTACTAATGAGTTTAAAGAGTGAAAGTTACTGCACTGTAATTCACAGTATATGAACATAAAACCCAGGTAGACTTGTAGCAGTCACTTGGTCATCTCTCTCCTCCTCAGTGTCCGTTTCTGTCTATCTCTTTCTTTTCTTTCTCACTCAGTTCCTTATTCCTTACGTTTATTTCCTTTCTATCTCAGTCCTCTTTCTCTCGTTTCCCAATCTCTCTGTGAGTTTGTTGTCCACTGTCTCTCCTTCATGTCTCTCCTGCCACATTTTGCTCTCCTTTCCATCTCTCTTTTCTGCTAAAGCTGGAAATATTTGCACTTCATTATCATTTATCTGTCAGGCTGATCCAGCTACTCAAAATATGAAATGATCTCTTGGCTAAAATCCATGGTTTGCAAATCACATATGTTGTTGATTTTTGAAGTGAAAAGAAACAAATACGATCCCCAAAACAACCCTTACTATGAAGACCATTTCTGCCACTGTGATAAAAAAAATATCCTGTGAGACTTCTTTTGAGGAACTTTCTCAAAAGAATGAGTTAGTATCTCAAAATAAAGACTAATGACTGCATGTTATGTAGTTATAAGGTAATCAGACTTGGATCAATATTGTGATTTTCTATGTTTATAATTGTTACAGTGATAATATGGGCCTTTCGGTTACTTTACTGTATTATGTGTTTAATTGTAATCGATTATTTCATTATATGACCGTATCAATATTGCAACGTCATGTTTCTGTTCATAGTCATGGTTACAAGGTTTTGTGATTCATGCTGCTATATACTATAGATATACTACTGTATGTCTATGAAACTGAACTTTATTGTAGCTGTTACATTTAATTTAGCTCATGTTTATATTTAGCAAAAGTCTCCAAAATAGTCTAGTCTCCAACATATAGCACTCCTCAGGCCTAATGTACTGTTAACCAGACTCCAGTCAACTCAAAGATGTGCATACTCCATTTCCTTCATCTGGGACTTCTCACTTCTTTCCTCAGCAGCTGGCTGTTTAACTGCTGATTACATTCCGTGTGTTTACGCACACAGGCTGAATATTTAACCTTCCATAGAGGAGCGTCATGTCTCCTGCAGACGCAACCACCTCTCTACAAAAAAAAGCGCAGCAGCGGAATTTCATTGATCAGTAAAATCTCCAGACACGCCGAGAGGATCAGTCAGGATCTAATGTTGATTAATGTTCTGTGCTCTTTCACTCATTCAAAAAGTTAGCTGTCACATACACAAAGTCCAGGTTCCTACGGTGAAATTGTTTGGAGCAAAGCAGCCATCATCCTGATAAATCCTGAGCGCCATCAGAGCTGTCTGAACAAATTTATTTGAGAAGCTAAAAGTTCAATCTTGTGTCCCCTTGAGAGTTTCCTCTGTCCTGTCAACTTTATAATTAAGTTTTTATTTTTGCTGCTAAAATGCCCCCCAATATTTGCTGCAGTGACATTACTGTGCACATGGAAATTTTACAATTACTGAAAGCAGCTTCTCTACTCTTTAAAGTAGATTCGTACATCAATACACCACACAGTTAAGAAATTTTAATTAAGAATTAATTAAAGATTAATTAATTTTAATTAATTAAGAAAATTTTACTACATTTTGTCATTTTTACAAGTGGATACACGATACCTTCATGAAGCTCACGTCTGAGTTTACCTTGGTGTCAAGAGCACAAAAATTTCTACATGTTGCTTGCTCTACATCACTGCTCCAAAACAAAGATTGCTTACCTATTTTCAAAATAAATAACAACTATTGGATACAATCAAGTTCAGTTTCATAGACATACAGTAGTATATCTATTGTATATAGCAGCATGAATCACAAAACCTTGTAACCATGACTATGTACAGCAACATGATGTTACAATATTGATACTGTCATATAATTAACAAGTCTGCATGTCGACGTTTCTTTAGGCAAGATACTGACGATAGATAACACTGTAACATTGGTGTGTATAGGAAGTGCTGTATGAATGTGTGTGTGAACGGGTGAATGTGGCATGTAGTGCAAGATTCAGTCCATCTAATACCTCATTATGAAAAAAGCTGTTTAATAAAAAGGAGCGACACATTTTAACATTAAAATACAACACTATTTTTACAAAGGTTTTACATTTTCC
Organism: Xiphias gladius; assembly: GCF_016859285.1. Taxonomy (NCBI): domain Eukaryota; kingdom Metazoa; phylum Chordata; class Actinopteri; order Istiophoriformes; family Xiphiidae; genus Xiphias; species Xiphias gladius. Next base: position 3,952,843 of record NC_053417.1, read on the forward strand.
AGCAAGCAGTATGTGTTCGTAAATATGCTGAGAACAGGAGCGGGGAAAGACACTGTGGCTGCATATAAACCATCTGAGGTCCTCGATAGAAAAGAAGAACAAAGATGTCACGGTGCTATACACGTTGCTTGACAAGTCGTCTCTGGAAACAAAGTGAAGGAAAATGTCTACCTGAGTCCAAAAATGTCCAAAAAACAATTTCTCTGTAAAGACTCAAAAACACTGTCAAATGCTCCAGTTATATCTTATTACATGAAAGTGCATTTCAAGCTCTTAGTATAAGTATTAGTCGGACCCAAAACAAAAAAAAAAGGATCTCAGGTGTTAAAGCCCCTGAAAAGTTTTAGATATTTTCTCTGTTATACTTAATACTCATGACTAAATAAGCAACAATCACAGATAAATTTCAGGAAAAGACATCCTTTCAGCAGTACAGTAGCAGTACTTTTTAAGAGTTCAACACTCAGAAACTCAGCTAATCTGCTTCCTCAGGCTGTGGGATAACTGAAACTGTTCCAGCGTTGGCAGAAAGGTTGTGGACCTCATTGCTAGTGGTAAGATGCTGATTTCAGGGCCTTTAAAAAGAAGTCACAAAGAACAATCAGTTGTCTTTGTATCCCTCTTGTCCAGCTGGACAAATGCAAGGTGATGGCCTCTAAGAAGAAGCCCCTGTGGCTGGAGTTCTCTCCCATGCCATCGCCCACCTCTGCTACACCTGTCGGAATAATCTTCAAACAAGGCGACGACCTCAGACAGGACATGCTGGTCATTCAGGTCAGGGAGATTTTTTTTTTTTGTTGCCTCAATTACTCATCTTATGTATGAGTAATCTTACTTATGTTGGTGTTTTGTGGTGGTAAATACATTTTACCTTTGGGTAAAGTGACACCTGATTTTGTGTATCTTCCTGTTTAGACATTGGTGGTGATGGACTCTATCTGGCAGGAGAAATCTCTGGACCTTAACCTTGTTCCATATGGCTGCATCTCCACGGGACACAACATAGGTATCAACATCAGTGTGGTTCAAACCAGTACTGTAGCCAGGAGTTCAGAAATCACAACTCTAAAATTCTGTACAATTCTTCAGTTTGGATTTTTCATTCATGCTGTTTAATGATACTTTCAGCAAGTTTCCTCTGAACCCTACCTAAATGAGTCAGGACTTTGTCTCAGTTTTCCCCATAGTTAGATCCAGATCTCAGTGGAAGCTATGGCCCTGGTTCACTTTTGGGACCCAGCATTTCATAACCAGGCTCTGTGGACCATGTGGTCAGTTGGTTTTACTTAAGCTAGGTTACATTCCCATATCATATTGTTGGCTGTGCACTCATTACCTCTAACTAGAAGGTCATGTTTTCAGTCTTGTTGGTTGGTTGGTTGGTTTGTTGGTTGGTTGATTAGACCCTCCGTCACTATTAAATGTTTACATCTTTCAAACTGCATGCCCCCCAAAACTCAGGAAGACTTTAGAAAGGTCCCCGAGAACCACAGAAGACATTATACAACTGTTCTCACAGGCTGTGAAGTAGTCCTTGTGATGAGTAAACTGAGTTTCATGTGTAAAATTGGTGGAGTGTGTTTCTTGTATTAGTCTCATTACTTGATGGCAAAGTATGCTGTAATATAAGTGAGAGATTAAAGAGGACCTGAGTGGCCAGAAGCAAATACACTTAATGTGCAAGCTGTGTAAAATATTTTGTGAATAATCTGGTGCTTCACAAATGACGAGTTCTTTTACCATGGATCAACCATGATGCCTTATATGAAGTGTGGCATGAAAAAATAAACTCCTAGTGAATTTATCAAGTTTCTCCTCAACAGGTATGATCGAGATTGTGAGAAATGCAGCCACCATCGCTGCAGTCCAGAGGAACCACAGAGGAACAACTGCAGCCTTCAGAAACGATGCTCTGTTTGAGTGGCTCAAGTCTAAGTGTCCACTCCAGGAAATTGTAAGTAGTATGGAAAACATGGACAAGATTGAAAACCAGGTTTCATAAAAGATTAACTGGTAATATCAGACTGTAAATAAAAAAGCATGCTACATTCAGGCCTTCTTATTTAGGGGGTGCTGGCTAAATAACATGCTGGGTAACATCAGCCTGTGCAACTGCCCTCAGGTCAGCACAGGTGGTAATGCCTAAAAAACACTGGAATCATTCTTATTTTTGACTGTACTCATAGAGTGAAACTATTTTTTTTTTTTACTTTTACCTTGCCATGAGAAAGCTTTGACAGCTTGTCTGAAAAAAGGTTGTAGACCAGTTTATATTTACTCCTCTATTTAAAATGTATTCATCATATAGAATATTATGTATGTATATAATTGTAGTGTAGGCATCAGCTGCATTAGAGCAGTTTGTGTTCTGCCATGCTACCAAATACGTTATTAGACAGCTGTAATCTCAATTGACTACAGCACTACAAGAACGTGGAGAGGTTCGTGAAGTCCTGTGCCGGTTACTGTGTTGCCACTTACGTATTGGGTATAGGAGACCGACACAATGACAACATCATGATCACAGACCAAGGTATGCATCACAAATCCTTGTTCACATCACACTGGCCATTCATTTAACTTAGTAGCGGAGTAAAACTATCTGCATTTGTGCAAATGTAAAACTCCGATCCTTCGGTCGTTCATTGAGTAATATGACAGATAACGTTATGTTTCCAAGGCAATGACTGAATGATGGAAAAGCTGAATGAATGAGCAAAACACTGAATTAAGAAAACTGACGATTTGATGAACAGAATAAACCTTAATGCTGTCGTATTTCCTGGGCCTCTTAGGGAACTTGTTTCACATCGACTTTGGTCACATCCTGGGTAACAGGAAGCACTTCCTTGGAGTGAACAGGGAGCGTGTACCATTTGTCCTCACACCTGACTTCCTGTATGTCATGGGCAGGGTCAAAGGTCGCAACAGCCTCTATTTTCAACGGTTCAGGGTAAGAGGACCTGATTATTTGTGTGCAGGTGTGATTGTGTTAGTTTCTGTGTAATTGATAACTATAGCTTGTCTGTGGTTCTGAGCCCCAAGTTCACTAGTTCCTACTGATGATGAAAATCTTAAATGGGTTACAATGATGTCATTTTAATGTTTTTAAAAAGAGGCTCAGTAATTTCCCTAAAACAGCGAGGCACTGTAGCTTTTAACAAACATTACTCACCCCGGAGGAAATACTGTAGTTGTCGGGGACTGTTTTTGAAATAAGGGAAAAAAGAAGTACAAAATGTGTCTCCATTAACTGTTTTTGAATGTCAGTAAATGCCTGAAGTCCTATGCTTAAATGGGGAAGTCTACAGTCTTTGGTGTCAGCTAATGGCAGCCATGCGTCTTGCTGTTTGAGGATGGAATTTTTCTATTTGTGAACATGTGATAATGAGATAAAGACGAGACAGTTTGTCAGAAAACTCAAACCCACTTTTTTTAACTAGTTGTACTTGAAAACACGAGTTTATTATTTATTTTGCATTTATTCAAGGAATGAGCAAAAATTTTCATTTTCCATTTTTGGTATCAAATGTTCAAAACTTACTGTGTATGGAATAGATGAATTGGGATGTGATTGAATGTGTTTACATAAGTGAACAGACAAGTGAGTCCATTTTGCATGTGTACGGGCATTTATGTGTAAAATATTTTAAAATGAAAATAGCAAAAATATTTGTAGGATATGTCTTACATCCTCTTATTTTTTGTCCTTATTTCCTTCCCTATTGTCCTTGTCTCCCTGCCTCCCCTTGCCCGCCCCACCTACCCCTATTAGGACACGTGCACCCAAGCGTACCTCTCCTTGCGCTCCCACTCGCGTCTGCTGGTCACCCTTTTCTCCCTCATGCTGCTGACCGGCATCCCAGAGCTGAGTGCTGCAGAGGACATGCGTTACCTGCGGGAGGCACTCCAGGAGGAGCAGGGTGAGGCAGAGGCCAAGGAGCATTTCCTCCAGCAAATCTCTGTGTGTGAGCAGCTGGGCTGGACTGTGCAGGCCAACTGGTGGATCCACATGGTGGCAGGCATCAAGTAGAGTGTTTTATTTTATTGTGCTTCAGCTCTGGAGGAGGTGAAATGGTGGATCTTCAAATGTCTACACGTAACAATGATTTTTTTATGTATTGTGTTGCGTCCCTGTCCTCAGTAGTGAGCACAGGCTGTTTTTATAGGAATTTGGTAGCAAAGAAAATTGGCAAGTTCAAATAAATCAACGGTGACCTGGATGGGGGTGGAAAATAGTGCCACAGTAACCAGTCACATTTGACATTATACACGTTGTAAATGTATGTGCAGCTTACTTTATCCCCAAAATAATGCTCCAATCAGATGCAACTCCTGCAATGATCTGCATGGTAAATCCAAACAGCAACAACAGTCAGTTTAATCATAGGTTACTAAAATCTTGTATATTGTGATAATGTGATGATCACAATAGCATTTATCACTTAATCCTGCTATTTCTAAAACAAATTTACATAGAAATTTCATCTTAGGTGTATGCCCACCAGATTCACACCCTGAAATAAAAGCAACAGTCAAAATATCCTCATAGTATCATACAGTAAAAACACAGTGGGAGGAAAAGTAAGTTATCAACAGCCGACAAGACACAAGTTTGCTTCATTGACTTAATTAGACAATCGGGGTGTACAAATCTTATTTTAAGAGTCATCACTGTCCACCAAAATGTTTTGTGTCGCTTCACAATAATCAAACAATAGTAAAGTTCAGGTATTGTAATATTTAGACTGTATTAACAGTTCTTTGTTGACAGAATAAATCTCTGATGGTACAAAATCAAACAAATAAAATCCAAATTTTATAATCAAACAGGAAATAAAGAGTTTATATAAAACATAATGGTGTTGGTCACACATCCGAGGCGATCAGCTCTGCAGTGTTGACTGAATATACACAAGCCTGGCTCACCTCAAACAAGCCTACTATTCTATATGTTTGTATGTACACGTACTATTAATTATAACAAACAGAAAAATACATATTTCTTACATATTTCTTATGACATTTTTACAATCATTTATAGTTGTCATAGGATGTTTTTTTTTAAATCCCTTAATATTTCTTCATGTAGCCTTTTATATTTCATGTTTATACTCTCTAATCATCCAAACAGCCAGCTTTAGCTTCTCTTAGACTGATACCTACAGAACTCAGATTAGTCAGCACAGTAATCACTAATCACAGTCACCTGCTTGTGGTCATAGCAATATGGATGTGACAAACCAAAGACTTTTAGAGCGTCTATCAGCTTTTGGAAGTCATGCTACCTCTTTCCTCTTCTCCAGCCGTGGCCACAGCAGCTGAATGCCTCGGTTTTCCGGCAGAGTGTGAGTTTATGATATCTTCTCGCTTCCCAGGTTAGAAATTTGACCAGTGCTGTATTTCCATGTTTATAGCAGCAGGTTCAAGACAGTTGAGGGAGCTACAGTATATGAAACAGAAGCAACTGAGGCAGCTTAAATCCACCGAAGAACTGTGGCAAGTTCTCCAAGATGCTGGGAACAACCTACCTGCCGAGTACCTTGAAAATTGCACAAGCCTACAGAGAAGAATTGGTGCTGTTTTAAAGGCAAAGGCTGGTCACAACAAATTGTGACTTGAATTGATAAATAAAAACTATTCATGGCCTTATTTTTTTAAAGCAGCTTGTGTGTGTGTACATATATATACCGCAGTGGTTGTCATGGCAGATGTCACACAAAATGACGCAACTTTGCCTCACGACCGGAGCACTGTGTTGTTTTTTTCATGTTTCGATGTAGAACCCAATTTGTTGACATAAAACATACATGTTCACCCGAAATGTATAATGCATGAAGTGGTTTGCAAGTTTAAACGGGCACTCCACCAATTTTATATTTCACATCGTTTTACTCATTGTGAAAAGTGCTTAGCTGCTCAGCCCGTGAAAACAACTGTATTGTCACCTTGTGGGTTTAGATGAGCTTTTTCCAAGTCTGAGTATGTAACCCTGATGATGTCATAGTGAGATCATCTGGGTTATCTGGTCTTGGAGATTACCGAGGGCTTGTTAGAAACTGGAAAGATAGAAAGATGTGGGCAAGTGTCGAATTAAAACATGCTATTGAGTTGGATTATGGGAAATGTAGGTTCCAGGGTTTTTGGAGCTTGTCTGATACAAGGGACTAAAAGTCAGGATATGATTTTTAACATTCTTTTTTTGTAAACTGTTCCTCAGTATTACCCCAACTATGGAAGTACAACACAAAATCGCTGGGGTGTCCCTTTGCAGATGTTTTTTGCAGAGTGTGCAAGACACAAATTACAAGATAATATGAAACAGTTTGACGTTATTAGTGTCAATATCCTCAAAAGCTGTTTTTGCATTAAATAAAAACCTATTTGTCTTGCTGATCCTGCAACTACAGGCCTTGTGGTCACAGAACAACTCTCATTGTGATCCAGTTAAGGCCGGGTGAGGGGTGGGGTGGGGTTGGGGGGTTAGTATGGGGAGGGCAGCATTTTTAGGGTGAGTATGGGGGTGTGTAAGGGAGGGGTTGTTGGGATGGGCTTCAGAGCAGAGGAGGGGATACAGGAGACAGCGCCCTACACTGTCTCTGAGACTACCAGACATACAGACAGCGTTATCACCACATGGCCTGGGACCACATGGACTGCTTTAACTACAGTAATTTTTTTTCATCATTTTCACCATTGCGCTCATTCTGCCACCCAGTTTTTCTTCTACCTGTACCCTTGTTCTGTATTTCATTGCCTGATTATAATTTTTCCTCTTAAAAACCCTTTCACTTTCCATATCCTTTTGTTTCACCCTCTCTTTGTCTGTGCCCTTTACTTTGTCTCAGGTTAGCAATTTGTGTAGCTGATAAGAGATAAAGACATGGTATTTGTCACAGTGATCAACACGGACATGAAAGTTCTTTGATTCATTACAACTTGCTGCATATGGTAAGTCTGTCTCTGTGTCTAAAGATAACTTTCAGACCCTCTTGTGTGTTTCAAGTGTGTTGATCAATGTCCATTAAAAAATAAACAGTTTGCTATTCCACTAGACCTTTTTTGCTCGGTTACAAATGCAAAAGGACCATCTCTCTGAAATATTATTTTAAGGGCAACTGACAAGATCAGAATTGAAACCGACTGGAACTCAAGAAGAAGAAAGTTTGTTTAGTTGTGTGTGTCAGCTCTGGAAATTTTGCATTCGGCAACAGCTATATGTAATTAGGCAGCAGGTGAGACTTACCGTACTTCCAGCAAAATACCCAAGCAAATTCACAAGAGCTGGAAAAGTTTTGTGATTTAAAAAAAAAAATACTTTGCTGTCCTAACCCGAGATTGACCCCGACTCTTTTACTGAAAATTGCTTCTGAGCCAAAGATATCTGTTTTTTGTTTTTCTTAAAGTATTTTGAACTCATGTCCCTCAAAGCCCCTTCTTTTGTCCACTCCATCTAGGCTACAGCCTGTGTCACATTGTAGTTTTATATCGGGTTTCTTTTACCTGTCTGCTGTAGCTAAGACCTTATCCATAACAGAGAGGGTGAATATGTTCCAGGTTGACTGCCATGCTTAGTCTGGCAGCTCATCAGGATTTCTTTTAATGGATTGTCAGATTAAAAAAAATCTTTCTGCATCAGCCTGTTATATTCTATCTCTATCTGTAAACACAACATTGACACATAGTATAATCACCTAAAGCTGATATTGCAAATGCGTTAGCAAATGATTGCCATTTACATGTGCAGATGTGGGGAAATGTTAGCATTTATGTATTTTATTTATTTATTTATTTGGAATCATGTTCCCAATCACCTGACAAGTCCAGTATTCACTATCCTTTTAGTTATTTTTTGGTCTCTTTAGCTGCTAAATGCTCCACCACATATTCTAGCCAGCTGCTCACATTGTCTGTCTTTGCTGTATTTGCTGTTGGACAGGGAGTTTGCTGTGGGTTTATCAGAGATTCTTCACTGAAACCAGCTGCAGCAGGCAGCTGGAAATGAGGGTGCTGAGAGTGGGGAGAGTGAACCAAAACAGTGAAGTTGCAGGCCACAAAACGGAAACAATATGCCGAAAGAAGCTAAAAATGCTCATTAGAAACGAAAGAGCTTGACATAATGTAACATCATGAAATAATATAGGAAATAATATCTGTATCTTTTGGTTACCGAAGGGCTCCAACATTTCAAGTATCTGTTGTCTTGTTTGGATTGGCACTGCTTTTAAACGGAGCTGAGGACATGATCCAAAAACAGAATATGCCTTTTTTCAATGGCAAGTAAATCTTATTAGAAGCTGCTTGCACAGCTGACCTTTGGGCATGGTTTTAACAGGAGGACAGTCATTCATCAAAGCAGTTAAAAGCAGCTATTTTAAATGTTTATTCCTACTCCAAGAAGCCATTCCATTCAAACTGTAAGCAGGTTGTTGAGAACACGAAACCATTATTTTTATATTTTAAAAGGATAAACAGCAGTCCATCAAGACTGGTTGTTTTTCACAAGTGCAGCATGCATGGTGGAGTGCAGGGAGGATCAGTGAGCAAAGAAGTTACTGGGAGGTCACTATCCAGGTGGACTTGATTGTGAAGTCATAACTTGAATACAAATATTGACCAATTTTGGACACATTGTTTGATCATATTGTAGTCTCACTAAATCACAGACATATTACAAGTGACATTACAAGTGTGATGTCAGACTGAAATTTGACTGATATTTGTGATTAAAAATGAAATCTCTCAAAAATTTTAATTTTTCCAGTATTTTAGTTAAAAAACAAATACCTGCAAAACTAATGACATTTATATTTGTTTATATTTAGCATGGCTCTGAACTCGTGAACTTTTGGGTTGTTTATATCTATATATGTATTTAGTGCTCATTTGCAAATGTTAGCATGCTAACAGGCTAAAGTAGGATGGTAAACATTATAGCTGCATGTAGCTGCAGCATGCTGACATTGTCAGTGTAAGCTGTTAGCTTGCTCATGTTAGCGTTTAGGTCAAACACCACCGTGTCAAATTACAGTCACACAAAGCAACCAGCATAGCTTTAGGCTCTTAGTCTTGTTTTTTTCTTTTCTGTATTTTCTTTCATCTCTTTACTTTTCAGAACTAAAGAGAGAGATCATATTTGTGTGCTGCAACAGGGGTAATATAGAAGAGGTAATAACCGATTTACAACTGATGTCTTCATTTAAGTACACTTTTACATTCTATGTCTTTGTCTCGGACGTTCACATGCTCCCTTTCTAATTTCAGTCATTTGGCATGTCCATGTCTCCATACTATAGCACACTAAACATGCTTGGAGCTGCAGTGGCCCATGGCTAAGTAGTCATGACACTGCATGGCGTCACTGGCCCCCCAGATAGTGTCCTCTATCTTGGCTCACGTGACCTTGTTTGCAGTCCCCTGACAATTGAACTCTAAAGGAGGGGCATGAGATGAGATGAGAAAGGGCAGGAAAGAAAAGGGTGTGTGCATTACACTTGTAGGTCAACAAGTGGAAAGAAGGAATGTTGTCTCAGAGTGTGAGGCACATGTCAGCGACAACCATGAGAAAAATCTAACTATTATACTATGAAAGACAGATTAACGAGGAACCCTGTGCCCCTCCTTGTTCTGTAAATTCAGTTTGCATTATGTGAGTTCAGTCTGAAAACACCATGTGAGAATCGATTGCTGACTGCAATACTAGACCCAAACTTTTGTCTTTCTAGGCGCCTTCAGTTTATCAGAAAGCATCCCAAACACTTGCAAGTTTCTGAACTTCAAAAATAAAATGGCAAGATACACCCTGTGTTGTTTTCATTTACTGTCGCTATTTAATAAAGAGGGACTCCAGTTGTGGTTAGTTGCTCTACAACAGCTATATTTTATCATGACCAGTAGTCATAAGGGACTAGAATATAAGAACAACAAATACAGAATCCCCTTTAAATGAAACAGCTGCGTGTCCTGTTCAGAAACTTGTCTTTGTGGATTTTGGTCATTAAACAGGAATTTGTAAGTTTCCACGCCGACTGCTGTTTTTATCCAACTTGAATCCTTGAAGTAAAGACCAATGACAACTAAGCAGGTGTTGCATGTGTCCAGCCAGGTGTTGGAAGAATTCATGTAGATGTTAATGAACTATTGAACAGCTAAAATATTGACGTTTTCTAATGTTACATGATCCATGGCCTTGTTATATCACAATGACCTAGTTCTGCCCACCATCATTATTGTCATTATTATATGGCCTCCAACCTGCCTCCCTCCAACAATTGAGCAGTTTCAAACCGAAGAGCTTGACACTCCTGGGCTCCTGTGAAAATACCTCCCTCACAGTGTCACTGATTTCCTTTGGTGTTCAGAGTGGATTGGGCTTTTCTAGCACCATTTGAAATCGGTTGTGCTGCAAGGGGTTTTCAACTACACAACTTGACCCCCCCCCCTTGCTTTCAAGTAACCATCAGTTTCTGAGGGACATGCGCCAAAGAGTGGGAACTTAAAGAGAACATAACAGGATCCCAAACTCACGTGGTTTTCAAATTAGATTTGAAAAGCTGACTATCTTCAGTCTTCAGTCACAGTTTAAGGAAAAACCCCACTTGATCAAATGCTATATATCCAAATGCTGACTTTGTAACAGGAAGAAATACAACAATACCAGTCCCACGCAGCAAAATGGTTCTACTCTACACAGAGTAAAAATAAAGTGCAGAAATTGAACATTAGAAAGTGACTTTCAAGCTACCCTAAGCATCGGAAACTAGTGAATCAATCAGCAATAATACTCCACTTCACTCTCTTCTTCGTTCATTATTTCCTCCAAGACATTCCTCTTGGCTTAATTTTAAAGGAGAGTGATAGAGATGTCAATCAAGTGCAGTTTGTACATGCCCACACAGCCAACATAAGAGGTCTAATCCCTCTAAATAGTTTACTCTACGGGGAGCAGTAAATCGAAAATTGTGAACACTTATGACTTGTCGTTTTGCGTCATCGCTGACAGGGGTAGAGATGCACAGTTGTTTCCACATCTATTAAACGCAACACTTTGCACTGTGGGATTTTTAGTGGAAAGCAGTGAATACCATGTGTTTGGTTCTATTGTGGAAAATTTGGAGGGCAATATATAGTGGCTAAACTTTACTCACAGAATTCGGACTCTCAAATGAAGTGGCGGAGGGTAGATGTAGTGCACGATATAGTAAATAGAGACCACAGCCGTGGTCTCAAAAGTTGCCTCTTCTGAGGAGCAATTTACACAAGGAGGGATAAATAACGGTGGCTGGTGCATCAGCTAATAAGCTTCAGTAGCCTCCTCCATTATGTACTCTCCAGTACTCCATTCCCTCAAAGGACCGCACCGTCAAGACAGACAGCAGCCCCTTGTGAGCGAATCCATCGAATATTTGACTCACAGCTGTGACGGAAGTCATGTGAGCTGATGGAAGAAGTTTCAGGAGGAGAACCAGATGTCTTAGGCAGAAGTATTTATTGACGTTTGATCGATCAAGGAGAAAAGAGACGAGCAGTGCGAGTTAACAAGTTAACAAGTGTAATGCAAACAAATTCTGAAGGATTCCTTCCTGGTAAACCGTGTCTAACGATTTCCTACGTCATATTTACTACATGTTCAAATAAGGTTATTCATCATGAAACCACATCAGATCCATACGTGTGAGGATTCTTTTGGGTACCTAGTCCAAAACAAAGAAATCACATTTACCCAAGTCACATTGAATGTAACTACGAAACACATCCTTCTCAGAGAAAAAGTGTAAATCATGACCCTGAGGGGTGTTATGGCTATTCACCGGAGGCTCTGTCTTGTCTTATCTCTGAGGGTCTGTGCTCGACCTTGGTTGCTATGGTAGCTTCCAATGGGGCGTGGGCCAGCTGGACACTATCAGCTATGCTGGAAATAAACAATGAACCATTTCTTACAGTAAGGGACCTGTGTGTGACCTGTGGAGAAAGCATGGCCTGATACTACGTAGAAACCGAAAGACCTAATAATACTGGAAAAACACCATAAGAAGGGAAGATTCCTTCACAATGATGGACAGTTTAAAAAAAAAGGGGATAAAAATCAGTGGCAGACCAAATATATTTTATTTTTTTTATTCCATGCATTCTTGTTCCCTGTCAAAACCTGGCACCTCATCAACAACAAAAAAAATCCAAGAAGAAATAACTCAGAGTACAGGACATACTATCTGACTGACAGGTGCAAAAATACAGTGGCAGTGAGAGCTTAGTTTGGGGACAGAATATACAATCAATTTTTAATTTGGGCTGTATAACATCAAATTTCAGAGGTAAATTCAATATAATCTAGTTTAATGATGTATTTTTGATCATGCATTGATTTTGCATTTTTATTCAAACCCTTAAAATGTGATAGATTCGTTCACAAGTGGACGCGGTTTCGCAAATACAGCACCATACAAATCTGAAGAGACATGGAGCTGAAGAGGATTGTTTGCCTCCACCCACACCTCCCTCACCCTCATTATTAGAGGAGGACAAGGAAAAGGAATAAATGATGTCACATTCATCAGATTCTATGGAAATGTATACAAAGTTTTCGCTGAGAGATCCAGGCAGCCATCTCTGACCCAATGACATTGTTACTAGTCACCCATTTACATTTGATCAGATACATTTATGCATTTAGTTAAAACTGAGTCATCAAAAAAATTTAAGTTTCCAGGAAGAAAAAACAAAGGCATTTTGCTAAATAACATACCCTAAGAATATTTTTGACATGTATTTGTCATGTAAAAAGAGATAAATGAACATTAACAAAGGGACACTGGATTAGAACTTGGAAAATTGTTTTTTTATTTCATTATGTATTTAAGAGAGGTCTGGCACCCATGCACTCTGCCTATGGGGAACTAAGTTCAGGCAAGTAAAAATTTGGAAATGCAAAATAAAACACTACATTATTTAAATGTAACAAATAGCACTTTGATGCAGCCAATGCTAATTAAAACGCAGCCAAAGGATTTGTCGGTAAAAACCTCAGTCGAAAATGCTTTTGAACTTTTCTCACACAGGTATTCTTCTTGATCTGAGTTGGAGATTAAAGCCTGTCTGCTTGAGACCAATGAAATGTTTACACCCCAACCACAACAGTCTCATTGTTCCACTGTGAAATTTCAGCATTTCATCTAATGCCTTCATGTAATCTTCTGGTGGTGATGAAATATGTTCCTTTCCCTTTTTGCACAGTTTTATTTATTGATTTTAGAATACAACCTCATAAGTTTCCTCCAAAAACTCTCAGGTGGCCATTGCATAGCTGAAGCAACATTACCTGGTTGTGAAATTTAGCTGCAGGCTCCATACCGAGTCATCGGGATGTAGATCTGTTTTCCCACTAGAGGGCAGACCTCAATCATCATTTGTAAATACAAATAGAACATTTAAGGTGAGTGAAGAAAAGGTTATAAAGGCCTTCAATTTCATAATGTGAGTGTGTCAGTCGTTCAGCACTCTGCAAGCACAGCTCGAATCAACTTCAGCAACCATAGCCTTTACATCGGGCATCAAATGTAAATGCTGAATTAGAAACATTACCGGGAGTGTTTTCTTAAGGAACATTAACACAAATGAACAAGTAAAAATGAAAAAAAAAACCCCCACATAAACAAGAACCAAAACAGCACAGACTACACAACAGCACAGCATCGTCTCTGCAGTGTTCATAACACTGATGATTCAAAAGTCTGTCAGCGTAGCACCAGGCCTTAAAGGACTCATCAAGTGACCCATGCTGCAGAGACGTCCCTGTGGCACTACCAAAGCCAAAAACAAAGAGAACACTCCCACCCACCTGTATGTTAATTCACTGAAAAAAAAAAAAATTCATAATATTAATTAAACATGAGACGTACATCCAAAAGGCAAATAAATTCCTCAAAAGTATAGTGTCTGCTGTCTGGCTCCTATCACGTTTTCTCTTTCCATAAGAGACAAAAACTGAATCCAGACAAGCAATTCATGGTTATGCATGTTGGCTATCATTAACTCAAATGACACGTTAACCTACTCTCTATATTCAGGTCTAACTTGGCTTTTCCTGTGGAGAATAGCCCTAGCAGCTGAAATAAAGCCTGTCAGGGCTAGAGCGAAAGCTGGCTCGGGGATCTTGGGTAAAAAGGACCTGTCCCCCAAGAGGCAAAGTTGAATTGATTCAGACGCAGGTATGCCTAGCCACTTGTTTTGATTATCTCTCTCCACATTGCATGGACAAAGGTGACTTTGACATTTCCAGCACAAATTATTTTCTGGTAAAGCCATTTTACAAAATATTATTATATTTACTATTTCATACATATAGTTATTATATTATATTTATAAAATAATATTGATGAAGTATCTCATAGTGTGTAAACTTTCCCTGAGCTTCTCTTGTAAACCAGTCTGCCCTGGAAATGATCTTTGCCCAAGGCTCCTTAAATTCAAATCCTTCTGCCAGATAAGCCTGAGCTTCTCGCAGTTGCCATACACTGTATTAGCAGTTATCTTAGCAGTTATGGGGTATTTTGTGATAAAACCTCAATTGGACTGAAGGGGGCAGTAAGTTCTTGCTTTAGGCGATTACTCTCACTAATCCAGTGTGTTGCCAATTTTGCTAGCTCAAAGGTAATACTGTACAGCTCTGCCTTGGGCAGGGAAAGCCCGCCATTACTTCTTGTTGTATACGTTTTTTGTAAATGAATCCTTGGCTTGTTCCCATTCAATAAATAATTCTTTATAATTTGGTTGTATGATTGGAAATTTCTCCAGGTATTGATATTGGTATCATCATTGACGGGTGGTTAAACTGTGGGGCAATCACCATTTTAATGGTGTTAATCTTTACCCAAAGGGTTAGACTGGGTTAGCACATTTTGACGCCTAGATACTACACCTACCAGGTGAGATCCACACTTAGATTGGCCAGCCCTAACCGTAGCTGGATGGATACAGGCATAACCCCCGATTGGTGCCAACTGCCGTCTGGCCAGATATATGAGAAAATGTTGGAGTTGTATCAAGGAGAGCCTGGGCAGAGGATGCTAGATCTGAAACCAGGCAAAGAATGTCATTAGCATATAGAAAATGTTATGTTTTCTCCTCCACTGGCCTGTACTCCCTTAATGCTTACCTCTAATTGCTATTGCTAATAAAAAAAAAAACTATCGTGCAATAAATAATGTAAGCAGACGAGGGGAAAGAGGATCCCCCCTGCTTTGTGTCTCTAGACAGCCCACTGGGAATGCTTTAGTGTTTTTCTAACGTTTTAGTCCGTCTGTTTTACCGTGTGCACATTTGCATTATTGACTGTACCACTGGATTAACAGAAAGACCCATGAAAGGTCAATCTGAATAGCCTCCGAGCTGAATTACTTTTTGCTTGGCTAACCATTGTTATTCCAACACTATGCAGATTCAAAAGATGGTAGGAATTACTCACTGCTGCTAATACTGATGCACACCCATTTGCTCAGGCAAAAGATTTTAGCCAGTTGGCAGCTTGTCAAACTGAAATCAGCTGAAACAAATGAGGCCAGTTAAAAAAAACAAAAAAAAAAAAAACAATACAGCACCAAAAAAAGCTTCAACTTTCTACAACAGCTTAAAACTATGGTGTATTCCTGATGCTTCACTCTCCTCGCATATAATACTGGGTGATACGTGCATAGAGCCACTAAAACTGACTGGACCTTTACATCAAAAAATGTCCATACCCACAAATTACACGAAAGCATGTGTAGAATGAAAAGAAGAGGAAGACCCTGGTTTTCAACTGTTCATTTTCGCTTTCTGAGTGTGTGTAGCAATCAGGTAAAATACCTCCTACAGATGTTTCCCCACGCAAAGAGTATAGCTCTGGACAAATAACAGCCTTCCCCTCCGACCGGCATTCTCTCTTCTCTCGTGTCTTTATCTTTTCGTCTCTTTTCTGTCTCTTCACTTCTACTTCTCTCCATCAGTTTCTCAGTTCATCTCTCAATTGCTGTCTTTGTAACGGATTCTTTCTTTTGCTGAAACACTGCTTATCTCTTTGTTTTTGTTGATCCCTGTCCTTAATGCTTGTGTATACAGTACAGTCCTGGTATAACAGACCTGCTTTTGATTACAACCTACAATATAATGGATTTGTTGTTTCTGTACTTGCTGTTTACTTGTTTGTATTACAGGCTTTGCCTTACGCAACCTGCACTGACTCCTGACAGTGGAATTTACAGCTTCTACTCTGTCTTCCTGTCTCTCTTTTTCTCCCTCTCACTCTGTCTCTGTTCAGTTTTGTTCAACCGAGTATCAGTGTAAACACATTACTTCCACCAGTGTCCCTTTTTACCATCCCATTTCCATCTCAATACAACTTGTACCCTGTGAAAAATCCATTTCATTAGCAGCTTATTATACTGATCAAAGATCACATCAGACCTTAACACACACAGGAACACGCACTGACCTCTTGCAAAGGAGACTGTCCTTGTGTTAGGCGGCTGCAGGTTGGGGATATGTGATGTGTATCAGTTGACTTGGCTGGCACCACATAATGAGCTTGGCGATGGAGACTGTCGTCTCTTGATAATTCCCATGGTTCAAATCCTGTCAGTGATGAGCTATGCCATTATCTCCCCCCCGTGAAGTATGACAGGGCTGCACGCTATGCTGTGAGCGGGAAATTATTTTGGCTTCTCATAGCGTGCTAAATTCTGTACTGCCACCTTGGTAAGGGAAGAAATCGCACGGGTTAAAAAGTCAGTAATATTTGTGCATAATAATCACATCTCATTATGGACATGAAAAATATAAATCCACTAATCCACATTTAGACAAAGGAGCTACTTTCCATTTGCAATTAAATATATGCCCATTTACAGGTGAAATCAAAAACTAAAATGAGGCCTCAGGCCTTAAAACAAGCCGGAGCCTCACCGAGAAGGAACACACGAGACCCGTGACAGAACCATGAAAGGTTACAGCAGTAAACTGTATAAGCTATGAATTGATCTCAGCCATCAGCTGTTGGGGCCAATTTCCTATAAGGGACTCTGAGAGATGATGTAAAATATTCCACATACACATAAAGCACTACCAGTGGTATCAAGTTTTTCAAACCGATTTAAATTAGGTCTGTTGATTTTCCGATTTGGAATACTTTGAAACTTCAATTCTGACACAATGTATGTCTACAGAGTGGTCAATGCTGTCAGGGGAAGGGGTGTGTGTGGTAGGGGCCCATAATACAGTGGGGCACAAAAAAACGTGGAAAGGCCAGTGAACGAATGTCTGCAGACAGCAATTTAAGAATCGCGGAGCATGTTATACACAGGCCATTTTCACAGAAGACATTTTGTCATGACACAGCAGGAGAAACTCAGGTGTAAGTAATACAATGAACGAGGGCTGAGTTCTATTTAGCTGCTTCAGTTTCAGGGTCCTGGTGTACATACTGTCCCACTGTCTCAGCTTACTGGGTCGCTTAAATGTATTTCATCCTGTAAAACAAACAAACAAAAAAAAAAAGACAAATCAAAAAAACTAACTAACAACCCACCCAGTTTATATCGATTTTCCTTTTGTATGGTTGCTTGCTTGACTGCAAGTGACAGTCAGGCTAAAGTTCACATCTTTTAATTAGCGTTCGGACAGAAAATAGCTCTGAGAAAATTCAAGACTTTTCAGCACTGAGGAATTTGTGAGTAATCTCCACTTTCAACAGTGTGCTTGGCCTGACAGGACTGGGTGGGGACCAGCGCTGTGGATGGGGCCTTACCTGCTCCTGTTTCCCCGGGGCAGTGGTGTAAACTACCGGTGGCACTCGGGGCTCCACCTCTCGCCGGGCGGCAGAGCCCTCTACTGTAGGCTACCGCTGCAGACCGGAGACCGAGCTCATACGGGCGGCGCAGCCGAGCGGTGTGTGTGTGGGAGTGTGTGCGAGGGAGAGAAAGAAAGCGATAGAGAGAGAGAGGGTTTGTGTGTGTCTGTGTGTGTGTGTGTGTGTGTGTGAGACAGAGAGAGAGAGAAAGAGAGAAAGAGAGAGAGAAAGAAAGAGAGAAAGTCGTATAAAACTACCGAGCAGGTGAGCGCTCCATCTTTTCAAACGTCTTTGCTAACATTTCTCTCCACACCACTCCTCAGTGAAACCCAATAACGGAAAAACTCCATTGTACAGGATATTAACCGTAATATTTCTACAGGGGCCGTGAATGTCCGCTGCTGTCTTTGCTGAATAGCGAGTTTATATGAACTTTGTGTTATTACTGTGGCCTGTTGCACCATGGTGCATGCTGTAATAATCCTACTGGGACTGAAAATGTGAATTTTAAGGGAGCGTACTTTGTGGTGTTTTTATGCTAGGCTAATTAATCGTTTGAGCTTTTAGCTTGCTGTCATGTTTATGTAATGGACCACGTTTTAAAAAGAAAGTATTGGTGGATAAACACCACGGTTTTGCTTCTTTGCAAGACTTTTGCCCCAATAAATATAGCCACAAACTAGTAATAATGACCTGGTTATTTAATTTAAAAAAAAAAAACACACACAAAAAAAACCAGTAGCAGTCGGATTTGGATCTAGCCATGCAGCAGGGGATTAATTCTAGACTGCTAAAGCCCTGAAAAACTGCTACAACTCTGTATCGTCCTTATGAACGTTTTACGTGACTGAGTGCCACTGGATGAGCCACTTGGAATATTTGTGTTTTTTAATGGGAAGTCTGAAGCAGCAGATGCAACGTGACAAGTGCAGCCTAAAGTCCCCTTCCACTTAAAAATGTGTTTTTTCTCATTGTTAGTTCATTGCTAGTGTGATGTGTGACTTTCACTGTTCAAAGTGATTATGTGTAGTCACCAGGGGGCTGTTGTCCATTTATCTGCTGAGGGAAAAAAAGTTTCTCGGTGCTTGCCTTAAGGGTAGTCAAGGTTTAAGGTGTGTGCAGAAGAGCAGGATTAGTTTGGTAGCTGGTCGTCATCCAGTGTTCAGTATATATCTTACAAAGGAGTGATGCACATACTCTGACTATGGACTTTTCAGTGAAATAGGGGACCAGTTGTTAAATATTTTTGAAATGAAACATATTTGAATATTGGATTTTAATATTTTGTGTGGTGGATTATTTGAAAACTTTCAGTGTGTGTGTGTGTGTGTGTGTGTGTGTGTGTGTGTGTGTGTGTGTGCGCGAGCTGCAGGTGAACAGCAAACAGCTTCACTGACACCATGTTGTGTTGTTTCTAAAACAGTTGAGCTCCTGAGCTCACACTAGGTAACAATAAATTTCGCAGTGTAACGTTAAAAAGTGTGTTCTCCTAATAGGTGCTTTTCAGGTGAGGGGGATTTCTAGAAAAGTGAACTTTTTCATTTTTTTAACTTTCCTGTTCAATGAGGAGAAGTTTGCTCTTCTCTTTGGAATTCAAGAATCCCATAATGCCATTTATTTCTTTTCACCAGGTTGTCAGGGTGTTTAGTCGTGTGTGTTTGGAAGTAAATGTTCTCATGGCCCTTGGAGGCTTAGTCTAGCTTTAATCAGCTCAAGGACCTGGCCTCTCGCCCTACTGCTGAGATCAACTCTAACCTGAAGGGTTAAGAGGATCCACGAGTCTTTCAAACCCGATATGGTGGAACAGGCCATGTGGGAAAGGGAAGCACTGGTTGGGGGCTGCGTTGCCTCTCTATTAATTGATCATCGATAGACCAAAATATGTTTTTTTAAATATATCAGCTATGAGTGCTCAGGAAAGTAAGGACATTTTGGGTGTCCGCATGCCTTCAAGGGGCTGTTTGAGGGTTAAGACTTGGTTTTAAGGTTCAGACTTAGGTTTACGTTAGGGTTAAGGTAATGGTTGGGGTTAGGCATTTATTTTTTGATGGTTAAGGTTAGGGTAAGGGGCAGGGCAATGTATTATGCCAATAGATGTCCTTACAATTGACATATGACAAGTGTGTGTGTATGTTTGAGAGAGACAAAGAGGATTTAGTGTGGTGCCCAGTCTGCCCCTGGTGCTATAGAGTCTGGATCTGTGACTGCAAACCACCTACTGCCCCAATGAACACCCACTGCTTCAAATATTATGATTATCAACTATTATTATATTTAGCTTTATTAGTATTATTATTCACCCTATTATTATAATTATTAGTTTTATTATTAGTCTCATTGTTGTTACACATCCTTTTGTTATACATCTACAAGTGCTATGCCCCCCTGTATTTCTTTTCTCCCTCTCTCTCTCTCTCTCTCTCTCTCTCTCTTTCTCTCTCAACCCAGCCAGTCGGGGCAGACACCCCCCCACCATGAGCCGGGTTCTGTCCGAGGTTTCTACCTGTTAAAAGAGAGTTTTTACTTGACGTTGTCGCCAAGTGCTTGCTCATGGTGGAATGTTGGGTTTCTGTAAATATAACTATAGAGAGTCCGGTCTAGACCTGTTCTACATGATAAGTGCCCTGAGATAACCTCTGCTATGATTTGGCGCTATATAAATAAATTGAATTGAATTGAATTGAATGTTCCCCTGTGAAGGGCTGGGTGACATATCGAATTCATTTGATTAAATTGAATTTTTGTCTTTGCACAACTTGAAAAATGCCTAATTCACAAAACTGAGATACAGTCTGTGCTCCCTCTGCTCTTTCTAACACAATACCAGCGTTAGCAAGGAGAAGTAGTTCTCTGGAGTCATGAAAGTATCGTAAGCTCTTGCTATTTCCTTGGAGACACCCATGCTTGTGAGCTTTGCCAGTCAAACACTCTTGAATAATGCTGTCACTGACAAAATAAGACAGAAGAAAGGTAGTCATATTACTTAAGTGGAATATAAATAGTTTGGTTTTGCAAAGTCGGATGTCGAACAAACCACAGGGAGCAGCACCTCAGACAGAAGCTTGCAGTGGAATGTGTGTCTCTTCTAGACTCAGATGCTAGCTCCCATCCCAATTCCAAAACCACAGAAAGCAGCTGAATTCAACTTCAGTTAGTTAAACATTTTTTTGTGAGATAACATTCTGGAGACATTTCTTACTCAACAAAAAAGCAAAATACAACTTGTTCATTTGTTGTAATGTTATTATTATTAATATTTTCGTATGGGCATTGCTAACAAATAATGCACAGTGATACCCTGGCAACTGCGGCTATCATACCTGCTCCTAGTGTTTTTTTTTTTTACACTGTTTTCTTTTGTTGGCCTTTCAAATATAGCCCTAGTACCTTGGGAAAGGTGTACAGTTTTAATGAAGAAAACTGTTTTTGAATCACTTTTTGTCTGGAGTTTATGTAGTGATAAAAAAATGCATTGAAATTGTGAATTGTCCATGAGATTGAAAAAAATTAAGATAAAATTTTCTGGCCCTATCATCCAACACTCCCTCTGTGCTTGGATAATCTATAGATCAGGAAACTTCTTGCTGCCATCGGCCGCCTTTCACTCTGTCATTGAGTCTTTGATATCTGAGCCTCTGTCAGGGCCTCTGCAGGCTGAGACACTCATAATCATGTCCCCTGATACAAATCATCCCCTTCTTTGCAGCACACTGACAAGAATGACTTATTACCACTCTTATTATCTCTTATTATTGCCTCTTTTTCATGTCTGTCTCTTCATGTCTGTTGTCTTCCTGTCTAAAAGTTATGCCTTCATATTGTTTAATTAAACTAATCACCAGATAAAGAAGTATCAATTTTACAACATCTTAGCTTTTGTGAAGCTTTTGTGGTGTCAAGAAAAAAATGCAGTGCATTAACTGTTTCACAACACAATGTGATAATCTTTTTTTTATGGCTCTCAGCTAGTCTGATGCGCTGCAATCATTGCTACTTACTTCTTAGGGTGTAAGGCATCTCTGCTTCTATAATGGTGTTTATTTTTCCCTCTCCTGCACACACATACACACACAGATGGGCAGTTTACACTGGAAATGCCTGATGGCGATGTGAATCAAATCATCACCTATGGTCTCATCAATAACAGGAAATACAATTTCCTTACTTGTTAGTGAAAAAGCAGGACAAACATCCTGCAAATCTTCTGAAAAGGCAGGAAGCTCTGATTGCCCCTTTGCTTTTTAGATTAGGTCATGAAACATCTTTAGTAGTTTCAAGTGCAGATTGTTATTGATATGTTAGTGTCAATAACAAGTCCAAGTAGCTAATTCACTAAGCATGTACCTTCATATTCAGCTTACGGAAATAAAATACACTCAGCTCAGTTTAGCTCAGCTGGATGTTAATTACCAAATGTAGTGAAGGAAACTGACCCCTAAAACTGCAGTTTTATTTTCAGAAATTTCAGTTTATGCAAATGTCTTGAGGGGAATTTGTTGCATACAGTGCAGAATAGTAACCATTAGCAAACTGATATAAGTTATAGACGGGTTTGCAAGTGATGTCACTGTGAGATTTGCATGCACATGGGATAAAAAATAAGCCAGGATCACTGGGACTGCAGGAATCTCCAAAGTAATGGGTGGAAAATGTTCAATGGCTCAAGAAGGAAACCTCCTTGTTAGCTCAGAGTGAAGAAAGAGATTAAGCATCTAGTGATCTGGTATCTAGCAGCCATTTCTCACTGGAAATCCATGCATTATGGTTGCTGACAGATGCCTATGAACATGTGTGTGTGGTTTTGGAAATAAACAGTAATTATACTTGTTTCCAGCAAGTTCCTGCCTTTCTAAATACTGAAAATACTCATATATACCTGTAAGGTATGATGTCATTAAGCAGTGTACCACACTGCACTTATTTCCCCGGACTGTGATCTCAGCTAAAGCGCTGCCTAGCTTATCTCCACTTTACTGACCTTCTCCAAAGGACTTAGTGCTGGGCCAAACTCAGCGTTGCCTTGTTCACCTCCACCTCTCACCTACTGATTCTCTAGCTTTCTAGTCCAAACATGAATGTGGTGATTGTGTTCGTTGGTGTGTGTCTGCAATTTTATCACCTTGAGACCTCCTCACTGGCTACTGTCTGGTCATGCCCTTGCATGAGGTTTTGTCGGCTTTGCAGGTGTGTCTTTAGTGTGTTTATAGTTAAAGATTAATTTTTTTGATAAAAAAAAAGGATTGAAAAACATTACTGATTTCAGAGGAGATCTGAGCGTTGCTGTCGCGTTGAATAAGAGAGCATAACATAGGCAAAAACAAACTGTACTGCTTGTGTATGAACAGGAATGCACATACACACTTTCCATTGTGTGTCTTTGTGTACATATGTGTTGTGGAACAAAAGCCAAGTAAGCCAAGCAGTAGCAAGTATTAGGTGTGCTTTATTTGAGGTCTGGGTCAGTAGCAGTGAAAATCTGCAGTGCATCTCACACTGGAAGATTAACTCTTTCTCTGCAATCCTGAAATGCAGAATTATCTTTGATGGTAATCCTTCTTTTGCCATTTGTAAGATGCCAGCAGACATGAAGCAAATATCCAGACAGTATTACGAGATTTCCTATGGCTCCACAAGTGATGATCTGATGATGTGTGAGCGGATTAGGAAGTTGTTTCAAGGGAAGACGTTTCCCTCCTTGTTTGACACTATGGTTAAACTGAATCCCTTTATGTGAAGGTGTTGTGTTTGGGTGGTCTGTTTCTGTCAAATCAAGCAGTTGTTTGCATTGTTGAGTGGTAGAGAGTTAACGTCTTACTTTAGGTTCTTATGGTATCATTTCTTTGAGTGCTTTCATTGTAGATTTCAGTTCATAGATGTTATCTTAGGGTTGCTTAAATCTAATGGAGTAGGCACTGGGCCAGAGACGTTATAAGAGAGGAGACAAACCACTTAAAGCACTTAATGTTAAAGATGGTGGTTGTATGACACCACGAGGTGTTTTGCTCGATATAATTTCATAAAGACTTCATAAAGACTGTGCAATTTTCACTCAGCCTACTTTGGGGAGAAGCACCCATTGTGGCTTCAAGGTGTTTTTCAGTAATTTGCCACTACTTTGACTCATTTTTTTAAATGCGGTGCAAAAGTGCACTTAAGAATTTTTAAAATGACTCAGAAGAACTGAGTCATTCTAATGAATATGGACATCAAGAAATGAATCCATTTGACTTAGAGGATTTCATATTGTTGACACAGACAGTAGAAAGTAAAAGAGAAGAATATTTGCAACCTACACAAAATTATTTGGTGTAATTTTGTGTAATGAGATCTTGTAATATTCTCATTTTATTCATCGGGTATATAGATAATATGGCATTAAAGTCTGACTCTTCAACATTTTCAACTTCTATATACATTTTCTGTTCTGCATGTTCCTGGTTGTCTGGCAACCTCATGGTGACACGGGGCAAAAGTCACTGCTCCAAGCTAAGAAATGATACAGCACATACACCCCTCAGTAAAATCACAACCTGTCATTTTTACATTTCGTTTCTTTTTTACTGATTAAACAAACAAGATATAACATTTTAATAAGTGAGCTTTAGGGGTGATTTGGTGAAGAGCTGCACAACCTGCAGACAAACCTTGCAGGCATTGCAGAGAAATTTACCCCAAAACAGTACCAAGTATTTGTGACGTACAGTTGCATTTTTGAATTGATAAGCTCGGAGGCATACAATTCTGTTGGTTTGGACAATTTGGAACTGGTTCTTCAACTGGAACCGGTTTTTGATTCACATCCCTAAAAATACCCATTACAAGTAAAGGTCCTGCATGAAAAATCCTTACTTAAGTAAAAGTGCATAAGTATTAGCAGCAAAATGTCATTAAAATATTAAAGTAAAAGAACTGGTTTCATCTCTCTGACATCATTAGATTTGCTAGACTAGATAGTTTAGATTTGAACATTTATCGAAATGAAACCATGTGAGGAATTAGAAGGAAAAATCCCTATTTGGTGGTGCTGTTAACAATTCATAACAATTTGACAACTACACAGTGCTTTTTGTAAGACGTCAGTGCAAAAGGTTGTAAAACCACTGGTTTAATCTTAAACAATGTGCTGTATTTTAAGAGCTTGTTATATTATCCATTGTGTAAAATCTTCATTTTAAAAGTAAACAGTAACTAAAGCTGTCAAATAAATGTAGTGGAGTGGAGGTATAAAGTAGCAGAAAATGTAAATACTCAAGTAGAGAACCAGTACCTCAAAATGGCACTTAAGTATAGTACTTGAGTAAATTAGTTACTTGGTAAGATGCCTAATTCTGACCAAACATATTCGGTAGAGATGGCCTCATCTTACTCTGAGCCATAGGCAGAGCCTACAACATACAAAAAGGACAAAATGCTGTATATGCCTTTCGCAAAGAATGGCTTGTCCAATTTCCGTGGACCAAATATGATAAAATGGCCACAAAAGGTAACGCTTAAAGTGTATTATTGTGCCGCCTCAAGGCGAGTTTAAAAATTTTTGATACACCTAGATTATGTGCTGGTGCAACTAAATGAAAAAAATAGGCTTACCAGTACAACCAATGTAAAAGGTGAGTCTGGCCTAAACCTCGTTAAATAGTATGAAGAAAATATTATGACTAGATCCACTTTTATATAGTTAATGGTGGTAAATAACATCCAGTTTCAAATCAGTTCAAATGACCACATTTGGAACATGACGGGTTATAGATGTGGGCGTATTTGAATTCATTTGGCAGGGCTGTGGGGATACATCAGACAAATAAGGTTAGGAACCTCTGGTCTAGATGACAGTTGTGCAGGTAGCAGCTGCTCTAGATATTGAGTCACCTGCCCGTATAAGGAAAGCAAACTTCCTGCATGATCTCATCTGAATGATCCGGTACCATTTCCAGCCCAGCCTTGTTTTACAATACCTTAACAACAGTGTCTCAAGCTGCAGCGCATTGGCAGTGTGTTCAGTGGATCAGACTGAAGCTCTTCATTTGATGTGTACACAAATTCACAGACACACACACAGAGTCAGGCTTATCGTGCTATTGAGTTCAAAGATATGGGAGCCTGGGATTGTTTGGACTACTGTCTCAAGATTTCTTGGCTTGGTCTGACTGCTGCATAGACGTTATAGAGGTGGAACTACACTCTGTACAGGTTTCCTCTTATCCTATTGTAGTGATAGTGTGTGTGAGTTTATGTCAGTGTCTTTGTTCAAGGTCTTTGATTGACTGCACTGCAACTTAGCCCCCCTCTAATGATATTGATCATTGTCTTATTTGCCCATTGTCCTTCACTTATACTGTATATGATTTGACTGGCTGTCAAGGTTCTTTAGACATTCAGAACCATGTAATTAATATATATATATATATATATATATATATATGTTTGTATATATATATATATATATATATATATCCATATGTGTGTATATATATATATATATATATATATATATATGTATATCCATGTAAACAAGCAGACACATACGATAAATCCAAACCTTAGCCTGTGATGTTTAAAAAGTATACAAAAAGGCAAAACACAGTCACATCTAAACATTTATTTAGCCTACAGTGTGCACCAGTAGCTCTGCTTGCCTCCTCTGTGGTTGCTGTGTGACATATTAAGTCAGCCTCTCCTTCTCCCGCTAGAGCAGAGGTCAAAGGTCACATCACAAGAGCATTACAAATGTGAGAGTCATTCTCTCCTGCAGTTCTTCAGTTGTCTATCCTGAATCCCACACATTTATGTACATTACCCGTACATGCAGATATCTTACACGCACAAACACGCATTTTCCCACTCCTTTCTCTTTTCTAATCTAGTCATGGCACCAGAGTTGCTTCAGCCTTGTGAATGGAGTTAACCTCCATGGCTCCAGTCTGATACCTCAACCCAGCTGATTTGTCACATCCCTTGTTTTTCGGTCTAACTGGAGGTGACAGGGACGAATCAACACCAAATGCAAGTGCTTAACTTGAATAAACTGTTAAAGTGAAATTCCACTATATTACAGCACATACTGTATAATTCTTCAGCAGTTTGCACTGTGTTTGCCATTTATCTTCTTTGTTCAAACATTACAACAGTGTAAAACTCCACGTTTAAAGAAATAGTTAATAGTTTTGGATATATAATTATTGCATTTCTCTCAATGAATCAGATGAGAAGATTGATACCACTCTCTGACCTGTATGCTAAATATAAAGCTGCAGCCAGCAGCTAGTTAGGTAGTGGGAATCCGTAAGTCTGCTGTCTTTATCCATAACAAAATTATCCTACCAGTGCTGCTGAATCACGGTATTTAATACAATATATCTAGTATGTTTAATTCATACAAAAATCAAAGTATAAAAAAATGACAATTCCTTTTACAGGGGGGCTATGTGTCGACTATTTCTTGGCTGGGACCAGTAACTTCCTGGCGTCTCTCCTGGTTGCCTGGCAACTGCTCAGAGCCAAGAAATTGTTTGGCGCACAACCCCCCATAAAAAAGCAGAACGATTGTTTTAGCAATTCAATATGTGTGTGTGTGTGTGTGTGTGTGTGTGTGTGTGTGTGTGTGTGTGTGTGTGTGTGTGTGTGTGTGTTTGTGTGTGTGTGTGTGTACGTGCTGGTATGTCTTTGACTTTGTGATAAGCCCACCTTTGAGGAGAGTGCAGTTTTATCTTTTAGTGCAGAGAACTAATTGGGGTTGGTCAGACCAGAGGTGAGGCTTTTATCTGTTGGTCGGGTCCTCTTGCTAAGTGCCATGAAAGCAGTGTTATGCGTTTGTGGTGCTGTACTGAAGCTCTGTGGCCTAATTTACCCCAAAATGTCTCTCTGTCACTGACAGTGTCACATCTCTTTCCTCATTCCTTTTTTCCATTAGCTTTCCTCCTTTTAGCATCGTCCTCTTCTTCTGTCTCTTCCTCTTTTATCTCCCTTTCTCTTTTTCTTTGACTTCCTCTGCCTCTCTCGCCCTTCACTCTCCCTTCATGTCCAAAAGAGAGGGGTGGTGCATTCCAAAAGCCTGGAGACCATTCCCCTCTTTCAGCCAGTGACCCACAGAGTGACAGAGGAATTAGAATAAGAATAGCTGCCCATTCACCCCAGTGCCCCAGTGACGAGCTGGAGGGAGCAAGGGTAGGCGAAACAGAGGGAGCCAGAGGGAGGAGAGGAATGAAGGGGGTCCCGCATATACTGTGTTACCATTGGCCGGTTGCGTTCCCTCTGTTTTTACATCGCTGCCGTCAGTTGTGCTTTCAAGTTTGTTTTACACATTCTGGCGCAGATACACACCACACATGTGCATGCATGCGTAAATATACACATTGGGGTCCAGGGTTTGTACATGTGCACGCTGGAATACGCGAATCTACACACACATACCCACTGTCAAGCAAAATTGGCCTGCAGAGAGACAGAGTGGGCAATTCTGACCACGCAGTGCAGAGGAGAGTGAAGTGGCCTGTGGCTGTGTGAGTATGAGGGATGAATCAGTTATTGCGAACAATGGATTGATAATGAATATTGCACTGTGACTGTTACTGTTATACTGTTTTCTTAGTCTTTTATTTATTTGTAAAACAGGAACTGAAACTCTTTCTACATTCATGTGTTTTCTGTGGATAATTCTAGCGGGGAAGATTTTAGATTCAAATGCGACCTTGTGCCGTCACCACCACTGTAGGTCGCCTGTGGCTAAACTGTAAACTCCTTTAACTATGTAGCTGTTAAAATGTAACAATAGTGCAGTTGTTTAACAGTGCAGCAAGTGGTTTTTCAAATCCTTAGCAATGGCTTGTAGAATAATATACCGTTAATTTTAAAAAGTAATATCTTCATGTCTCTTAGCAGCTTTAGATTTTCAATAAGTGTAATGAAGGAAGGTGGCTATATTGTAATATTCTTGTATTAAATTATTTGCCAGTCACTTCATCTCTAGAGCTCTTCAGTGACGAAGAGGCTTCGCAATTCTTTGCAGATGTCCCCACTCAGACACAGATTAGAGACTGTGCAATGAGGGGCCCCTCTGTACCAGGGCTGTGGTGGTAAAAAAGAGTATTTACTACCCTACCTTATCACAAGTCCTCTATTGCCAGCCCTCGAGGGCGATGATGGATAGGAGGATGGACCTATACCCTCTACCCGAAGAACCAATCTTGATTCAAACAAAATCTATATTTTAGACAAAACTAACGAGTTGAATGTACATAAGTGAACACTTTGTCTTACAGATGAAAAAACAGTATTTTGTGTTTCTCTGCTGATCAGAAGTGAAACTATCCTGCTAATTCTACTGCTATGTTTAGCAAACTACCAACATATACTTAATCAAATATAGTTATTGGGTACTGTCAGTTCCTGTATTAAAAGATTTTATCAATCATTTTATAGCAGGTTCCAGTCTTGTGTTTTGAATTTGGAATAAGAATATTCCTTAAAAATAAGTTACACCTGAACAGTTCTGTCTTTTTGTTTTTTCATCAGGTGACTCATGGGAAACTTTTGAATCCTTTTCTGACCGTCCTCCTTGATCTTTTTAAAAAAATCTTGAATCAGTTACACCCTCTTTTCTTTCTTCATGTTTCTCTGTTTATACTTTCGCATCTCGCGTTTTTTCCTCGTTTGTCTTTCCCTTCTATACATCCCTCTCTGGAAAAATATGAAATGGCTCTGTTTTAAAAATCTGACTGTGCATGAAGCAGTGCTTCACTGAAATAGGCAATTCAATGTACAGAAATTAAGTGTTTTTTCGCATCCACATAATTAGTATTTCAGCGAAGGTCAAATTTTGCATAATGTTGTTTATGAAAACCATTTAACTCCAACTTCTCAACTTTTCTTAAAGGTGCTATATGCAAGTTTTTGCTATCACTACAAAGCAAACATTAGCATTAACAGCTTAATGTTGGCTATGTAGTGATAGCAAAAACTTGATGGTTTATTTAGCGTAAAAAGCAGGAGAATTTTCGGAACCCATAAAGCAGTGGTTCTTAATCTTTTTACCAGTCCGACCGCCTCTTGAGGATGAAAATATTCCGGTCCTATCAACTTTTTCAGTGCAAAAGGATTTCTAATCAACTCTACTGTACCATACATTGTCTGATTTTAAGGGAAATACAAAACTACATGTTCATTCCAATGAGATGAGCCCTGACCGTTATCTGAAAATGATCATTGTCCAGATGAGTGAACCACAACGACAGTTCTCTAATCCATGCTTCAATGTTGCCTGAGAGGCTGAAGAGTGACGTATTTTTACCCTGAAGACCTGCGCACAGATCATTAATTCAGTTCAAAATGTATGTGGGCTAGGAAGGCAAGTCATTTTTTATCAGAACATTTTGCAGCTAACAAAGAGGAAAGACCCTCACCTCCTCTCTGAGCTGAGAACTGAGAACTTTTGCTTTGGAAAGCCACTAGACTTTGTTGTGGTAAAGCAGCAGGTTTCGTTCAATGTCAGAGGTCTGATTTAAACCATACACTAGTTACTTTTTGTCATATTTCTCCATGGGCCGTTTTTTAGTTTCAGTTTTCAGACTGGTGAAGTAACGTGCATTTAAGTCTCAGTAACCTTTGTGTTTTTTATGAGTGTAGCCTACAGGTGGTGCCATTGTGCAAGTATTTTGTGCACTCAATCAAAAAAAAAAATATATTTTTGTGTGCTTTTATTTCATAATAATCCATTTTAAATCCCTTCCAATGACCCCGTGTGACCATCTCCTGACCCTCTCGGGGGGGTTTCATTCCCCCGATTTTAAACCACTACCATAAAAGAACTAATTTCTTAAGAATTTAAAATCATTAATGCCATTTTACCTTGGACATTGATATATATTTTCAAATCCTACTCATGTGCTATGTCACTGTAGTGTGAGCATAAATGACCAATGTAATCTTAACGAAGAACCACAAAGTAAAACAAATTTAATTTGAATCGTGATGAAGCAAAAGGTTTTGTCATCCCTCAAGGCTGAAGGTAAAGACCCGTGTAAAGCAGCGTCCGGGATACAAGTTTATTCAGGCTGTTGATTTGGCTGTTATATGCATCTAAATATGGAGAAAAGAAATACCATATTGTTATGAATGCAATCAGAAGCTTAATACATGTGTAAACCTATCGAGTGTCGAGGGGTTGTGGGGTCTCCCCTCAGTGCCACTGCCTTTGACAGAGGTGGTGTGAGGCCGCGTGGACCTGTTATTGCTAAGCTGAGTGTGAAAAATAATGGTGATTGTAGTAAGTTCAGTGGAAGGACTCTTTTCAGGAAATTGCTGTTAATATTAAGAAACGATTCCGCAAACAATACCACTGGTGTTAAATAGAGTGCCTACTGTGATGACTGTGGACTCTTTTTTTCTTTTAGTAGCTATACTAGGGTGTCTAATGAGGGGTCTTTAGATATTTTATAGATTTATTTTTCACACTCAAATTATTTTTTGTGTTTGTTACAGCAAGAGACAGCCTGGTGTCCATGCATCCAGGCATCCTGATGCCCATCATGACTGTGCATCTGAGCCTCCTCATGCTGGGTGAGTCAAAATCATAGTTCAGTTTTTTCTTCGTTTAATTTACCGACTTTTCTGCGCCTTCAGCAACTTTTCTTCAAAAAAAGCATTTAGCGACAAATCTAGCAACTTTTTGAACAAACCTTAGCTACTTAACATAGAAGAGAGTTGTCAGTATCGCCCAGCACATGCAAGGCTCGGGCTTTACCTCCGCAGGCACACATCTATTCATCTCATTCAACTAACCACACAGCAGCTGACATAGATGTGAATATAAAATGAAAGTATGCACTGTGGAACTAAAAAGTACAGTATAGGACAATATCAAGTAAATATTAATTGGCTTTCAACCTGGGTGTGAGAAGCACCCTGAAGTACCTCTCTTTTTGAATGTCTGACGGTCCATGTTTTTCGCTCTCTCACAAGATAACAAGCAAGCTGCATTTAAATACAAAGTTATGTGAATTTTCAGCCAGGTTTGACCACTGCAGTAGCTTTGTAGTGCGTATATTTTGTATTTTTTGGCCACAAACAGCCAATGGATAAGTCCCTGACTGACAGTCAAACGACTATCTGTCTGTTAGATGGCCCCATTTCAAAAGTACGATACATATGTATTGTACTGCAGACATACTCCTGTCTGCTTCTGTCTCTGTACAATTCATACAACTCAAGAAAATTGCAAATTGTCACTCAATTTGAAACATTTTCAATTCAGGTGGATTTGTCTTTGCTGCCGTTCATAGCGCCTCGAACAAATCCACTCTGGTCACATCTTTCCATTGACTTTGTTGGTAACACCTCTAATATTGCTCTGTTATTAGATATAACTGAACAATAAATTTAGAGATTGGGGTTCATGGCGAACTGATATGTTGGTTTTGGTCCAAACAAATTTAGACATTTTTATTATTATATCTTTATCTTTAAGGATAAGGCTGGTTATATTATAGGTTTTATTTTTTATTATTGTCATCAAGTCCCATGAAAAGACTAAAACTAACAATGTGTTAGTCTTTCTCGCATTACCTTCTGATTTCCTACCATGTCTGTGGCAGTCATGACCAAGCTAAATCATTTCCTAAAGCAGCTGGTCACTGTAATTTTTTAACAAAAACTACTCTAACAGGAGGAAAAAGTCCATTTGTTGGGGATACAGTGATACACTAGTGAGTATTTCCAGTAGTAGTTTCTGGTGTTAATGGCATCAAACTCAAAATAAACTGCAGTGTGTGATTTTCATGGTAATGAAGAAGTACAACAGGTTGACTCACTGATATGTTTAATAGTTTTTGAACAAAAATGAAGCTCTAAGGCGCAGAGGAATAAGATATATCAGGCTTTGGATACGCACAAAATATTTGGTTGGTTTTGGTCTTTTCATGGGATTTGTTGACACTAGTAAAAATGTATCACCAGACTTAGTGCTTAATGAAGACATTCTCATCTAAATCTTCTACTTATTTATATGTGGCTGAGGATCTGCTTATAAAACAAGGTGATCTATTTTGCGTCACCTTAAATTACTTAGAAAACTTATTTCAAATTTAAACATTTAAACATTTGCCGTCGATACAAATGCTTGCATCCACACCTGCTTTCCAGTGTGGACATTTGCTGCACTTTGAATTATCTTTGTAGCGGCAGAACAGCTCCATCCAACTCATGATGTTAAATCTCCCGTGGTCATATAAACCCAGGTTTATCAGGTCAGCTTGTAGGATTTAGAAACTGAGAATCTGGGGTATTTGTGGAATGTGTAGTAAATGACAGGCTACTGACAGCAGATCTGAGGTGGAATGGGCCCTCGCAGGGGTTAATTGGTGACTGAAGGGCATTTTTGAAAAGGGCCACACACATGTAGAAGGCACAGCCAATGTTAAACGTCTTCGTTTAACTGGTAGGATTTTCCCCTTGTTCCCCTATGTATCTATGTTTGGGTTTCACAGTTATTTACTTTTTGCAAAACCACACACAATGAAATGAAGGTTTATTAAGTACTGTATATTATATTGCTTTTCCCAACTTGCCAGCTCAGAGGTAACTGGGTCAGTCTCTATATTAATTATTAACTGGAAAAAGACTATATTCATGCATGTGTGACAGTGGAAACTTGCAACTTCAGTAACGGCGAGGATAAGTTGGCCTTTGTCCTGCAGTATGTATTAGTGAATGAATGAAAGAATGAATATCTAAGTTGCAAAGGCTAGATCATGATCTTTTAAATTTCTTAACCCCCCTAAGGTGGTTCTCTGACCTCTGTGTGAAGTACCCTATAGCAATCAGTAGGTCCCATGCTATTAGTAATGTGGAAATGTATATTATACTAAATTTAGCACGTGAGCTTTTGTAGGCTACAGGTAATTCCATCCACTTCAGCGTGTTTTTTTTTTGCTCCACCTTTATTAGCAACTGGCCTTCATACGCTCACAGAGCACTCCAATCAGCCAATCATGTAGCAGCATGGCAATGTATAAAAACATGCAGATACAGGTCAGGAGCTTCAGTTAAATGTTCACATCAAACATCAGAATGGGGAAAAAATGTGATGTCCGTGACTTTGACTGTAGCATGATTGTTGGTGCCAGACAGCTGGTTTAAGTATTTCTGAAACTGCTGATCTACTGGGATTTTCACAAACAACAGTTTCTAGAGTTAATCAGAATGCTGCCAGAAATAAAAAACATCCAGTGAGCAGTAGTTCTGTGGTCAGAAATGCCTTGTTGATGAGAGAGGTCAGAGGAGAATGGCCAGACTGGTTCCACTCCTGTCAGCCAAGAACAGGAATCTGAGGCTGTAGTGGGCGAAAGGGCCGCCAAAACTGGACAGTTGAAGACTGGAAAAACGTAGCCTGGTCTGCTGAGGCGCGCAGATGGTAGGGTCAGAATTTGGCATCAAAAGCATAAATCCATGGACCCAACCTGCCTTGTGTTAGCAGTCAAGGCTGCTCGTGGTGGTTTAATGGTGTGGGGAATGTTTTCTTGGCACACTTTGGGCACCTTAATACCAGACAATCATGGTTTGAATGTCACAGCCTATATGAGTATTGGTGTTGTGGCATGGTGTTGACCATGCCACAATTTACCATCTTCTAATGGCTACTTCCAGCATGATATGCACCACGTCACAAAGCAAAAGTCATCTCAAACTGGTTTCATGAACATGACAATGAGTTGAATGTAGTATAGTGGCCTCCCCAGTCACCAGATCTGAATCCAGTAGAAAACCTTTGGGATGATGTGATGCAATCAAGTGAACATGGAGCAGTATATCAAAGGAATATTTGCAACATCTTGTGGAATTCATGCCATGAAGAACTGAGGATGTTTTGAAAGCAAAGGGAGGCCCTACCCAGTATTAGTAGGGTGTTCCTAATAAAGTATAAAGTCTGTGTATAAGCAGGACTAGAGGGTGTGTTTGCATCATTTGCAACCACTGCACTGACACCTGGAATGTTTTCTCTAATAATTAACATTTTCCTCTCTGTCCCTGCATTCCTGCCGTAGAACTGTATATAGGGGGGAGATGCCTCAGGGTGTGTTTACCTGCAACTCTTCATTTGTGTGCATGTGTGTATGTTTCATTGCCCCATACTACACTCTAATCGCACACTGGTAAACCAGCTGGGATCAAACGACATCTGTACAAATGGCTTCACGTCAAGGCACACTTATGCATCTCAGCCTTGCTTTCTTATTGTCGTCCAGGATTCTTATGTGAAGAACTGTAACTCCTCTTGTGTCCATCAGGCACATTTGTCTCAAAGGGCTCGTACCAGGTTCACCCATTTTTCTAGACAGCTAGATTAGTATAGAATTAGTATAGAAAAGTGCCATTAAGTTAAGGCTGTATGCCTTTCAAAAATGGTTTACCAATACTTAGCAGGTGGCTGCTGTTACAGTATGTTCCCCTTTGGCTTTACCCCAGTACCTCAGCCATTTTTGTGCGAACCAGTGTTTCTGTTCAAAGTGTCTTTGCCTGCATTTCACTGCAAGAAAGACACATTATTTCAAATGTTCTTGCTTTCTGTGAAATGTGTTTTTTTCTCTTGCTTGCTCTTGTTACCCTATAAAATGTCTTGAATAACTCACAAGATTGCAAGGAATGTACACATTCTCATGTATTCCCAGTTTGGAACTGGTCACTTAAGGTTCCTCCCCCGTCCGGTGCGTCCGGTGCTATTGTTGTGCTGTATTGTCATTTCTGCAATAAAATCCCAAATATCCCATAAGCACACTCTTGAGTGCAACGGACAAAGGAACAAAGGCATTTACAAATACAAATACAGTAAAAAACAAAACCCTGAAAATAATGACATCAGTGCACATTCTGGTGTTCTCCTTGCTAGTCGGGGCAGGTGAAAACCAAGTAAAAGATATGAGTCCTACAGCCCACACAGAGAGGGAGGTGAACACTACTGTCACGTCTCAGATGTCAGGAGCATCTTTTGAAAAAATAAGTCTATTTTACATGTGAGTGTGAGCCCAGATGATGTCTTTGCCTTGTAATTATCAACACAAACACCATTCTTTTCTGTGTCAGCACAGTCTGACAGATTCTGAGAAAGCCATTAGACAGAGAGCTTTTGCGAATGGCATACATCTTACAGAAGCAGTGACATTCCATGCATGTGTGGTCTGTTTCAAAACACAACTTCAGTCATTAATTAAAACTGAGGGTAAATTATGACTGCTGAGGGGTATTTGTCTAGACAGCATGTGGGGAGAGTATGTAACAACACATCTGGATGTAACTTCTATCATTCTCAGTGAATCTCTAACTCTAGTGCATACTAGTGTGAGGATACTCAATCAGGGCAGCTCAAAAATTAAAAACTGAAATTTATTGCTGCTTAACAACAAAAACAAATTTGGAATCACAAATCAAATTAAAATGAAATCATTAAAGTGGTAACCTGTTTTATGCTGGTTTCTTTCATTTTGATGACATCCTTTTTGAATGGATTTCATACTGTGATGCTCTCATTTTTGGAATAAACTTGGTGTTGTGCTAGATTTTTCCCTTAAAATAGTTTTCACCCTGGCAGTTTCTTTGTTTTGAAGAAAATACTATGAAATCAGAAACATCTGTTGGGTCTGATAATTATCAAGGTATACACTGTTATTCTACTTGCTATTTATTAAATCTTCTGTATTTTCCTTGTGTGGTGGCAAAAATAAAAGCACACAGCAAACATGAGAACAATGATGGATTAGCAGGGACACTGTTTGGAAAAAAGTTGAAAATATTTGATTGAACAATGAAAGGTTTTGAAAAAAAAATCATATTTAATAAATAAATTTACAAGGAAATGTTATATTAAAAATAAAAGTTTGTATGTTTTTAGATTATTTTTTATAACAAGGCGCCCTAATACTACTTTGTACGTAACACATTATTATAGGACATAGACATGTTTGCAGAATACCAGTAAGTTGAAATGCAGTGATTTAAATCTGTAACTAGAAGACCTTACTAAACCTGTGAGACAGGAATCCTATAGTGGATTTCAAATCAAATTGAACCACAGCTACATTTAATTTTCCCTCCAGGAGGGACTTTATTGTCTTTATTGAGTTTCTCATTGTGTGTTACAATCTAAAACCAGACAAAGTACAAACACTGTTGTTTTATGTTCGTGGCAGTAAGATTTCTGTGTATGTATTTAATGGTGCCTCATCAGGGCCAGGTTATTTGACCAGTGAGTGAACTCATTGTGCAATGTCATACTGTAAAGAGTATGACTGAGTTCAAGTGAAACCCATTTACACCTCTCAATCAATTTCTGTGTTTCTGTATTTTTGAAGGGGCTGTTTAAGAAGGGGATGGGTACACTGGTGTTCTTTTCAGCTTTAATAATGACAAATGTGGGTAGGTTTATACTTTTTTTATTTATCCTACAATCTTTTTACTAGGGAAATGCACTCCTTAATTTACCATATTAAGATACACCATATTCTTTCATGCTATTCTCTTTCATGCACAGTCTTGTATCTGTATTACATCCTTGCGTTTCAGTGTTGCGGAACTACCTTGTGTTTTATGTTTGGTCAGGGTGTGTTTGATCTTTATCTACGGTACATAGGTTTACCTTCTAACCCATTTATGCGCAGTTCTGTAAGTGCAAACAAATGTGCACACCTGCTTATAGAGTATGTGGGAATTTGTGTCATTTTACTTTTTTATTTGTGTTAGCATTATTTACATTTGCTAAACAACATATTCATGCAGGGGAAAGAAATTAGAGGCTGATTGTGTTGTATATACTGTATTTCTTGGCAGGGTAGTAGAATTGCTAACAATGCCAGCCAGGCATTGTTAATGCTTCACAGGAATTCAGAAAATCAGCCTCTGTTAAATCTCTTACTTGAACTGGAGCCAAGATATTTGTGTATGTGTGTGTGGTTGCGTGTGTACGTGTGTGTGTGTGTGTGTGCGTGTGCATGTGTGTGTTTGTTTGCAAAAAGGCGGGAGAAGCTCTAGTCTTTTCTAGTTTCAGGAAACTTTTGGCCTTTATAAATAAGATTTTACATAATATTATATTCAGTATTTAATTTTGTGGTACAAAATACAACTCTCACACACTACTTCACACTAAGTATAATCTGCAGTAGAATAATGCAATAGTACTATAATACTAAGTAAACATATGTGTACAAGTTTTAAGTTTTTGTTTCTGAGTGCAGTTTTGTACATAATCATAAACAAGTCTAAGTCAAAACCTACTATATGGCTGGATCGCCCCTTATCTGTTTGCTTCTCTCTTACTCTCTGTGCTCACATATACAGTAATTTAATTAATCAGAATTCTCAATAAAGCTGTTTTCATTTACATGTTTTTCTGTTTCTGTTGTCGGACAACGGAACAAGTATGAAATAGTGACTGACACATGGCCCATTAAGACTACATGTTAACT
This sequence comes from Xiphias gladius, assembly GCF_016859285.1. Lineage (NCBI taxonomy): Eukaryota > Metazoa > Chordata > Actinopteri > Istiophoriformes > Xiphiidae > Xiphias > Xiphias gladius. The sequence goes on from NC_053417.1 coordinate 3,991,108, forward strand.
AACATAACTTCCAAGCCATTTCCAAGCTGCTGATCTGCACCGCTAAAATCCTGATTTTATTACATTTTACAGACAATGGCTGTGCTGTGATTTCAGCGGTATTTACTTTTAAAATGATCACTTAGAGAGAAAGCTGCCGACAATTGAATGAGATGCATAGACGTGTGCCTGCTGAGGGAAAGCGGGACCTCGTGCTCGCAGGGCAATACTTGAAACCTTCTTCTGTGGGAAGTACCAAAGGTTTGTCCAGAAAGTCACTACATTTGTTGCTAGGTGCTTTTGTGAAGAAAAATCCGTAAAGGGGTGTGAAAAGTCCTTAAATCTAGCAACAAAGGCACTAAGTTGGCAACACTGCATGTAAACGCATCCCTAATGACGTGATAGAAACTGTTTACACCTATTCATTTTGAAAGAGCAATGACCAATGCAGCGCTCAGACTGTAAGTCAATCAGTAATGTACGTTCACATTTATAGAGCTGGCCCCACTGTTGTGGTCCAGCCAAAAAAATAAAATCAGTTTTAAATAAATAAATAAATCATCCCACAGACAGAGGGATGATTTTATCTGTTTCAACTGAGTAATCAAGTAATTAATTAATTACTTTGTTGCTTTACTTAACCTGATCTACATTTTACTGTTTAATATGATTTTTAAAAAGGTACCATTCTTGGATATATGGACAGTGCTGGACAATGGTAGCCTCAGCAATATTCTATACCAGATGAAAACTGACCATAAACCATTTCTTCTCCACTGAAATATGGTTTTAGCGAGAGCCAATTCTATAGACTTTGTCACTACACTGAGGATCTCATGGCCAAGACAAGAACCACAAGAGAACATCTTTTGGCCACGGGTTATTTTCCTTTTTGTATTTAGGAGGCCCACAAGTTAGCTCTCTCTAAACCTAGACCAGGATGACTGAAGGAGTTTTTAAAAGGCTAAATAATACCCACTTATTTAGAGATTTGTGTTCTGACTGACGGAAACACATATTTGTGCGTGTAAATGAAAGTGTATAAAATCTCTTCTGGCTTTTATCTGGATATGAGAGGCTTGAAATGTAAATGAAAAGTGTGAATGGGACCTTCAGCTGCCAGTATACTTAATCAGAACTGCATGTTGGATGGTCGAAAAAGCTTCGGAAACCCCAATTCGCTCCCCTTTCCAAAACTGGAATTGGGAGTAGGCTGTGTCCAACCATTTATCTATCATTCCAAAAGTGACATTCACACCCACTTCACGCTGTGCTTAGTCAGCTGTGCGGATATGACAAAGTAGACAGGTTTGAACCTCTCTTTATAGCTGTGTTTTTTCAATCATCGCACAACTACTTTTGGCACTTTTAACGTTAACAACCAAGTGTAACACAATGATTGTCATCCAGGAGATGCTGCCTGAAGAAAATGTGTGCCATTATCCCATATTTAAACGGAATTGGTCTTGTGCATATAATTAGAGTGTGTAGATTCTAGTTTGTTTGTCAATGTATCCCTTTAGTATCTCTGTGTATTTGATTTTGTAAAATCATCAATAAAAAAATCCATGTGCCTCTGAAAAGGACATTTAGATGCTAATAATTCAAGTGGCGCTGCACTGGGTAGCATCAACTGAGCACACACACATGCTCAAGTGGATTTCACTTGATATACAGATTAAGATTAAATTTAAATTAACTTCCGCAATAACTACTGGATCATTTCCTCCATGAAGGAACAATTACACCAGCAATGTTTTCCTGTTATAGTCACACCTCTAAGTGGTATATAAATGAGTGAGCCACTCCACCATTAGCTAGTTGTCTGTTCAGTGCAGAGATGCACTTTTTTTAAGAAGATGTTTTTGATTCCATCTCAAACCGTCCGTTTCTTTCCCATCATGCCTCAACATGTTACTGCTCTGTTTTCTGTAGATCAACGCGATGAAAGGCCCACATAAATCTCTCTCAACATCTCTCATCCCCTATCACTCTGTGTACTGCTGATTATGGAGCCTCAGGTTTTTTCAGGCAGACAAGAAAGTCATTTTATTGTTACACTGTTAGTGTCTCGTTTCTCTCAGTATGGATTCATGTTCATTCAAATGCTGTATGTCACAGATTCTGATGGTTGGTTTGTGATGTCAGGGATGGTCCATGTCAAATAAATGGTTAAACCTTGACCTAAATATCCTGACTGAACTGTCTCTAACCTGTCTTCATGACTACTGTATCCCTTTGTTAGCCTCTTGTTTGTTTGTATAAAATCGTTCCACCCACAAAGTTTTTCTGTCTAACTTTCAGTTTTGCTTTACCATTTTTTATTTCATTGTTCTGTCCTCCTCCCATTACGCTTGCTGTCTCTCTCTCGCATATCCCTTGTGAGGCCTGTTATTCAGAATCAGTGATGCAGAGAGAATGTTTATATGGGTGAGGGAGACAGTTTGAGGGAACAGGACCAGAAAATTTTAGTTATGCTTAATTTGCCTCTTATACACTGAAGTTTATTAAGGCAATTTCCTTCTGGGATGTCAGGCAGTATCTACACCAGTTTTTTTTTTTCTTTTACTTCATCTTATAATGTTGAGAATTTGTCTGCTATGCTGTGAAAAAACCACTGGCTAACCTCAAGTTGCATTAATTAATATTTATATCATCGTATTAATGTCCTACAGGCAATATAGATTGTTTTAGGAAACTGTATAACTCTACAGGAAACGACTAATGGCTGAAAGCAGCACTTGTACTGAAGCTTATTTCATGATCAGATCAGACCTTCTGTTTAAGAGGTGATACATCTCTCAAAAAAACCTATCAGAACCATGGATTACTTCAGGAGGGGAGAGAGAGAGAGACTTTATATAGATATTGCTGCCTCTAATAACAAATATTGCAAGCAAAAAAAAAGCAGACTACTAAGAAATTTAGGCCTTTTTGTAGTTTCTTAAGTAATTTTGTTTTATAATTGTGTGGAAAAAACCCCTATGGGTGGGTGCTGATGAGAGGAGAGAGAGGCTGCTGAACTGAATACACCGTCAGGAGCTGCAATCCAGAAGCCAGTCGTTGAGAATTTTTCATGTGACGCCAACTCCATGTACAATAATTACATACTGTAAGTGCGCAAAATAACACATGAAGAGAGCAAATGAGCCATGACAAATAAGAAGCACACTGCACATGTCCTGATGAACCAAGTTCCAGCAGATATATTCAGGTGCACTGACCATAGCAGAGCTGTCCACCTACATTTAAAATAACTGATGACAGGGCATTAGATTTTAATGAGACTTTATGACTTTCGTTTATCATTTATGGTAGCATTAGATATAGGAATGTTTTTTTATTCCCCTAGGAGCTCTTTAGGCCTCCCCATAATTCAAATGCTTCATTGGGTACGTCCGGTTCAACTTTTATGTGACTTTAATGTCCATAAAACTTTTGATTCTTATGAAATCTGAAACCCCTCAAAGTATTATTACTCATTTCTAAATTAAATTACTTCTTAAGAGGTGATGCTCTCACAGTGTGCACTTCAACACTATTAAGAACATGTAATGTTGGGACCACGATGATTAGAATAATTATTCTCTCCTTTATTTTTACCCTCCACCCCTCCTCCTCCAGCTCTCAGTGTGTTTGGACAAGAGCTGCCATCAGGCCCTCAAGGATGCACGGAGGGAAGCTGTTACCCTGCGACAGGAAACCTTCTGATAGGACGGGCAGTCAACTTAACTGCCACCTCCACATGCGGCCTGGGCGGGCCAGAGCACTACTGCATTGTCAGCCACCTGCAGGTCAGGACTCACATGAACACAAAGACAAAGTGAAATATAAACAGTAAAATTTTCAGCCTCAGATTCGATGAAAGCATCAAAATTTGTGCTCTGACCATTAAAATGGGAGCAACTGGTAATGATCTAAGACGTCCCTCTCACAGTTTTCCTGTATCACACAATGTGCTGTGATTCACATTGATTTTTCCTAACTGGGATTTTCAATTGCTGCTAGAATAAAACTCCCATTTTTTCAAAGTTTTCCATGTACACTTGACATCACTCTCACACCAGCCTGTACCATCTCTCAGCACCCCCCCCCTCCCGGCACAATACATGGTAGTAAATGCAAAAGAAAAATAGGACAGTTTGTTTGTTCTCTCCTTCATGCATTCATCCATCTTCATCTTTCAGTCTCCATTCTTCCATCTTCATTTGTTCATCTGTCCGTTTTTTTGTAGCCTGGTTTCCATGAGCAAGGCCATTCAACGCTACACAGCCTTTCAATATCAGGCCCCAGGTGTAGACACGCAAGTCAGCCACACCCTCGTCACACTTTCACTTCCTCCGTCTCTCTTTTTCTCCCCCTGCATCTCTTTCTCTCTCACTAGTAGTGAAGGAGAAAGTGACTCTACACTTTGGGAGCCTTCCATCTCTGTTTTTGACCTTTGCATGATTACTGTCTTCCTTCTTTCATGACATCATACTCAAGCTGGTGATGCACCACAACAAATCCACTAGTTTGACAAAGTTTCAATGGACACTTGATGATACTTTTCTATGTGTGTTCAGAAGTTTAATCTCTCAACTTTAGATGCAGTCAAGATTTTTTTTTTTTTCTTTTGTTTTGAGTAGGATTGTTCACTGTAAAGTGAATTTCTCAGTGAGTCAAGTGTCAGTGGAGACCAATAATAGCCAATGAAAGTTGACTACAAGAATAATGACAATATGCTCCTCATAACTTCTGCTCTTCTTCACAGTCATCAGATTCAGACGTTTTCTTTAGTATGTAACGTAATTTCTCTTATTGTTGTCTCTACAGTGTGAACAGGAACGGCTAGTAACTCTAGTAAAACTTCTCATGATGCAGATTTGCCAAAATGTAAGCAATTAGGCTTCAGGCTTAAAGACACAGGACTGTAGATAGTTTTAAGTTTGCTGTTCAGACTGTCAGTAAGACTCATCCTTAATAACTTTTTATTTCACCAGATTTTTTGTGCAGTGCAGTGTAAAACTGACCTATGTTCCATGGGTGTTTTTTTACCTCATGATTCAGTGTTAATTGAAAATCTTACCTAACTTTCTCGATGAGAAAATGACAATCTGAAGTTAGGCTCCATCTTAAAAGTACATGAAGAATGGCCATGACAGCTTTAAAAAAAGTTTACATTCTTTACATCTGGGCCTCCTCACTCAACCTTGAGTTTTGAAAGAAAAAATGTGCAAAAAGGTCCAATGCAACTATTTAAAACCTCTTGTTCTATTTCCTCTACACTTCCAAACTGACCTGAGGGTGGGGCTTAAATACAGATTGTGCTTTATTATTTGGTTAATTAAAGAACATTTTTATAATTAGTTATTTTGTATATTTTGTTAGCAGCTTAATTAATTAATCTGGCTACAGATATTTCCACGAAATAAATAGACACAGATACAGCTAGTAGCTTTAGAGCTTTATTTAGTAGCTTTGTGTTTGTTGTCACATCACAATTATGTGATGCAAGACCAAACGCTGTTACAGCTCTTGTAACTCTATCTGCCCCTACATGACATGACTCCTGACATGTTGACATTCACCTCTCTTGCGTCTGTAAACTACATATATTTCCGTACATCTACATGTAGGTGCCTGCACTTCGATTGCCTCAGGGCAGGAATATCCAACAGTGTCAACTTTCAGGTGAACACGATTGACATCCTCTGATTGGTGAGAGGCCCTCTACTATCGTAAGGGGTTGGGTTTGGTGACAAACTGTCATACCATAAATCCAGGTGCGGACCATTGGTAGTCTGTGAGAAGCTACTTTAGAGGCCCACACCAAACATTTGTCTCTCAGCTTTTAAATGTCAAGAAGTTCATCAATCAGTTGTGTCAAGCCAGTTGTGTTGAAGACCGTTAACGGTCCCTGGTTTGGTCCTTAGACCCACCTGGTAGTGTGGAGCTACAACTTTAACTCTAGACAATGTTAAATATCAAAAGAAAGTGAGAAGAATGGTGAAGCAGGAGACAGTGATGGGAAAACGGGAAATGGCAAATGATGACGTCAAAGACATGGAAAAAATAGTGAACACAGCAAAGAGGATGGCAGGAAAAGGAGAAATGAGATATGAACAGCAGGGAAATATCAGTTTCAGAGTTCGCCCGGAGGTGGAAAAGAAATCGAATGAGGAAGGTGGGGTGTACATTTTTTTAGTAAAGCGACCATTGTAGTGTGTCAAAGAAGTCTTACTTACATCAGCGAATTGTTGGAGCAGAAAGCCTTATAGTGGAGCTGAGCAGGCCTGACTAATGTGAGATAAATAAGAGCTCAAAGGAGGGAGGGAGGGTCTTAAAGCCACACAAGTTAACACAAAGAATCAACTGAAGCTTTACAGTGTCCTTAAAAGAGAAGATGAATAGGAATCAGTTATTTTTATTTATTTATTTTAGAGTTATTTTATTCATATGAACACCCAAACCATGAACTTAAACTTTCTGAAAAGTAAAATGCATTTAGGTTAAGTAATTTTTTGTTTTTTGTTTTGTTTTTTTCTATATCCACTCCTTCAGGAAGACCTGAAATCTTGCTCTTGGGCCTTAATTCCTGTAAAGAAAATACAGTTAACACTCCGTGCTGCAGAAAGGCTCTCTAATGATGGCACAGGGTGTTAGCATGGATGGGATACTGTGCAGAGAGAAATGCCCTTTTCAGCAGCTGGTCTCTGCGATGAGGGTGGAGAGATTTATGCTGGGATCGGGGAGGGTAGGTGAAGAAGGCAAGTGAGCATATATAAAACACACACCCACTTACATGTATAGATGTAAAAGTGGGCGTGTGTGTGTGCACATGTGGTCACACACATCTACATACATCCACCACTTCTAGCACGCTTTAGGCATTTCTTTTCAGTTCTCAGACGAGTCTCTTTAACAGCCATGTTGTTGTTAGCAGCTTAATCACCCCTGACAACAACCTAATTAAGCAACGCTGCCCCGGAATCCACTGTTTTTCTGTGCCAACTTACCCTCATCTCCCTGTGCAGCCCTCTTTCTCTCCCCCTGCTCCCCTCTTCATGGCCCCCTGTCAAATACACCCCTCTTTTTACACTCAGCATCTCCCTCGCTCTCTGTCGACCCCCTTCTTTGTCCTTGAGCCCTGCTGTGCTGTGTGAGACCCCTCACCACTTATCTCAACTGGGCTTTTCCTTTCCATAACCACCCTGTATAACTTTTCTAGTATACCCCATTATCCAAGCTCTTGCTCTTGGTCTTGGTCTCCACATTGTTGTATCTTTCCCATGCTCTTTGCCTTTACGCTCTTTCACTTGTTCTTCGCCCTCTGCCTCGTAAATGTCACCTGTTCACCCTTTCTCTATTGCATATTTCTTAACTGGTTTACGTATTGCTGTGGTGGACTGAAATCCTGTTTTAGATTAGAGATTGATAGCCATGGGCTTAACTTTATGTTTAGTGCTAATTAGTAGTTGTTAGCATGCTAACACACTAAACTAAGATGGTGAACATGGTAAACATTGTGTTAATATTGTCCCTGTGAGCCTGTTAGCATGCTGACATTAGCATTTAGCTCAGAGAACTGCTGTGCCTAAATTCAGCCTCACAGAGCCGCTAGCGTGCCTCTAGAGGCTAAAGAGCAGCGATATTTGTTCCATAAGTTTTTGATCTTTATTTGGTGAAAGCACAGCTGTATATACCTCCTTAAAATCACACAAGCACATTTATTCATGTTTTGCCCATCTTTCCACTTTTACCAGCTGACATGATCATGCAGACACAAAAGTTTGGCCTTGCCTTTACTCTGACGAGTCTCTTTACAGCTCTCTGAAGACAGCAGGTATCTGTTCCATCGTCTCTTACAGGAGTGTTGACAGTGTTGCGCACTGTCAAGCAACAATTATGCAAGGCAGATTGGCTGGTTAATTTTTGTGCAAGCACCAGGACTGTTGCAAAATAACCGCCACACTTATGTGCACCTCAAACTTGGCGTTTTAATCTATTATTGTAGTTTCTACTATAAATCCACAGGCGTGTTGGAGACTGACACATTGAAAACATGTCACACATCTTCATTAAGATTTTTAGATCAAACAACCCTTCCCTCTCCACTAACATGGGTATTAACTTTTAGTATCCTTTGGGCTCTGTGCAGGACCATCTGTTCCTGCCAGTCGTCCTCTAGTGTGTGCATCCAACACACTGGGTAACCAGGGCAACGACTGCACGCATTGTCTTCTTTTTAATGAATCTGGCCAAAGTAACACCTGAAACTCCACATTTTGTAATTACAATACAGGTAGATGTGTCACTGCAATTACCAACATGATCTGATAGAGATCATTTGGGTTACATTTTATAGAAGATACCAAAGACTGTGATTTGAAAATCATAATTTTATTTGTGTATCTCTACCAGGATCATGTTTATGTAGCAATGTGAATGTTAAGCACGAAACTATTTAGTTTTGGATTCCCAAACTGTCAGTGTATTATGATGGGGAGAGTCCTGTGTTTTAAGGGGATAAAAGAAGTGAGTGTGGTTGGTCGTGATTGTCAAAGACCTCTAACACACCCACTTATAATAGAAGATAATGTACTCTTTATGATCCTACTCCGTTTCTAAGTTCAACAAGGGTGTGGCAGGCACACCTGGCCATGAAAAAACCAAAAGTGCACTTGGCATGCCTCTGGGGTACAAGGCAGGCTGCAGTTGACTGTGATCTGCACTGCACCAGGGGGTTCAAGAGTAGAGACCTTAGTCCTCTTTTTTTCCCTTTAACCTTATTGTCACTCTTGCCCTCATCTCCACACTGTCTTTCTTACTCTCATATGCTTCTCTTCTCTTCCTTCCACTCTTTTACTCATTGCTTTCTTTCCTCTCCCCCGACTGTTCTTCCTTTACAATCTTTACCCAGAGGAGACACAATGGCTTTAGTCCTAATCACAGTAATATTGGCACACAGCGGCACATCAGCCTGACAGATAAAAGCCCTAATCTGAGAAAACAGCTTCGTTACAGAGGCTTGACTGAAACTATACAATTTGTAGAAGACACAACCTTTGTAGCCAAAATGAAATTAAGCAGGATCCTATTGATTGATCCATTTCACAACAAGCACTGTAGATGTGAGGAATTACAGCAAGTACATCATGTAATGCAACATCCATAGGTAGCTTATTACAGTTGGTTCATTCGTTTGTCCTTTCTTTTTCTTTTTCTTTTTTTTTTTGGTACAATTATGAAAGTGCTGAAATAAAAAAAAAAACCAACAGCATGCCTGCTAATTATTGTAATATATGAACTTTACTTTTTTCACCAGTCAAAATTTGTAATTATTCCATCATCATCATGTCTAAAACAAATGTGTTTTCTGCCTCGACAGGAGTCAGACAAGTGTTTTGAGTGTAACTCCCTGCATCGCTACGACCCGTACCGCCACAGAAACAGCCATCGCATTGAAAACGTGATCTACCTCATGGACAGCAATGGAGACAACACCTGGTGGCAGTCTGTCAACGGTGTGTGCATGTAGTTACCCAATAACTTTACAAAAGAACATGATCAGTCTGTTAATTGTGCTGAGTACTTTAGGAGCTGAGATTTGTACAATAATGTGTGATGTTATGACATTGACAGTTATTTCCTCCACAGGACAGGAAAATGTGAGCATCAGACTGGACCTGGAGGCCGAATTCCACTTCACCCATCTTATCATGAAGTTCAAGGTATACACATTTTCTTTGCATGTGTATGTCGGTGTCAGTGTTTATGTGTGTATTTGTAGACTTCTGTTTAAAATACTGTATGTGCTTAAGCATGTTAGGGTGCACAGTTGGCTAGGTGTGTGTTTGTTGTGTACACTCAGCTGCATTCCGTCAGGCGTGAATCCAACATCCTACTGTTAGTAAAGCAAACATGAAACAAAAGGTTCAGATAAGTCAGTCTGACAAGGTGCCGTCATCTTATCACAAATGTGACCGTATTCTCTCCTGTTGTCCACAGCTTAGTGACTGGTGTGACCTGTATTATATCCATATCCATATTAATTTCTCTTTCTCTCTTAACCTCTTCAGACTTTCCGACCTGCAGCAATGATCATCGAGCGTTCAGCTGATTTTGGCCGCACATGGCGCCCCTACCGCTACTTTGCCTCAAACTGTACCAGAACCTACCCTGGCATCCCCTCCAACGGACTGCACCACATCAACGACATCATTTGCGAGGAACGCTACTCCGACATTGAACCCTCCACTAATGGAGAGGTAAGAAGTTGAAAATGAACAAGCAGTAGCAATGGTAGAGACATGTTGAAGGATAAGGTCAAATACTTTCCTACCCTTTCTGTGGATCTCACCTCCAAGCCCACTGGTTCCTACTGTACGCATAAATCTTACAATGTATAAGAGACAGTATCTTATACCGTTAGTTTCATTGTTGGTTTTGGTCTTTTCATCAGATTTTTTGACAAGAAATCAAATAAAGAATATCACCAGACTTTCCTTTAAGGTGCTGTTGAGGATTCTTAATGGATACCTTGTATTTAGATAACTATGGTTGGCAAGAATGGGTTAGTTTATCAAGAAACAAACTGGTGTATTAATACAGAATAGATTTAAAGTCGCTGATTAGATAAAGGGGAAGAGCAGTTTGAAACGTAACGAGGGAATGAGACTTTGACTTGATTGACTTTTGCTATAAACTGTTGTTTTGAGTTGGGTTTTAAAGATATTATCGTTACAGTTTGAGAAGTAGTTGACTCACATTGTTTTAGTAAAGAAGTCAGTTAATAATCAGCCTTTTCTCATCCTGCCACGAGCAACACTGGTCTGACTTCAATTTGCACATGGTGCAAATACTTTTCCTCACCAGGGCATAGTGAAGGAGTCGGTTATGTTGCGTGCAGCTCTTCATCTAACAGCTCATTTTGTCCTTCTTGTTCCATTATTTGTGACTTGGATTTGCTCATAACAGCTGTTGTATTCATCAATTTAATAACTGAGCCAGATATGCCCTTTAACATCTTTAATATAATCTTCTTTAATCCCAAAATGTAATGGGATTTTTCTCTCAATTTCTCAATCTGAAAAATTCTCTTCTGTATTCAAGGTCATTTATAAAGTTTTGGATCCTGCCATTCATGTGAAAGACCCCTACAGCTTGGACATTCAAGGTCAGTGAAAACTTTTAACTCTGAATATGGACCACTAACTAGCAGCACGGCATACTGTGCCTCTTACAAATTTCACTGTGATATTGTTTCTAGACAAAAACTTATATTTTTTCCATACACAAAGACTGTGTACATCAAAGGTTTTGTACAGTAGATGTCAGACCTCTATTTCAGACACTGAAATTTATTTTGTATTCTGACAAACTTCTGATACAGATTGAAGTTTAAGACTGATCCTTCTCTCCTTCCCATCTACTGAAGTACAGCCCACTAGTGCACACCTTCCTCTTACTTACTTTTCTTCAGAAATCTTCAACAGCCTTTATGTTTATAATGTTTTCTCTCTTAACAGTGTTTGAAGTTTTCAAAAATTGCATACAATAAAATTTCATGTTCCATGAAATGAGATAATACACAAATCAAATTTAATTAATCTTTTTTTCTTCTTTTCAGAACTTTTGCGTATAACCAACCTGCGTATCAACTTTACCAAGCTTAACACTCTGGGAGACGACCTGCTGGACCGACGCTTTGATGTCTTGCAGAAATATTACTATGCCATCTATGAGCTGGTGGTCAGAGGGAGCTGCTTCTGTTACGGTCATGCCTCAGAGTGCGCCCCAGTGCCAGGGGTTGACACCCGGGAGAACGGCATGGTGAGTTAGTTACTATATCAAAAGAACATTATTTTTATAACAATCCTATAATCTGTAATCGTCACCACATATGCTCCCGGACTAAACAGAAACTGAGCTTGTTGCATAAAAGACAGAAACAGCAGTACAAAATAATAAGAACTTAAGCTTGTCAAATTTATTCAATACACATTATCATGCTGTTATTATTGACAATTATATCATTGCTGCATTCTGATTGGCCAGATCCATGGACGCTGTGTATGCAAACATAACACAGAGGGCCTGAACTGCGAGCGCTGCCGAGATTTCCACAACGACCTTCCCTGGAGACCAGCAGAGGCCGAAAATCCACACACCTGTAGAGGTGGAACACACACACACACACACACACACACACACACACACACACACACACACACACACACACACACACACACACACACACACACACACACACACAAGCACTGTCTCACGAAATTCTGATGAGAGCTTGTACTAAGATGCAGATGAGGAATTATTTTTATTCATTTTTGAACCACTGCCTGTTTCTAGTTGAAAAATTTTCTTAAAGGATATATATATATATATATATATATATATAGGGCTATATCTAAAATGAAGTTAGTTGATACATCTATACATATATATATAAAGACCTTTGTACATTCTTACCCCAAGTTGCATGTATCATTATTTGTGTGTGTGTGTTGCAATTGCAGTAACCAGTTTTTTGATGCGAAACATGTAATTTTACAAACCCCTTGTACTGTACTTTTACATGCGCAGTCAGTGTATCCTGATTTGACTAAGTGACTGCAACTTTTTAATCAACTAATTAAATACAAATTCAACAGATAGAAATGCGTTTTTTAGATGTAGCCCTAATTGTTTTCTACAATAATATTTTGCACATCATAAACACACTGACAGGAATTTCAGTCTCTCCTGAAATGTAAAATCAACATCATCGGCTTGGAAAGCTCATTTTAGATACTGTGAAAATAAATTTGGGACAATGTGTATTAAAATTTGAAGTTCAGGATATTAATCTTCCAGATATTGATATAATACTATTGTACTGCTATAGATTAATCTTTGGGTCACTGTAAATTTTTGCCTCCTGTAGAAGAGCAGCTCCCTCTTGAAAGGCTGTCTTGAACTCTCTCCTCTGCTCACTGAACTGTCTGCTGTTTTAAAAGTGTTGAAGAGGACGTGATGTGATTAGGCTATTACAGGAGGTCGCCCCAGCTCTCCAGCTACTAGTGAGTAAGTTGTGGTTACCTCTTATAGTCAAGCTAATGTTCATCTACTTCTTTTTGCATGTTTCTCCAGAGTGTAACTGTAATGGCCACTCAAACCAATGCCACTTTGACATGGCGGTGTATTTGGCCACGGGTAACGTCAGCGGAGGAGTGTGTGATGACTGTCAGCACAACACCATGGGACGCAACTGTGAGATGTGTAAACCTTTCTACTACCAAGACCATATTAGGGATATCAGGGACCCACGGGTTTGTGTTGGTGAGTCATTTGTTCTTTATGATACAATTTGTAGGACTGTCCCTTTTAGTACTACAACAAGTGGCTTCTAAATTAAGCCCAGTATTGAGCATAAAATGTTAATTTCCCTGAAACATTTGGAAAAAATCTACTAGTGGGTTGAGAAAATGTCATTTGTTTCCTGTGCAAATGCACTTGTCTAAAGGATGTTCTTATTTTGTGTCACTGACTGAACACTAAAGCAATGATCTGCTCCTTGCATCCTTGTTTCAAGTTAAGGAAATGTTAGAAATTCTTGAGACTGCCTTCAAAACAAATGAGGTTATCTGACCTTTTGACAGAATCTGATTCTGAATATTATGTATGAGAATGACATGACATCACATATTTCACAGCCATTTGTAAGTGCTGTCCTTATGGTTTTGCTGCTCATTTGTTTCCCCCTTACTTACGATCTCCATCTGACCTCTAGCTTGTGATTGTGACCCGGTGGGCTCATTGGAGGGGGGAGTGTGTGACAGTCACACCGACCCAGACATGGGGATGATCTCAGGACAGTGTCGCTGCAAACCCAACGTGAAAGGCACGCGCTGTGACGACTGCAAGGAGGGTTACTACGGACTAAGCCAGAACGACCCCCTGGGTTGCCAGCGTATGTATATGCTTCGGTTTGTCTGCCACTGAAACGCTTGGTGTTTCAACAGAGATGAAAATGGATTTCTGAAATTTTGGAATATAATAGCACATAATCTGCATTTAAAATCTATCAATAGCACATCAGCATTTATCTTCCTGTTTGTGTGTGTGTGTGTGTGTGTGTGTGTGTGTGTGTGTGTGTGTGTGTGTGTGTGTGTGTGTGTGTGTGTGTGTTTCTCCATCAGCTTGCAACTGTGACCCTCGTGGTATCATTATGATGGGAGCTCCTTGTGATCAGATCAGTGGGGACTGCTCCTGCAAAAGATACGTCACTGGCCGCTACTGCAACCAATGTCTGGTTAGTAACAACTGTTCTCCTTTCAAAATCTGTAGCTAATTGTGGATGTTATATCAAAAAATCCTGCACGTGGTTGTTGATTAGCATTTGTTGCTATATATCACGTTTGAAGAAGAAAACCAGAGAATGGACAAATTAGTTACCTCAGTTTTGAAGTGGAGTTTTTCTTTTCATCAGCCAAGAATAGCAAATAAATATTTTGGTGGGTCTGATAAAGGAACAGACAATATTTCATAGCAGCCACTGCGCAAGCTACATACAGGGTCAACAAAGCTTCAGACACAGTCCAGAGTGTTACACTCTGAACTACATACTATTCATGTCACTGTGCATCCTGGTTTTGATGACTATTTCCATCTCTGTAGCCTGAATACTGGGGGCTCAGTAATGACCTGGCCGGCTGCAGACCATGTGACTGTGACTTTGGTGGAGCCTTCAACAACAGGTAGTGATTTTATGAATTCTTGAACATATGCTTTTGAGAAAGAGATGTCTTCTACTTTGCAAGTCTTTTCTAAGACTGGTTCATTTAATTACAAAAAGCATGAACTGTCAAATTTAAATGAACTTTAAAATGTCTGTTCCTGAGTGGAGACAACAAAGAATGGGAGAGAGAAAGAAGAAAAGGTCAAGATCAATTGTAACAGACATTTATAGTTTTCATTTAACCTTTTTATCTGTTACTTAAGGTGCATGATGGAAAATGGCCAGTGTGACTGCAGGAGACATCTGATTGGTCGACAGTGTTCAGAAGTGCAGCCTGGGTATTTCTGTGCTCCACTGGACTACTACAAATATGAGGCCGAAGATGCCAGTGGACACTCCCCCGGTGACCCTGCACTGCCGGTGAGCACAGAACTACGATTCAATGTAGATCAAAGATCAATTCACATGTCAGGTCACTGTAAAAGACGTCCAGCAAAAGAAGGGTAAGCAGCCGTTTTGGTGTGTGTGTGTTGCCGCAAGGTACTGTCGAGAGGGAGAAATATAAACCAGCAAGATCAGTTTGAAGGCTTATCAGAATCAGATGCAAATACATCAAAAAACACATTTTCACACGCACCCTTTACTGCACAACAGTCACTTTCATCTCTTCTTTTATTCATTCATTGTCTCCTGAACAGAATTTGATAAACAAAAGACCACGTCCACTCTAATGAGTGTCTGCTAAGTTTTGGTTTTACAGGGAGTTACGTGCTGTAACTCGGAATAGCAAGTTTTTTTTGGCCCTGTCCCTGATCCGATACCTTTGATATTAGGTATATGCTGATATTGAAGCCTGATCTGATACTTGTTAGTTCCTATCAAAGTTGGGCCACATTATTTTTCATTTAGGTATAAAAAAGGTATAGAAAGCATGAATGCCAAGTGTAAACCTGGGTGTCAAACCCCAGATTCAGTTACACTAGTGTGTAAAATAATTCTTCACATTCACACACTCTAATTTTCACGCTCATGTGCCATAATATGCTGACGTTGTAGATCTGGGTAAGGTTGACGAGAGCAGCGCTGCAACCTTAGTGACTGAGGTGCACAAAACACAGAGGAGCATAGTAACGAAAGGATCTGCGTTTGATGTGGTCGATATTAGCTGATACAGATCAACTAAAACATGCAGGATTGGCCTCTCTCGGGACATGTCTGCTGGTTAAGCTGAATTTGAATGTCCTGTGTCCATGTAGCTGCAAGGGTGGACTGAACTTGCAGCCCCACAGATCTTATGCACTGACAGACGTGTGAACACGTCATGTTTACAGATGCACAAAGTAGTATAAACAGAACCGGGTGCATGTGTCTGTTTATGGACTGTATCCAAAACCACAACTCTCTGTAAAACCACACCTTGTTCTGTTTGTGTACAGGTGTGTTAATTAGTGAGCTTAAGAGTTGCTGGTAGGTAGACTTTTTTAGCTTTTGATTGAGCAAGGCTCCCATCTTTCAGTCTCTAGCTTTGTATTTAATGGACATAGTGCATCTTGTCATGTAACTCCAGGCAATGGTTCTCCCAAACTGTAGAACCATTCCTATAAAGTCATTCATGAAGTGGACTGTATCTCTAATCAGCTAGTAACACCCTTGATTTAAAAGCATATTTGCAGAAACGTGTTCCTGTACTGTGTCCTTGGATAATAAACTGTATGATCCAACCTTTTTCAATTCAATTCAGTTCAATTCAAGGTGGATGAGGGAGGAAAGAGAACATAGCACAATAGAGGTACCACATAAAGATGAATAATAATAATGAGAATAATAATACAACTAATAATCATAATAATTACTCTAATAATAACAATAAGACTAAATATAATAATAATAATGAAAATCATAATATTTCTCAGGAAGTAACCAAAAAGGTCACAAACCACAAAGCTCTGTATAAAAGACACACCTCAACACCATTCACAGGAGATCTAATCCTCCTCTGTCTTTCTTCTGTATCTCAGACAGACTGTACAGTTTCAGATCAAACATCAAGTCTTTGATAATGTTGGATGATGTTATGTTATGACTGCTCTGACTCCACCAAGGTTGTGTTTGTGAGGGGATTTGGCAGGGTGTGCTTGTTTAGGTGGTAAATTCAGATGCAGAGGTGATGAATCTTAAAGTGTCATTATTATCCCTCATCCTTATACTGTACCTACAAATACTGCTAAAACTATTGCAAAACCAAATTTCCTGAACAATAATTTATAATAATAAAACCAAGGTCACAAATTACAATGACATGACATTATACCTACATAAAATTAGTCAAACAAACCATCACACACACACACACACACACACACACACACACACACACACACACGTTTTGCCGTTGTGTATCCGGATTATAATTCAACAACCCACACTACAATTCTTTGGTCAACATCTATCATTTTATATATTCAATCCAAAGGCCAACACAAACATAAGTTAGTTAACAGTGTAAATTAGTTTAATTGAATTTGTTCTCTTCATATGTAACTTAAATTTATTCTGTATTTTTTCACAATTCTCATTTCTCTTGCATGTTTTTTTATAACATTATCTTATATGGTGTTGTTCTAATAAACAAATTTAACCGGTTTTTAAACTGTGGTACATTTTGGACTCTCTCATTCCTTAAGGACCTGTCTCATCATCACCACAAGACTAATACAAATTGTATTTGCCTGTATTTGAGTCAATTCAGGTACATTAGAGAAATTAGATTCTCACACTTATTTTGCACTTATTTTGAATCATATCATGCAGCTTTGTATTAGATTTCCATGTAGTTTGCAGAGTCAGGTAGTGCAAAATAATCCTCATTGTGACCCTCATAAACCAGTAAAGAGACACAACCTTTAAGCTTCCTCCTCTCCTGATCCAAACTGTTCCAACAGTGAGACAGCCACTGTGACAAGGCCTTTTTCTGGTGTCACTGAATAATTCTACCTGACTATAACTCTCCCCTCTACCCTGCATCCCTGGCTCTATCCTCTTCCATCTCTGTCTACCCACTTTCTGACATTCTTTCCTCATTCTGTCAGTCTTTTTCACTACCCTCCTCCCGCCTGTGTCCTCGATCTTAAGAGACCCCCTGGCCCCTCCACTTCCTCATTCAGCCCTCCGGGCAAGCTCAGACAGTTTGCACTTACAACATCACTGCCACAGGAATGTGGACAAGAAGGCAAGTATTGACTTCAGAGAAAACAATGCAAGACACTGAGCAAGAGGAGATGTGTCTTTGACAAGGGTGTTGTCCTCGGGGGGGGGGGTGAACTTGGCTTGTTTAACTGACACTGGATGGAAATTTACTTTACATGCCAAAAGATAAAAAAAAGGTTCAGAGTATTCAGGATACAGTCAAAGTCCCGCATTTCTTTGCAGAATTCAAACTCTACAGCTAAAATGATCCATAAAAAACCAGACAGAAGCACAGATGCCAACCTGTCAAAACTAATTATTCTTGCACGGCACACAACACCCTAACACATACAACACACACACAGAAAAACACACTCTCAGCCTCACATTTTTGCTTGTCACACTCTGGCAATTTCAGCACAGCACGGCTCTCTCTGCTCTGTGTTCATTTTCACCTTTGAATGAGGAAGCTATGAAAGATGACGCCCTGTAGGTTGTAAAAAGTGTTTCTTTAAAAAGTTCTACACAGTCATGAACTCGTCTCCTCTCGTCTCCTCTCAGGGCAAAGTTCGTCCTCAGGCAGAGACTGACTGTGTTCAGCACCTCAGCAACCAGCTAAGGCGTCACCGGCGTCACCGGCGCATTACCAACTCGCGGCAGCATCGGGCAGCACTGAGACGTATTCGCCAGCTTCAACAAACAGTGTGATATTTACTTTAATTAATTCATTGATTTTATTTATGATTTGACAACACACAATTTAAGAGATAGCATGTTAAAAGTGAGAACACTTGTTTCCAAAAACAGTCATGAAGGTTGCAGGTAGTAGGTGGACAAAAAACAATGGAGATTAGTAGTTCAAAAACGTTTTGGCTTTTGACAAGTCATCACAGGTTATAGCCTTAATGGGGTCATGGGTAAAATCCCTCTTTGATTTTGTCTCATTTTAAGGACATTTAGAGGTGTGTTAAAGGTTTTAAAAGGTTCCTATTAAAACCTATAACAACTGAGTTTAATGAGGTATCCATGATTTACTCCACAAAACTTAATGGTAGTAATAAAGTGAAACAAAGTTTAGGGTTAGGCTCTGCATGATGATCATTTCAGGCATCAAATGATTTATAACAGCAGTAATAGCCTACATACAGTACTTATACAGTACAAAATTTCCAAATCTTACATTTTTAAAAGGTTTGTGGTCATGTGCTGTATGCACCGCTAGGCAATTTGAGATTACTTAGCCTAATTAAATGCTTGGTTGTCAAGTTAATTATGTCAACCCAAACTAGTCAAGCTGAAACAGAGATGTGAATATGTAGGAGTGTAGGGATATTTGGAGCCGAGTGGTGTAGTCAAGATCAAAAACTGAAACAAGGTAAAGACTGAGACCCAATTTGAATGTAGATCATGACTGTAATCGCCCCGGTATGACGTCATAACCCAATTATCAAAATATCTAAACAGATTTTAAAAAGGAAGCGTGGAATTATTCACAATTGTAATTTCCTGACTTTGGAAATAGTTTTGATAACTACCCCTGGTGAGGAAACTGTTCTGATAACCCAGAGACAGCCTTTAACTTAATAACAACACGTGCAGTTTGTCCCAGTCACAAACTTCAGGCTGCAAATCATTACTACGGAACATTTTTGGACACATTTTTTGCCAGCAATTAATGGTTCCTCATTACTCAATGAGGAAATTCTCTAATTTATGAAAATTCCTAACAAAGATATACAGCCTTATGTTACCTTAGATGCAGTATGTTTTTACCATTTTAAAGAAACGGATCAGCTTCAGTCCAGCCTTACGAGGGTTTTGTCTAAAACTGACACAGACCACAGACAGTGTTTTTTTTTTTTTTTTTAACAAAGTGAACTTAGTCAAATGATAGCACTACAGTTACAGAATTGACTGGTATTGACAAAATAGCATTCAAAAACCACAGCAATGGTGGAAAAAGTATTAAGATGTTTTGATTAAGTAAAGGTACTAATATAGCAATGTAAAAATACTCCATTACAAGTAAAAGACCTGCATTCACTTAAGTAGAAGTTTAGAATTGAAATCAGCAAAAAGTATTAAAGTAAAAATACTGTGCAAACCAATGTCCCCTGCAACTGACAGTATTACATATGACATTATTAGATTGTTAATACTTTTGCATTAGCAGCATTTTACTGCTCTAGCTGCTCCAGATGGAGCTAGTTTTAACTACTATATATACAGTTAGCTAGTTTAGTCCAGTAGTTCACAGCGTAAAGGCTCCTCCAGTGGGTCACCAGACAAACCTGAGGGGTCCTGAGAAGATTAATGGGGATGAAAAGAGGAAAAACAAAGTTCTGCTACAAAAATTTGAATCAATTTTTTGTGCTTTTCTCTAATCTTAGCTTTTTTTTTGAAATTTGAAATTGAAATTGAAAATTTCTTTGAGGGAAGTGCCAAAAATTCATAGAAATCTGAAACATGTGACTAGGAGCCCCAAGTTTCCGTAAGGGGTCACGTATCAAAAAGGTACGAAATAACATAATCATTGTCATATTTTATCTTATGTAAAATCCTAATCTATCAATGGTAACTATACAGTAGCTGTCAGATAAATGTAGTTGAGTTAAAGTTCAATATTTGCCTCTGAAATGTAGTGGAGTGGAAGTACAGAGTAACATATAATGAGAATACTCCATTAAAGTACAAGTACTTGAACATTGTAAGTATGTAAACAGTTCTGGGGAAATTTACTTTGTTAGTTTCCACTAAGACCAAGTCAAGAATACGTCACACAGTGTCCATCAAGCTAGAGAAAGAAAACACGGGTGGGAAAAAGATTGTTCGTGTGTGTGCTGAAATTTTACTAAAAAATAATGATTAATTATTGCTCAGGTTCTTAAGTAGCTCGATAACATTGGGGAGATATTGTAGCTGTTTTAATGTGCGCACTGTCTCTCTCTTGGAGAAGTGAAATCTCATAACTTGTATAACAGCACTAAATGTACCGAAGGAAGGACAGGTGGCTTAGAAGATTAATAAAAAAAAAAAATACCCATCAAGGGTATTTTTTGCTAATAAGTATTCATTGTAACAAAAACTGTACTTGAATCAACAAAAAACTTCAATCTCACACTGAATGTTTTATCTCACAGAAATCTTCAATTAATCTTCAAATGTAAAGTTTTTAAACTAAAGTAGACACTGGAAGGGACACTGTCACCTCATCAGATTTAATCACCTGCAATTTCAGAATTCAAATAATACAGAGCACTACCCTGTCATCCTGAGGAGAGTCAGGTCAGTGAGGTGAAACAGAAATTGAAAAGTAGAAGTGGTAATAGCGAGGAAAGAAAAAAATAATAAATAAAAAAAATCGCTGGTAATCTGTCTGTCTCTCTCAGCCGGATGTAAGGACCGTTCAGAGAGAGCACACTCCCAGCCACATGGTGACGTGGACAGGACCAGGTTTTGCCCGTGTCAAAGATGGAGCAGGTCTGGTGTTCACTATTGACAACATCCCCTACGCCATGGAGTACGACATCATAATCCGTTATGAACCCGAGGTTTGTGGACCATGACCTACAAGACTCATATAAAACTAATTTTCTAATTAATGAAGATCTTTTGAACTATGCCTCGTGTCTCTGTGTGTGTTTATAGTCCACAGAGGACTGGGAGGCCATAGTTAGTATTACCTCAGTACTGCTGCCCTCCAGTCTCCGGTGTGGAAACCTGCTACCAACTGAACAGCTCTACACTGTAACCCTGCCACACCGCAACAGGTACCAAAACGCATGAGTACGTGTGTTTTTGCGTATCGGAAAAGTCTGAGAGAAGAGCCATTATAGCCTGTGTGTTTGTTGAAGTCACTGAAGGATTTGTTCGTGTATACCAGGTCTTCATCTGGTTTGTATTGTTTAACAGCTTAGGAAAGATTGCATCATTACATTGTTGTCACTTAAACCTGCCCGGGCTTGTATGCACTGTGTGAGTCAGGCTTGTATTTATAGACTCATTACACTGTACCCTGTGGTATTTTTCACTATTGATTCTCTGTAAGGAGGGCAAACATACTAGAAAGCCTGTGTAAGACTCAGCTACAGTGATATGAAAAGAAGGCAGCAGCTTTGTTTACTGATGTTTAGTTTGTGAAAAAACGACTACCTTTTGGAGACGAGCAGAGAAAGGTATGGCACAATTGTTGTACAGTATATCCAACCCCCACACACCTGGTCCTGGTTTATTGAGGTTTTCCTGGCTCTAGTTCTTTTCCTAAATTCATTAACAGATCATAGATAATTGAGACAACAGTATAGCATCAATATGACAGAGATTTTACAGTGGAGCCTTTTCAGTTGGTCTTGCTGAATGTATGTAAGCCAAAAAGAAGCCAGACTTACTGACATTATGGGAAATATACAAAAATATGGTAGGTGTAATTTGTCCTATTCCAAACAAAGTGACTTGTAATCACTTTGGTGATTCTTACTATTTTTATCTTCCATCAGTTGTCTGTAGTGCTAATTGGCTAAAGTTTGCATTCTACCCTGCTAAGCTAATACGGCAAACATGGTAAACATATCTGCTAAACATCAGCATGTTCACATTGTCATTATGAACATGTTAGCATGCTGTCAGTAGCATTTAGCTCAACGCACCACTGTTCCAAAGTACAGCCTCGCAGAGCTACTAGCATGGCTGTAGACTGCAATCAGATTAGCTCTGTGATCAAGCGCCTATTGTACCAAGTTTCCCCAAATGAAATGATTACAGTGCGCTATTTACCTCATATTGACGTATGATTTTAAAAAAAAAGCTTACACTATTGCAGAGTCAACACATTAGACAGATTATTGCAGATCAGACAAGATTAAATGTTAATTATTCCTGTAGCAAGATCTAAGCAGTAAAGAATAGGATATAGGATAAAAACAGGGAAAGCCTAACACTAGGACTGTTTAGTTTCAACCTGCTGAGAAGCTTTTCACAGTCTGAACTCATCTGGAACTAAGAGGTCAGACCCTGCCCGGATCTGGCTGTCTCAGCAGACCGTGGCTTGGCTTCCGTTCTCTTCTGTGGTGGGTTCATTAGGGGGAAAAAAAAAAAAAAAACAATTACAAAAGTGAGGCCAAAACACGGGCACGGGTGGAAACCAAACGCAGGTAGAGGGTGGATCAGGTTCAACATAAAAGTGTTGAAAAAAATCTAATAAAGTAAAAACTAAAAGATATTGATCACATATACCATATTTAACTAAAATGGTGAAAATTGAAATATTACAGATTTTCCTTGCTCGGGTTACTAAACCTTTTTATGCCATCATTACAAGATGTAGGCCAAGTTAGGCTTAGAATCACTATTTTCTCTTGTGTTTGTAAAGCTCTTTGCACATCTTTTTTGTGGAACTTTTTCCATTTCTTCTCATGTTTGTGAAATGGCTTCCATTTCTTTTTGCGTTTGTGGAACTTTTCCCATTTCTTCTTGTGTTTTTGGAACTTGTGTTAAGCCCATTAGAGGAAGAAAAAAAAAAAGGCAGCGAGAGGGGAAATAGAAAGAGAAAATTAAGACAAAAAGTCAGCCAAACTATGGCATGTATGAATATATACAATATACTGTATTGTATCTATTCTATTGTATATTGTATATTATATATTGTAAGCATTGAGCTAAGTGTTTTTTTTGTTGTTGTATTTTTACAGATATATCCAGATGCCTAGACCATTCTGTTTCGAGCCCAGTAACCGTTACGTGGTTGCAATCAGGTTCCAGCGCCATGGCGTCTCACACAGACATCTAACTGCCTTTATTCTTATTGACTCGGTGAGCTTAAATTGTCAGCCCACCACTCTCATTATCCACCTCTTAGTCTGTTTGAAAGGTTGCAAAAGTCTTGGAAACTGACAAACATGGGTTTGATAAGTACTCTACTCTGGCTATGGCTGTGATTAAAAGAGCTCAACAAGGAGTCTAACATTAAATAATGACCAAGGTTAAACTGATTTCAGGACAAGTAGCCACGGACTGTATGCATGTTGCTTGGGCCTTCACATGACATTTTCTCATAGTGATTGGACAAACAAAGTAAATGTTGAATTTACCTGGGCTTGGGATTAACTTTTAAATAAGTATGTAAACATTCCTTTAAAGCACCTTTAAAAGACAGCCTTTTTTCTTTAATCATGATCAGATTTCGGCAGTGCATTATTTCACTGTCCTTTGTGGTTGCTCTTTTCTCGTCAATATAAAGCCCAATTGATAGAATAAACCTTGAGAGGAACAATACTCCCACACTGAAAAAAAAATGCTACCATAAAAGACCATCTATTGAGTATGGTTACCATGTTTTGATGGCAGAGATTTTTGTACTCGATAACTTGCCTGTTTTGGGAGCATTTATTCAGTGTGTGGGGCATTCTTTATTCTTGAGCTTGTTTATGCTCAGGTGCCAGGTGGTAATCGTGTTGGGATGTGCATACACTACCATCAAGAACAGAATAAACTGACAAATCCCCAGCTTTTAGAGTTATTTTCTTTCTGCGAGACCTCGTCAAACAGCAGTGTTGTTATAAATATTGATAAGCTATGGTAGACACAACTTATCAACTTCTTGTGATTAAGATTGCTTCCATGGCTCATAATCCCTTTATTTATATGCATAGCTGTAACTATAATCCTTTCCTTTTTTTTTTTTTTTTTGCTCTGCCCCAATAGTTGGTTCTGATCCCCAAATACACCGAGCTTCCTGGTTTCCAGGATAATGAGCAAGATGCAGAGCAGCGGCGGGACGAGATGATTCGCTACATGTGTCTGGATTCCTTTATGATCACGCCGATGCCTGCCCTGGCTGAGATGTGCTCCAAACTCATCTGTAGTATTTCATCCATCATTCATGATGGTGCTCTGCGTAAGTAGATACAGAAATGCACAAAAACAGATTTAGAGGATGTAGGTTCAAATCCATTGACAGTTCAAGCACTTAGATGCTTTTTAAAATAATAATTTGATATTTTCCTCTCTTGTCTTTTATGTGTATCTGTTGTATACAGCCTGTCAGTGTGACCCTCAGGGTTCCCTCAGTGGTGAGTGTGACAAGGTTGGAGGTCAGTGTCGATGTAAACCAAACGTCATGGGCCGACACTGTGACCAGTGTGCCCCAGGAACCTACGGATTTGGAGTGTCTGGCTGCATTGGTGAGTCTGCTGTATGATCAGTAGAGTCTGTCACATGGTAACACCTTTTTACAGAGCTGAGCATAATACTGTAAAAGCTTTAATTAATCAGGTAATCTAACCTTTTGCAAGAGACCTGAATACAACAAAGACAAAAACAAACACATACAATGTATATAGTTAGATGTAAACGCACACACAGCAGAATCAAATAGTTCTCAGTTAAAAGTTTAATAATGCGGGACCCCATTAAAAAGCCTCTAAATACTGGAAGTTTACAGTACATTTAACATGACATATTTACACTTACACTCGTATTTCATAATACTGTTATCACCACAAGCATACAGTATACTGGTGGTTCTAAATCAATCATTTCAATTTTAGCAGTGTAATGTTCAATGATTTCTGGACTCAAATGCCGACACAAATGGAGACAAACTGGGTGAGTGAGGTAAGTTTTTAAATAACTGAAACAGGCTTACAGTAAGTAGGGTGAACACAATGGCAGGCAGGAATACAGGCATCAGGAAAACGCACACCAGGAAAACCAAGAAACATAATCAGGAACAAAACAGAATATTCAACAAAGGTAGAAACTCTACATAGAACATGAGGGAACAAACACAGACAAACCACCAAGGAGCGTGTGGAACACAGAGACATAAATACAATAGTGAGAGAAAGACAATGGGACACAGGTGAAACTAATTAGGTTTGGGCAAGCAATCACAAAAGGCGGGAAAAAACACACACACACACACACACACACACACACACACACACACACACACACACACACACACACACACACACACACACACACAGAAGCACAGAGTCTGGGCAAAGAGTCACTGAGAGGGACAGATCATGACAACCAGGGAATTGCAAAGGGTAGAGGAACTTCCACAAGCTATATTAAGGAAAGATGGGAAAAAGAATTAAATAATAAAATAACCAGTCGACAGTTGGAAAACGTGTAAAACTATTTTTTCTACTTCTTGTTCTGCTCATTGGCATGAATTCTGTTGTTTTTTTCATTACCCTGAAATTGAAAACATATCAAGCATCAAAAAGCCATACATGCTGGAGGAACTGTGGGGATGTTGAAACAAATCACTACCAAATCTTTGGCCGTAGGTTCTCGGCCAAAGATTTCTGTATTTTGGGAAAATATCTGGAGAATCACACAGAATATTCTTGGGCTGCAGATCCCATTGACATGCATGTCACTCTATATGGGGGATCTGCCAGAAGGAATAAGAGTAAATGACAGATAATTTCTCAAAATATTAACTGCAACAGCAAAAAAAAGCAATTACTTGTACATGGATACAAGTACAGTAGATAACTGGCTTGAAATCATTAAAGACATTCAGGAGAGGGAAAGACTGACTTTCTTACTAAGACTAATAAAGGATTTACGTATTTAAAGATGTAAATAGAGGAAAATATATTTGTTGGAATAAAGGAAGTGGTTGGTGGTTTGCCTGGACATCCTCACAACTAAAAATCCTTCTTTACCTTCCTCCGTGATCATGATTAATTATATGCAAGTTGTGCAGAGATGTATAAAAATCTGTAATATAAGTGTAAAAAAAAAAAAAGATTTATAATGCAGTTCCAGAGCCAAACTAAATCTAAAAGAAAATTTTATGTTAGAAACCATCACTGTTGTGTCAAAAAACACTTAAAAAAATCTTTAAACTGGGTTCCCCCTGAATTTAATTAGGTTAATTACGTGACTCTGAGTAGTCTTGTAGTCTTAGGAAGTGTAAGTGCACGCAACATTTGATCGTGCTGTCCCAAAACATAGCTTAAAGCATCAATTAAATCTGACAATCAAGCACTCAAACCGAATAGACCACTACAGTGCAAGCCTTCTGCACTGAGCAGATGAACATGTGTCTGCTGTGCTGCACAAAGGAATACCAAAAAATGACACCTGACTTCAATACACTTGTCCAAGCTTGTATCCTGTGAAAACCTACAGATGTAATTTGTGCTTCCCCATTAACTAGGCTATTTCTTTGGTTTTTGTGTTTGTTTAGAGAATGAATTTTCATTAGTTAGTACGTTACTGTAAGTTGGTAAAACAGGTTTATTTAAAATGAACCCCAATGACATAAGGTGCCTCTCACACATTCTTATTCTGCAATAAAATGTTTTATGTAGAACCTAATGTATTCTGTGGCAGAGCACACAAGTAATACAATATCCGCATGTTCTCTGACCCTGATACTTTGGCAAATGTCTAATGGTCCTCTGTAAAAAAAAAACAAAAAAAAAAACTTCTCTTGCCTTTTTAAATCAATATCTTGTGTTAAATTAATATCTTAAAAGAAAAGTCCAATTGCCCCATATAATTTCAGGGAAGAGGAGCTAATCGGTTTGGCATACAATAAAAATGGCTTTCAACATTACAGCACATTAATCGCATGTTTTTTGCGTTAAGCACTGACTTTAATTGTAAAGTGGAAGTATTTGCTTCAAGTGGAAAAAACACACTACCATATAGTTGTTTGTGCTAATATGTCTTTCATGTGGAAAAAACCTTGAACACATGACCCTTCTCCAAGCAAAAAAGAATCAATTAAATAATTACCTCCACCAAGGAGCTTTCATATTTTCACCCATGTCTGTTTGTTGGTTTGTTTGTTTTTCAGCAGGATTACACAAAAAGTACTGAACCAATTTGCACCGAACTTGGTGGAGGGATGGGGCATGGGCCAGGGAAGAACCTATTAAATTTTGGTGCAGATCTGGTTAAAGGGGCGGATCCAGGACTTTTTTATCACTTTCTTTAACATTGGGAGATAGGGCATTTTTCACCTTGGCAGAGGTGTGCACTCTACTGAGTGCCCGTCTAGTTCAGTATATTTTCTGGGAAACAGTGAATAACCCTTTATATACCTCCTCCTGTTCAGCCTGCGACTGCCACTCCGAGGGTTCGTTGAGCCACCAGTGTGACCCAGTTACAGGCCAGTGCCAGTGCAGGCAGGGAGCCACTGGACGTAGGTGCTCAGACTGCCAACCAGGCCAGTGGGGCTTCCCCAGCTGCAGCCCCTGTCAGTGTAACAGCCATGCAGATATCTGTGACCCCCGCACTGGGGAGTGTAGAGACTGCAGGGACTACACAGCAGGACACTTCTGTGAACGGTAAGGATACTACCATATTGGTAAGGATATGGTGAGGCTATAATACTTATTGTCAAATTTTACTCAGTTCCTTTGTCCCTGGTGCCAGACTGATGGTAAATTTCTCCCTCGCTGTCCTAGTTGTGTGGATGGGTTCTTTGGAAACCCGGTGCTTGGCTCTGGGGAGCACTGCCGGCCCTGCCCCTGCCCTGGTAACCCTGGCTCAGATCACTTTAACGGACACTCTTGTCAAGCTGACCAGAGCTCTAACCAGATCATCTGTAATTGCAGACAAGGCTACACTGGTAAGCTATTACACTGCAGTTACAGTTCAATTTTTCTTATATTTGTTGATCACTTTTTACTCTTCTATAGGTCAGGTGTTTGTACTGACGTGTGTCATTAATAATGGATAGTTTATAAGATCGAAGAAAATGTGTCAGCAGTAAGGTATTCAATATCTAACACTCTACTAAAGTCTCCCATCAGTGAAAAGCAGTTTTAGCATATTCTCTGTTTTCTCTCCCAGGGCCCCGCTGTGACCAGTGCGCCCCTGGTTACTATGGAAACCCAGAGCAACCTGGTGGGCAGTGCCTACCGTGCGAGTGCAACGGCAACATCGACACCCAGGACCCTGAGTCCTGTAATCCCAGGACCGGCCAGTGCCTCAAGTGCCTATACCACACCGATGGCCCGTCCTGTGCCCACTGTCAACATGGTTACTTTGGCAATGCTTTGGGCCACGACTGCAGACGTGAGTGATGATGGCAGATATTAAAGTACTTCTAAAAAAAATGTAGTCAAATTCCATCATATTGCCCCCAGTATTGGGTTTCTTGTAATTTTCAATGGCGTTGGAGCTAAAGCTACTTCTGTTTTTAAATTCCTGATGAGCATCAACTGCATGCCTAAAATGTGAGCAGGTGATGTACCACCGACATTTTTCTCAGCTTAGTTTAAAGAGAAAAATAAGAAAAAATAACACAGTGTGTCTTCAGCAAAAAAAGTTTTTTTTTAAAAGCTTTTTTTTTGTCTGTATGTATACCAGTGGAACATATAGACAGAGTAGAAACTTAGTGTCTTCTCTCTGTCTGTTCATCTAATATATATGTTTTCTTGTCAGGTTGCACTTGTGTGGCTGCTGGCACCGTCCATTCTGCTTGCAGTGATGGACATTGTCACTGTGACCGGCAGACTGGAGCCTGCCCTTGCAGAGAGAACGTGGCTGGCCATAACTGTGACCAGTGTGCTCCTAACCACTGGAACTACGGCCAGGACCGAGGCTGTGAGCCCTGTCGCTGCGACCCACAACACGCCCTGGGAGCTCACTGCAACATGGTGAGGAAGTGTGAAAACCCATGAAGGCCTGAAAATAATTAATGCAAAAGTGAACTTGAACCTAAAGTTGAAGTTTGCATTGTTATTTATTATATATCATTATCTGTCAGTCTTTCAGTCTTTGTCAATCTGTCTCTCTCCGTCCTCTACAGTTTACAGGCCAGTGCCACTGTCGTCCAGGGTTTGGAGGTAAACAGTGCACTGAGTGTGAACAGCTCCACTGGGGAGACCCACGGGTGCAGTGTCAAGGTAACTCATCTTGTGACAAATACAATAGAATAGATAGCACTTGTGAAAAGGGTTGGGTATTATTTAAAATGTTATGTCATAGATCACATTTTAATGACATTAACAAGTGAGTTCTCTATTTAGAGAAGTAACAATGCAGTAACATTTAGCGAGGCTACAAAACAGTCCATCAGTGTGTCATGCCCGAAACGATACCAAAATCCATTCCTTTCATTTAAAAAAGATAAATTTGCTTCCTGCTGTGAACTGATCCAGTCTCGTTCACCTCACACAATCAATACAACATGACAGAACTCTGAGCAAGACTCAGAGACAGATTTACTAAGGCTTTTGTATATTTTGGTCAGGCCCCAAACACATGCGGTGTACTATATTTATCAAGCAGTTTGCCTGTCATTATAGTGAAGGCTTACATGGTGCAAGATCCATTTAAGGGAGGATTGTGCTGCAATTGTGCTCTACTTTCTGTGGATAAGACATTTGAAGTGTGAGGCAGAATTAGTGCCATCTCATTCTCCACCTGCTGCACTGAGCTTCTGGACCAACTGCTCTGACCATCACTCTGTCTCTTTACATTGGTGTTATTTTGTTCCTTTTTTGTGTTATTAAATCTCCTTATTATTTCCATGAAGTTCATTAAACTTATTTTGTATTAATTGTAAAATTAAACCTAAAGATTTTAATATTATCGTGTGCTATTTAAATAATGTTAATAAATCTGGCTCCCAATGTTGCATTTTGAGGCAGTAAAACTCTTTCTAACTGCTTCTGTAAGGCATGAGTAGATTCTTTCATGTTTCACCGGCAGACAACTATTTTTGTTTTGTCTCTCTGTCGTCCCCTCCTGTGTCCTCCCTCCTGTCTTTCCTCACTTCCCTTCCTCACTTCTTCCATCCGGTGACAGAGTGTAACTGTCACCGGCTGGGCTCAGAGATGGCCCAGTGTGACCGAACAACGGGGGCATGTGAGTGCCGGGAGGGAGCAGCAGGGAAGCAGTGCGATGAATGCGCTCGCGGCTTCACCGGCGTCTTCCCCAAATGTGTCCAGTGTCACCCGTGCTTCCAGCTTTGGGACGATGCGCTGTGCCAGATCAAAAGGGACCTGGAACACATCCAGTACACCGTGCAGAAAATCCTGGAGAGCGGGGTCACACCGGGAGTTGGGGACACACCCATCAAAGAGCTGGAGAAGAAGCTGAAGCAGGTGCAGGATCTCATCAGTGCGGAGGACAGAAACAGGATCCACCAGCTGATTGGACAGAGCATCGATGATCTCAGGTGAGGTTGGCACACTGTGTTTGGATGTTCAATGTGTATGTTTTTTTTACCTGACACCAACTAACTAGGTAATATATGAAATACCCTGCTCTATGTGTTCCAGGGCTGAGATAGCCCTGACTGACGGGCGCCTGATGGGCGTTACCCGAGAGCTAAATACAACAGCAGCAGAAGAAGGGGCACTGAGACACACACTGAATGATCTGGAGAGCAAATTGAGGGACATCAACACCACTATGGCTCACAAAAAACGCCTGTTGGATGCCCACCTCACCTCAGGATTTGCAGGTAGCACACTCAATCAAGTCAGTAAAGCTTACAAAAATACAATATAACCAACACAGTGTCAGCAGACCTTAAAATGTGTGATACAAAGTCTTATGGCAGTGAAGAAACACTAATATGAACACTAATATACCATGAATAATTTGGTATTATTCATAGCTGTCAAACACAAACACTGGTTCCTGTCTCCTCACAGATCAGTTTGAAAAAGTGAAGAAGTACCATCAGGAGTCAGTGGGGGCTGAGGAGAAATGCAACGCTTCAGTGGCCGGCCCTTTGAGTCCGGTGGAACAGTCCAAAAAAACCCGCGCTCTTACTAAAGACCTGCTGGATGCCAGTAAAGACAAGTTCTTCCGTGCTCTGGCTGCTCAGAACAAATCACTAAATGAGCTGCAGCAGAAGGCCCACGACCTGGATAAGAAGGTTCATCACCTCAGTCACAAGGTCGGCAGAACTGGAAGGTTCATTCATTTATTCATGTGATTGTCTGGCTAATTGTTTAAAGTATTCATCTAGTGTTTTATTGGCTGCATTTAGCATCTGTTCATGCAAATATTAATTCAATCTGGACCATGGAAAAACAAAATACAAATTTTTTTTCCATTTTTCTCTCAAAAAAAAAAAAATCTTTCTGTTGTTTTTTTTCGTACTGTGTTTCCCCAAGTAATAGTATCTCTAGCAATAGAAATGTTTCCTTAAGAAAAACCCATGTGATATCTTTGGATGTGTTTTTAAGAATGGTAGTTTGCAGTTATCCAGTAATGCACTACAATACGGATTTTCCCAATTTGTTGTGAATGCAGTGAATATAGGTTTATAACAAGACAACGCTCTTGTTTTTCCTAATAATTGTTAATTAATTTGACATGCTTGAGGCCTAAAATTACATCTAGTGGCCACAACTCATTAAAGCGGCTTCATTAGTAATTCATTAATTTAAGGTAAGGTGAGAGGGGTGTGTGACCAAGACTGAATTGAGTTTCCTATTTGTGACATAAAAAAGCAGCCCTCAATAACACACAGATCCACACGAGTGGACAGTCGGACATGAAAGGAAAGAGCTGAAATGTCACTTTGTCACACATAGGCTGCATACAATAAATAACATATCATAATAAATAATATATGAATAAATAACAATAATTACAACAAAGCTAATACTTCTTTGGTCTATCTGTTGCTGAATAAGTGTCATTACAATGCTTACCTCCTGGTAACTGGCAAGTCAGGATATTTCTGGTGAGTTTAGTAATGCCTACGTGTTCACAACATAGGTTAGAGGCTGTCTGTTATCACTGGTGAGCCCAACACCTATGTTAATATCTGTCAGTAGTAGTAGTACTTATTTGTTTTTGTCTTTTTGTCTCATTCATTACATTCCCCACTTCAAGATGACAAGGAACACTCATTGTCATTTTCCATTTTTGAAAAAAAGAATGAGTTAAATCTGGTTTTCCAATTCAAATTTAATAATTAAATAATGATAATAATAAAGAAACCATACGGTTTTTCTATGTATCACCTATTGTATAACCTATATGGTGTAATGTTTTAATATCATAAATAATACAGCGGTACTGTACTCCCTGGTTATGTGAAGCCCTTTAAACCTAATCTTGAGTGATTAAGTTTAACTTCATAGAACTATATATGAAACATTACTGTAATGGAAAAAGAAGAATATATAGTAGATATTCTTTTATCTTAATGTTTTATATATTCTAGCTTCATAACATGTAGGTTACTTTCAGTAGCTGACACAGATTCTTTGATATTGGCAGCTTGAGAAAGAATATCGACTAGAATGTTGTTTTTTGTCTTTGCAAACAATGTTTTTTCCACTTTGAGATGTTTGCACTACAAATTGTTTCTAGATGTACTTTTATTTATTTTCTTATTCCACTGACCCAGTCATTTCCATGTTAATGATAATGCATTGTTACTCCCTTCAGGTATGCGGTGGCAATAGCAATGCCAGTGTAAATGGCAGTTGCCCAGGCAGCCAATGTGGTGGTGCCGGTTGCCGCGATGATCAGGGTAATCGTGTGTGTGGTGGAGAAGGATGCAACGGGACAGTGAGCACTTCTATAGCAGCACTGAATCATGCCAAGAATGTCACAGATAGTCTGAACGCTGCCAATGAGGAGCTGCAGGACGTCGTAAAAAAGGTGCTGAAAATGGTCAAACACACTATATTTTCCCCGAATATAGATCCACCATGACTGGAGACTATAAAATATAACGTTTCTCCGTTGACATGACACAATTGTTTTCCTGTATCCAGCTCCAGGATATAGCCTCAATGACACAGGATGTGAAGAACAAGGCGATGAACACGCTGGAGAAAGCCCAGAAGAAGAAGGAGCACTTTGAAAACAACAACAAGAAGCTCAAAGATTTCATCAAGAAGATCAAAGACTTTCTCATTGGTATGTTGATGATATTTTAACTGGTAATCTCTGCCCTTAATGAAGTGAACTCCTGAATTCTAAAAGTTCAATCATAATTCAGCTAAATTGAGTTCATTTGGAGTAGGAGAAAGTATGTTCTGGTGTTTAATTTTTCTGTGTTTTGCATTTGTTGTCTCTACTTCCTCTGTGCTGTCCAGAGGAGGGAGCAGATCCAGAGAGCATAGAGAAGGTGGCTCTGCAGGTCTTGTCGATTACGCTGCCGGTCAACAGGACCACTCTGGACAAAATGATCATGCAGATAAAGGCCAGCCTGTCCAACCTCACCAATATTGCGGGAATCGTCAACCAAACCTCACAGCACATCAGCAAAGCAAAGGAGCTGCTTGACGAAGCTAAAGACGCCAAGTAAGTAATGCTACTATTTCTCTAAATAAAGACCACATTTACCATAAAACAAAGTCTGAATGTCACATTTTTCTCCACCTTTCAGCACCGACATTGGTCCATAAACGTTACACAAAAGAAACAATTTGCACGGCTGTAGTCGGTGGATGCATACACAGACCTCACCAAAAATCACCTTTCATGGATGTCCAGTTTAGTCTCTTTCCCTTGCTCTACAACTTTTTCTACTACAGATTGAAAGGTCCCTTTCAAATGCAATAAAGATAGACTGCTATCTCAGCCTATCCAATATGTTTCCATAACAAGACCTGTTACATGATAGAGATAAGGGTTCTAAGGGTTCAATTGCTTAAACAAAAATCTACTATACTATTTACTACAGAAATATCATTAACATAGCAACATTGCCACAGACTGCCTCCTGACTTGGTGTTCATACCTCTACTCTATGTTGTTCATATTACTGAATGTAGTCCAGGATCTTTGATAAATGCCAGTACTGATGCTCTGCTTCATGCCCACAACTGTTTGTAAGAAAGATTCTGTCCTTTGAGTTTATTTAATACATTTTGCCGTCACACAGCAGAAGGAACCATATGTATGCATCTCCAAACTGAGAGAGGTGCGATGTGCATTTATGCACATGGCACAGCAGCAGTCACTTCATAAATTAATTAAATAATTCCACATGGTGGCAGGATTGGTCAGTAATCGACTTTCAGTGCTTTTCTACTGGTAAGACTGGTTAGCTTTTACAGACAGGTTCCAACATCCTCAGGCTGAGTACTGAGCTCCACCAGAGCTGTCAAGACCTTTTTATTTTAAGTAAAAGTTCAAACTCTGTTTCCTCAGTCAACTTCATTATCACAGAGAGTTTTCAGTTTTTCTGTTTATATGCAATGTCTTGATAATTGCAGTAGTGGAATTATTGCACGCATGGCATTAATCCCTATACTGAACGCTAACTCTCTTATCAGTAGAGTAAATAACAAAATAGGGCTACTGATGTGTTATTCTGGTTTTGGGACTACAAAATGCTTCATGAAGGCAGGCCGGCGTGGGTTGTCTGTAGTCTGCTCATGTCATGGACCCTCAATCACATTTTCCTGAGCACACAGCTCCTGCACAGCACTCTTTTTTTATCTTAAACAAAAGGAAACATGTCTCCTACACCTTTAAAACAACATACTCATAGTTGCTCATTTTAAGGTGGCTATTTTTTTCAGTAAATCCTGTATATTGCTGTGTTCAGTATGTGAGAGTAAGGAACCCACAGAGAATTA
This sequence comes from Xiphias gladius, assembly GCF_016859285.1. Lineage (NCBI taxonomy): Eukaryota > Metazoa > Chordata > Actinopteri > Istiophoriformes > Xiphiidae > Xiphias > Xiphias gladius. The sequence goes on from NC_053417.1 coordinate 4,026,532, forward strand.
CCCCCAGACTCTGACATTTCCCTCAGCTCTACAGACTGTTTTAGCACCTCATTGTTTTGGTTTTATGTCCCACAACTTTACTGCTTTGTTTCACTCTCACTGCTCTCATCTGTTTCATTTCCCAGTTACATTTTCAGATGTTTTTTCCAGGCATGGCAGCCAACTGCAAGAAAGTTCTCAAAAACCACTGTACGCTATCTTCCCAGCATACAGCAGACAGCCAGACTTAGTGACTAGCTGGTGAACCAAAACGCAATTAAAAGGAGAGAGAATACTGTAATATATTAGTCTGCTTGATGCGTAGATCAGTTTAAAGTGTTTGTAGGGGTTTGACATTCTGGGAAACACGCCTATTTGCTTTTTGGCAGAGAATTAGGTGAAAGGATTGATACCACTCTGATATTTGTCTGTTTTACAAGGCTTTAGGGGCCGGACTATTTCTTGGCCAGGCACAGTACCTTCCTGGGCAGCAGCTCCACTGGCAACAACTGCTCAGAGCTAACCGGCTGCTGACAGCAGTGTCATACTTAACAGACTGATATGGTAGTGCTACAATCTTCTCATCTAATTCTCTGCCAAAAAGTGAAAAAGCATATTTCCCAAAGGGTGATGATATGTCAGTGGGATTAAAGCTTGTTTCCACTGCCCCCAAATGGCCAAAATCAGTCAATGAAGGTTTAATATAGTTTAAATTTTTGTAAGTAATTTCTAACACCACTATAATACTTTAAAACATCCCTACATTAACTCATGCTATTTCCCTCTGACTCAGTATTGTATTTAAGGATTGCAGGGATTGTTTGATCAGTATACTAATGAATCCTCCAGATGTTTATTGCAGTTGATTTAATCAAACACTCAGTGTCTCCAAATAAATGCAGAGTTGGTGCCTGTTAGCTGTCAAAGGAGGTGTTTGTCAAACTTGGAACACTGTCACCAGAATATCCTTAACACACAGCAGGATTGCAGTACCACCTTGTTCTGTTTCTTTAGATTTGAATTTTGGAGTTTGTTGGTACTTTAACTTTACTTGTTTTGTCTCCGTAATTTTAAAGTGGCAGTGGCTTTGTGCTAGTGATACAATGCTGGGGTACTTAATTTACTACACCGATTACAACACATACTCATTACGCAAGAATGCAGCAAAACTATTTGTCTAATTTCTGGTGGTGGCATTGTGCAGGAGGCGAGCAGAGGGAGTGAAGGATAAAGCCAGTAATACCAAGCAGGTGTTGGACATGTCTGAGAAGGCCATAGAGAAAGCCAGAACAGCCCTGAAGGAGGCCCACAATAACCTGAACAGCACGAGGAATGCTACTGCTGAGGTACAGCATGTCTGAAAATTGACTGTGTTTGTGCGTGTTAACTTGTTAGCTGCAGTGTGTGAAAGTGCAGGTTTGACTGCACTACTTCCATTGTTGAGTGACAGGCAAGTGGACCACCAGCCTGTAGAGTTCTTTATTTTATGTGCTGTTTTTTTTATTTTCAACAGAGAATACTATATTCTCCCAAATCTCTCCCTTTGGCCCCTTCATTTTTAAATGTTTTACGTGTCATTTCCTCCTAGCTTGAGGAGAGGTTGAGGCAGTTGGAGGATAAGCAGATGGATGTCATGATGCGTTTAAACAATCTCTCCATCGGGGTGGAAGCTCTGAGGAACAAGACGGAGCAGAACAGACAGATGGCAAAGGACGCCAAAGCACTGGCTAACAACGCAACTCACCTAGCATCCTCACTGGAGCAGGTATGTGAGTGGGTGCCGAGCCGTGTTTGTGCTTTTGTTTTGGTCCCAAAATGTATTGAAGGAAACAAACATTGTGGACTGTACCGGGATTTTTTTTTTTACAGTAAATAAAGTGAAATCATAACCAACAATAATGTGTTGTCTCCTAGAGCCTTAACAACACAGAGAAACGCTACCGTGAGCTGCAGACGAAGGTGGACTCTCTTGGTGAGGAGTCTGGAGGTCTGAACAGCATCAACCAGAGGGCAATGGATATCAAGAAGGAGGCAGACGACCTCTTAAATAAAGCCACGAATGGGATAAAACAACTCGAGAGTGAGTACACCAAGCTGCTCTCAGTGTTAAAAATATTTTCATCAGGTGGACTACGGTACAGTACACTTTGGCCATTCTGCACATTTTTGCATGATTTGCCTGTGAGGCAATCGCTTGCATATAAGATAGTGTAATGACACAGTTACTACTCTTTTGTTACCTCCGTTAGGCTAAGTGGCAGGCTTCCAGACTTGAATGTGAGGGAGAGTTGAAAGGGATGTGTGGACGGAGAGACGTGAGGCAGAGATACTGAATGAGGTCAAATCTAACACGCAGACGAAGATGAAGTTAAAATTAGAGTCTACATCCTCCTTACAGATTTCTTTTTACTATCAGATTAAAGAGAGAAAACACCAGTTTGTATGTGTGACCTTAACTTGCTGCTGTGTTCATTAAGACAATTCAAACCGTCCACATGTAGCTGTGTCATCCGTCCTTGATCAACACATGACCACACTAAGGTTTATTTTTTACGAAGAGCAACCACCATCTTTGTAGTATCACCCATATTTAACTCCAGGTAATTTCTTATTTTGATCCGATAATAACTCACATTATCATCAACAAGATGTCCTACAGATTTGCTGTAACTTCGTAATAGCTGTCATGGTGAAGAGGATAATCTGCAGTGGCAAGAGTGTTCATCAGGAAGAATCAGTGTTTGGCATAAAGGAGGAAGAAGTATTTTGTAATTGATTTCAGATGATTTTTAAAAGACTTTCAAGAAGACTAGAGACAGACTATGGGGGCTGATACTCACCTTCGTGCAGTATCAGCAACTGTATCTGCTGGCTGCTGCTTATGTTGTGCCACTGCAATTTGTTTCCTCAGACCGCTGTGAAGGTTACTTATGTTCTGAAAAAACCAAACATGATAATACGACCCACACAGGATAATTGGTAACCGGAATATGGATCCTATTTTAAGTGCACAGGTGTGCCCTCCAGTCATGTAGTAGTCAATGAGTCAGCAGGCTTAACAGAAGAAAACCTGTAACGATAAAAAATGGTTGAAGCCCTGAAACGGAAGTAAAGTCATAAATGCCCTGAGGCAGGCAAATCCAGACTTTTTCATTCAAGTGATGGGCTATAAATGTAACAAAAGCCGTCAGCTTCTGTTAAAATGTGACAGCGAGCAGCAGTGAACGATGCAAGCAAGCGGTCAATTTATGTCTACTTCATTTATTATTTGCACTGCAAATTTAACGGGTCATTAAAACATGGTCCAGACGTCCGTTAGGAAAGGTCGGATACTCATCATTCCTGCAGCTCACTACGGAAATGACGGAGAGTGTTTAATGTAGAAGCAAAGATAATGCTGTACAGATGACCAGAGCCTGGGTATTGTCAGAACCATACAGGGATTAATAACCAGGTTATGCCTCCTACCATACCCTGAACATATCCAGACATTACAGAGACTACAGTGTGGAGGTAAATATACTTATTGAGAGACGATATTGACAACGTGACATAGAAGTTGAGAGATGTTGAATAAAGTTTCATTTAAAATAATAAAGTATCATAAAAGTATTGTGATTGTCATAAAATATTCCGATAAAAAAATCAGTCCCCTCAGTGGATGGTTCGCCCAGGGCACAAACAGGGTCTCTGCCGGGTCGCTTCCTGTAGCTTACAGTAAATGCCAAATAACAATACTACATTGTTCTATGTCAGCTATATCTGTTATATCTGGACAAACCTATCGGAAGTGTTTTGTGATGTTGCTAGTAGGTTAAAAAACGATTTTATTACATTTTACTCTTAATTCAAACATCAGAAAATGAACTCTGATTCAATACCGTTTTTAGCACCACTAGCACATTGTGATCATTATATCAGACGAGGGGCAAGATTTCCTTCAGCAGGGTTTTGTCTGAGACTGTTTCGGGTCACGTTATATTGTTGATATAGGAAACCGGGAACAATGTCAGACACCACCCTGATGAAGGCGAGCTACCCCAAAGTGATTAGTGAATAAATCATGGTGTACTGGAAAAGAGGTGTGCAGAGTTGTGTTTTAATTTTGATGGACTTGTGGTGAGGCTCACTCTGGTCTGCACTTCGCAGTGTGTGAGTTCTTAGGTAGACATCGTGTCATACTAACATCTGTAATACTGTCTTGGTACCTTATGATTCCTGTGGATAAATCCCTTAACCTCTAAGGTCTTCAGCTGTAGATTTCCCTCCTGGTGTTGCCCATTTTGAGCTCTGTCTCACTCTCTCTGGTTGCAGAACTGGAGAAAAAGTTCAAGAGTAATGAGCGGCGGATGCAGAGGCAGCGCATGGAGCTGGACGCGCTCAAGGAAAATGCTACTGTGGTGCGGGACGAGATCCGGGAGCAAGTGCAGAAGTACAGTAACTGTGTGTGAGGATGTTGCAGTTCCCCGTTTACCGTTTGCTGCTGTAGTCCGGAGCAGAGTATGACTGGTGCTGTGCGTGGGACAGAAAACTACATCACCCATGAAAATAAAATGCTGCTCTGGTACCTCCATTTTTTCACTGGTATTTCTATCTTTACACATTACCTGTCAAGTGTTATATCACAGAAACGCCTTCATCTGTCAATGTACTGTACCACTTTCTGACTCTTTGATATCAATGCTACCCTGTGTGGAGTTTATGTCTTTAAACTATTGCAATTGGATGAGGGGAGAGTATTTGTTTAATTGTAAAGGCCATGGTTTCATGAATAATAAACAGAAGAAATATATCAGATTATGTTATCAGAAAGTTACTGTTTTGACCAAAAGTGCTTTTAAGATTTTGTGTGTTTTTGCTGCAATTTGACCACATAAGTATGGTATTTACAAAAGGACATACCTATTAAGAAATACATGGAAAAGATTGATTTTTGAAATTAAATTTTGTGTTTATTTTTATTACAAAAGAAACTCGTGATTAAATACATTTAAATTCATACACAAGTATTCTTATAAGCAAAATGAATTCTGAGGTGTGATGATGGAGACAAATAAATTCGATACAATTTATGTAAATTCATGACGTTACGTGTCCTGTTTGTGTGATAATGTGTGCGCAGTATTTACAGAACCAAGGTTTGGATGGCATATTGAACACGTCTGCTGCAGTCGATATTTCAGTGCCGTCGTTTCAGCTCATTGTCACCAGGGGCCGCCTTACGCATGGCAAAGGCAGCATGTTCCATCTTTGCTCAGCCTCTCATCTCTCTGCCTCTGTTCCGGCTCATGGAGGGAGACTCCCTCGTGTCAGCTACTCACGGGGGACGTTCTGACATGCACTGGCAGGGAAAAGCACGTGTGTCATTCGTAATGATAATGGTAACTGCTCTCCATGTGGTTGAGCCAGTTCCAGGGCCCTGGTGTTGCTGATGCTGACTCACTAAAACAGCCCGCTGGGACATTTAGTAGAAAAGAGCCGTTGTTAATGTTATTAGTTACCAAGTGTGTCTGTCTGTAACAAGCCCACACAGGTGTGGAAAAGCTCTAAAATCCCACTCACATCAAAGTTAGCAACCAGCCAGTGAACGCAGCGAGTTTAGCAATTATTACCTGTATGAGGTTGGAATGTCAGGGTTGTGTTTGCGGCATGTTTCCGCAGCCCCCAAGGGTGCAGCAGTGTTATAGTACTAGTACCACAATGTAAAGATCCATTACAAGTTAAACAGTAAAAGTCCTGAATTCCGAATCTTACTAAGTTCTTATCAGCCAAATGTACTTTAAGTTGCATCATTTCAAATTTCATACTGATGTATCAATAAACCAGCCACCGTTGTGGCTGCTCCAGATAGAGCTCATTTAAACCTCTTCATATAGTTGGGGAGTTTCTGAGGGGGCGTGAGCTGGTGAACAGGGGAGGAGGACAAAGGCCAAAAGTTCGGAAGGCTGGGAAGTGTCGTTGGTGGCTCAAGTAGTTACCTCAACAAAACCCACCTGAGGAGTTTAGGAGGGAAATCACCCTTCGGTGGAACCGCCAACAGCTCGCAGACATCTGAAATGTGACCAGGGGGCCCAAAGTGGACGCTGCTCTTTTGTAAGGGGTCACGAGTCAAAAAGGTCTGCAAGCACCAGTTTCGTCTTAAACAGAGCATCATATTTTATAGACTTATCATGGCTTTTTGTGTTCAATCCTAATCTGGAAAGTAGCTGTCGTTGTCAAATAAATGTAGTGAAGGAACAGTACAATACTGGCCTCTAAATGTAGAGGAGTCAAAGTAAACCTAGTAAGCAGATAAAAATAGAAACGACCTGCTTCCATGTTTATCATTCTGTGCAGGTTGGTGACCTCCCATTTCTCCTCCACACCTTAACCTGAGCAGAGATCTCATCAGATCTAACATCTGCGGAGGGGGGGGGGTCCTTCCTTACATGTTGACCCTGACCTCTGTTCAGTCTCCTGGTGCTGGTCCGTGTCTACTTCTGCTCGTTGCCCCCCCTGTTCTCCAGGGGCTGTGCTGCTTCTCTCTAGGGTTCTGGCACCGGATCCTGGCCTCTAACAAAGAGAGGCTGTCCTCCAGCCGCACGGGGAATGCGTAGATGTGACGGAGACTCACCGCGGGCCTTGTCCTGGAGGACAGAGTCCAGCCCCGCAGTGAAGCTCGAGCACCTGAGCCAATCAGACGCTGCGTCAGGGAGTGGACAGAGAGTCTGCACCTGCACACGGGTCCAACTCCTGTGACGGAGGCACAGAGAAGATGGATTTACAGGATCAAACATAAGCCAGGTGATGCCCACCCCCCACCCCCACCGTACGACTCGTCCTGAACCGTCCCTACCACCTTCCGGACGGTGCTGATGTGTCGAGGCCGGGCGGGGGCCTTGCGCGCGGGCGCGGGCTGCTCTGGGTGCAATCAAAGGGAATCTAATCCATCCAGCAGGGAGCGCGCATTCCTGCTCCAGGTCAGACCTGCACAGTACCGCAGACCGGGGCTCGCCGGAAAACGCGCGCCGGGTTCGCGGAGGAAAAGGCCAAGGTGTCGGTGTTGAAGTCCCACAACGGAGCGCGAAACTTCGGACGAGGAAAATCACGGCCGACCAATCAGATGAGGCGGTTTTCGGTGTGCTGAAGCTGACGCTAGTCACGTGTGTGTCGGGGCTGCCCTGTCGGTGGGCTCTCAGGTGTCTCCCTGGACAAGACAGTGGCCTATGAGGCAAAGCCAGGTCCACGGTGCCAGGTTCGACGGATGCAAGCACGGAGACAGCCGTGGACCCTGACTCTGATCACTGAGGGCAGTGAGCTGGAAAACTGGAAAAAACCTGCTCCGCTAAACCCAGAAGGTTAAGTCCGGTCCGGTTCGACAGAGACTGTCTATTGTATTATCTCCTGTTGTTTTTATTGGACCCTATTGGTGGTTTTTATTAAACTTACTCATCTGGATAATGAAAACATTTTTGTATGAAAGAAAAAAAAAACGAGTATTGCATTTTTTGGGGGGCTGTTAAAGGGGCAGGCTGATATTCTTGCTGCCTCATCCGCCCACCCGGGGATTCGAACCGGCGGCCGTCTAGTCGGCAGGCCCTCCTCCCCGCCGCTCCGCTCCGCTCCGCTCCGGGAGTCCAGCTCGGGGTTTCCAGCGGAGGGCGCAGGAGCGGAGAACTCCTCGTCTCAGTAGCGCTGCTCGGCTCGGCTCCGCTCCAGTCCGGCAGCCCCGCGGCAAGTGGACCAGGAGCGAGACGGGTTCGTGCACAACACGGGAGCGGATATCTGAAACGGGACCGAAGTAAGTAAACTCTCTGCCGCACACAGCAACACACCGGACGGTTGGTAACGTTTTGCCAAGGACTGATGCTTTTTAGTGACTCGCTTTTGAGCAGCACGGGGGATCTCACCAGAACAGTCGCGGTGGTTTACATCGAGGAAACTGAATGTGAATTTGAAAAAAACCCAAACCAAACCAAACCAAAACCAGACAGGTAATTCTCTCAAGCACCCATGGGTGTCCCTGGCCCCTTCAATGGGGACCTCCAGTTTGAGGAACAGGAAAGGCAAAGTTCAGCCCGACTTTGCGCTCCTCTGCGTGGACCACAGCCCTGTGCTTTTCATCACTACTTCACTTTCATCAGTTTACAAGAACTAAACAAAAAATCACAGAGTGTCGTTGCTTCCTTGACTGCTCTGGAATATGTTGTGTAGGTCGACCCCCCGCTGTTGCACTGACTTCAACACACACTGTTTGATGCCGCAGGTTGCCCGCAGACCCGACGGCGGGACGTGCGCAGAGGGATGCGAGCCTCACTGGTAACGCTCGTCTGTGGTAAGTCGACTGTGCGCCGCGGGCTTTGAAGTCGGCCCCTGTTCTCTGCTCCATGACAAATCCCCAGAGGTCGGTCAGTGGACGCGTATGGAAGGACTGCAGGTCACTGGGCTTTTCTCTGATTAGTCTCCGGAACACAGCCTATGGGGCTTATACATTCGTGCGAAGTCTTGCTTTTCTTAAAATGCCTAAAAAGGGCCACTGGGGTGATCCCACATGGATCCACTGCAGACTTCTGCTCTGATTAATGATCTCAAGATCCCCACACTTGAACCCAGGGGATCCCGGCCAGGGAGAATGCTGTGAAAAGAGGTATTATCTCAGCCCACTGGCGGAAGTTCCACTTGTTTGGGAGATAAAGAGGCTTTTAACACAGGGAAGTGGGCTATTTTATCCTATAAGATTCAGCTGGGTAAAAGCAAAATCTATATCAGCTATATTGCTTTCCTTTACAAAATGCACTGTGTTTATTCCCATTTTACAGTCTCCTGCATTTAACTCATCCATAGTGAGGAAAAAGAAAACCTGAGCAAAACTTCAAGAGTCAAGGCCAAACGAAGAATGTAAAAAAGAAAAAGAGATGGATTCCCGTACACTCGGCTACTTTGTGTCTTTGTTGGTCACGGTCACTTCCACAGCAGACTGTCCCGTGACGTCTCTCTGTGAATACTCAGAACCTGCCCTCAGTTTAACGCAGTGCAGGAAAACAGGCGGCAGCTCAGGTAGAAGCAGTAGCCTGAAGGTGCGGGATGAGAGGCCGATGGGAGGGCCGGCCCCTGCATCTCCCTGCGCAGAGACGAGATAGCTGGCGTTTCTTTTTTAGGGCCCCTGGTGCCCTCCTGGTCTCTGGGGTCAGCCCTGTCTCTCCCTGTCTATCTGTCTCTCCCTCTCTCTCTCTCTCTGCGGGTGGCGTCTCTCTGTTTACGGCCCTCCTAAAACAGCCCAGCTGAATCCGCAAATAGAGACACCCACTCCATACCTACCTACAGCACTGCTCAAGGCCCCGCTGGCTGCGCGCGTGTGTCCAGTGCTGCATGTATATGGATGTATGTGTGTGTGTGTGTGTGTGTTGGTGAAAGAAAAAAATGAAATCTGGGAAATGTACAGATTTTAGAGCCAGAAAAAAAACAACCCTGACGAGTTCAGAAAGGGTTTTTCATCAGTATTACTGCCTGACACCGGTGCCACTCGTGGTGGAGGTGAACTCAGTGCCGTCAGTGAGCTAAAGGTTTATCTGAGAAATGGCCCCTCAATGAAAAGCATCCTGACACTTTGTTCCCTGGAGCTGGAAGACAATGGCTCTTTGCTCCAGTTAAAGTCTATTAGTGCCTGCTGTTACCACCCAGACTGTCCCCTCAGACTTTATCTCTGACCCCAACTGCAGCTCTTTGTGACGCCTGACAAAGCTGGGTGGTACTTTTCACGACACACAGCACCCTTGGCAGGTTTTCGTAACTTTTTCTTTTGTAGTTTTTTTTTTTTTTTACATTTTCAGCACTTTTTCCTGTCGCTGCCGGTAGATTAAAATCCGGAGAACATCAAGAACAAGCTTCAATACGTGGAGAGCCGACATCGTAAGAAGGTAGTAGTGAGGAGATACAGGGTCAGAGACTTGTTTTATTCCGAAATCAAGAGGAAGGACATTCTACAGTAGCAAAAAGAACATGCACACTCTTAGAGATCTGGAAAATGTATTTTCTGACTCCGCTTTTTACTGTGACTGATGGGATTCTACATGAGCTGTTTTTCTGCCAAAGTTAGAACAGTTTTTGGGTGTTTCATAAGCGAGATCTCCGTTATTAGGGCTCGGTTGGAAAATGGGTGTCACATACTTTGTTTTTCTTAACTTTTTCTTTCTGGGGCATTGTACACATTTATTTGACAGTGAACAGTGGATAGATGACATGAGAGGATGAAATGAGAGTAGAGAGAGATGGGAGTGAAATGCAACAGAGTCTCTGGCTGGAGGCAAACCAGGGACATTGTGGGTCATGGTCATGGATTTAATCTCGTTTGTTTGTTTTTGGTTGCAACCATGTCCCGTGTCAGCCGTTGTTGGTGGTTGCATAAAAAAACTCCTTCACGGGAATCACAGGCTGCCAGGAACTGATCTGGATTTACGTGATCTGGGACCTCGGCATGGAACCCAGAAGCTCATTCATCTCTAAGATGACGAGTATTTGCCGTAGAAGTTAAGCCTCTCAGAGTGAAAGGGTAAAGGTCAGAGGAGCAGAAGAACGTCCTCGAGACGTCCGAGTATTCAGGGAGGATTTGAAAGAAATGAGCACAGAGGAGCCCCAGAGGGAGATGCAGCTGAGAGCGTATTAGAGGAAAAGCAGAGGAGGAAATAGGAGACATGGATGGGTTTCAGAGTGGAAAGGTGAACAAGTGTGTCCGATGTGAAGTGCGTGTCCATAAACCTCACACACTGTCATTATAGAGATGAGCTGTCTGTTCAGACTCCCGACGCCTCTGAGGACGAGCTGCGTGGTCAAAGGGACGTGTCCAAACCCCCGGGTCAGAGACGGGGTTAATTGGTGCGTGTGAATGTGTGTGTGTGTGTGTGAGAGAGAGAGAGAGAGAGAAAGAGAGAGAGAGAGAGCGTGAAAGGACCCAAGCTGATCACAGCGACAAAGGAATCAGCAGTGCCTCCACTTTTCTCTTTTTCTTTTCACTTTCTGTGTCTTTTCTTCTCCCGTGGGGGTGGGGGCGGAAGGAGGACCTGTAGGAAACTGGCCGTGTGTGTGAGTGTGTGTGAGTGTGTGTCCACATGTGCATCTGCAGAAATTCTCTTGAACAAATGTGATTTCAAGCAAAAAATGTATCAGACAAGCAGGCGTAATACCTGTTGAGCCTTTTTAGCGGTTTAGCAGGAAGACATTGCTTTCTTCATCTCAGTAATGACTTTTCATGAAGTGGTGTGATTACGCTCAGCTGAGGGAGGAACCAACGCATTATTCTTCTGGAGGAAGGAAGGAACTGGGAAGGAAGAAAGGAAGGGAAGGGAAGAGAGGGGTTTGCCTCATGATGCAAAGTAAATCCTCTGTAATTCACCTTTCTTGCAGGTGTGCGAATATGTGTGCGTGTAGGAATGGAGTTTTGTTGAACTACTGAAATCCTCCTCAGATGTTTGTTTGTGTGTGTGTGTGTGTGTCTGTCTGTCTGTGTGTGTGTGGGCAGGTGAGAGCCGGTATTAGGCAATGGGAGTGAGACAGTGTGTTCCCGAAGCCTTTGTAAGCGACAGCCCCCGGAAATGTGCGGATACCAGAACAATGATGTGGTAAAGCCTACTAACCACCAGCACTAGAGACAGAGAGCGAGGGAGGGGGGGCGAAAAATTAGAGGGGGGAGAAAGGGTTGGATAGAATCAGGACAAAGAGAAAAGAGGGAGCGAAAGACTTTAGGCATAGGGAGAAGGGGTGTGGAGAGAGAGGGAACAGGTTTGTTTATATGAAAGGACGGTGAGCTAGGTTTCCCCGTCCTGTTGGCAGGGACTTTTCTGGATGAAAAGAGGAGGTGGAGATAAAGGAGGAGGAGGAGGAGGACTTGAGGGGCAGGATGAAGGGGCAGGGGGGAGGAATAGGAAATGGAGCAGGTCACATTGAAAACAATGGGTTGGCTGGCACAGTGTGTGAACCTGAAGGGAGCTGCCATGTGCTTACAGCGTGGAGGTGAACAGGTACTAGTGACCAGTGAACTGACTGCAAATATCAAGACAAACAATGAAGTTCTCACCCGGCTTTAATGAGCCAACATCACAGAGACAAAACCTCAGTACCCACTGATGGAACACACCCTGTAACAGTCGCAACAACAGGCCGTTCTCATGGGAGACATTTTCCCATGTCACGGTAGGAAAAACTCAGGTGTGAGTAATAAAATGAATGATGGCTGAATTCCATTAGTCTGCTTCAGTTTCAGGGTCCTGGTGTTGTGCACGCTCACTGTAACAATGAGTGTGTTTTTTTTTTTTTTTTTTGCATTTTCAACCTGCAAATAAAGAAACCGCAGTGGAAACACCGCAGATTTTGTGGTAAACGACTTGGAGATTTGGGTTCCCCGCTGCTGTATAGTATAGTATAGTTAAATGACCTTATATCAATATATGCCAAATGAATGGCAGCTGTGTATAATCAGTAGATTCCATTTTGTCAGAGGGCTTTGTGTACCCACAGAGCACTCTAGTGAAAACCCACATAAAGAGAAGAGAGCGTAGAGGAGGGAAAGAATATGCCACAGTTTTTTATTGTTTTTACACAAAGAAATGTGGTCATGATATGAGTAACAAACATTAAATGTGAACACACAGTGTGCTCTGCCGCAGTTTCAAAGGCGCTGGAGAGAAAGGTCCCTCTGTCATGTCAAACCGTCTTCACCTCGGGCTTTTTATTTTTTGATTCTTTTACGGCTGCAGGCCACAGGCCAAGTCTAATACCAAGCTAGTAACAGATTTTGTTGTGCAGCTTCGTTAAAAAGCGCTCTCAGACCCCCCCCCCACCTCTTTTTATCTAATAGCAGACAAGCAACAATTACAGTGTGATACTGCTGCATGTCAGGTCGGAAGAAGGGATAAGGAAGGTAAGGAAAGAGGATAAAGTCAGAGACAAAGGGAGGAAGGACAAAAAGAGGGAATGATGCAGTTAATGTGATCATTATTTTCTTGAGCTATATCAGATTCAGATTTTGTTGCTGACCTCTAACCACAATGTGTATTGGTTTCAACCTCTAGCCCTGTAATTACACACACACACACACACACACACACACACATACACACACACATACACACACAAAGTCTAATAAAACCCTGTGGCTTGTAAACCCAGGCCAGCTGTCTCATGTCTACGTTCGAGGTCAGTGTTTTTGACCCTGACATGAGAATTACCCAAAGGGGGCATCTTGCTGTATAATGTAAGTTTTGTCTGATACAGCATCATGTAGTGCAAAAGAGCACTGGTTAGTGTATCGGGGAGCCATGTGGCGTGGCGTGATTTTTCCAGTATGTGGGGCTACGGCTCAGGTAGGTAGCTCCGTGAATTCATTTAAAAAGTTGAAAAAAGTATCCTTTGGTCCGCACTTAGCAACTTCTTTCACTTCACAATTTCACCACAGTGCCACAATGTTCCGTGTATGTTTTAACTGCCTTCAGGGGCTAAATGTTATCCAATAAGGACGCAGCATTAATAATAACAATAGTAATAATAATTGTTCTTATTTTGTTTAAGAATAATAATGCCTCCTTGTTAAAGAACATTTAATTGGTTGAATGTAGAACACAAACAAACACTGTAGTGCATAGTCCTGCATAGCAGTGCAAAGAACCGGGCGCCAGACGCGCAGCTCATGGACCCGTCAGAACTGTCTCCAGCACCCCGACAGAACCGCAACGCGATGCAGCTGCTTACTAAGGACATTAAAGTGACGGCCTGGACTGTGTGTGTGTAACAGTTGACCTTTTGGCTGTGTTGATACTACTTGCTAGCAAAACTCCGAATATAGCACTTCCTTGATCACGTCCAGAAGGCTGCTTCATGTTCAAGTCTGGTCTGGTCCCAGATTTTTCACTGTGAGCTTTTCTGATAACGTCCTCCAGCTGAATGGATTTTTGAGCCACGAATCAATACTATTTGCATCAAATTGGTAATCTGTATTGGCCATTGTTGCTACTACCTGGTCTGACAGCTAGATACTGGCGGGCGAGTCTGATTGACCAAGCTTTTCAACCAACCAGAAGCGCCCGCTTGCATTTGCAGTGTTGCCAGGTTGGCTCAAAAAATTTCATTATTAGCTAGAACAGAATTTCAATATTGAGAAAAATAATAAAACATGATAAACTATGAAAAAGGAGCCCAAAATTTTGTCAGCCTACCCAACCTTTTTAGCCGAAAATCGCCCAATCTGCCAACATTTCCTGGGCATAAAATTATCCGCCCCAGATCCAGTTATCTAACCAAACAACCAGCTTGGTTAGTCAGCAAGTTGCCCCAAAAGATTCCCTTTTAGCTACATTAGCTAATCCAGGAGGCTACTGTAATATCTCTCTTTAATATGGTTGGACCCAGAGACAAGCGATTGAAATGGTAAAACTAAAGTTTATTTGGAAAGATTTGGGAGGTTCTTGCCGCTTACCCTGAATTACTTTTTTTTGCCTGAGTCAGGCTGAAAAATACTGAAATGTTCCTTCAATAAGATAAAATATTACTACATGGATTAGAACTTTGTTAAAGGAAGAAGTTAGTGGTTATTCATGTTTGAGGCCGTTTCCTAAAAATCATCTACACCTAGTATCGCAACTAACCATTTTGCACCCAATGCGTCAGTGTTTTAGAAATTAAGAGATTAATTTTTTCTACCATTGCAGGCAGCCATTGACTTCCATGTATTTCTGTATGATGGGGAAATTCAACTAGCAGGCGGTAGATACTTGTTGACGCAGTTATGTAACCCATCAGAGGGAACAAGTCAGCATTAATGAGGCGCTCAAGCAATTTAGTATTGCGTTGCCATAAAGTTGGGGGTCTTTGGAGTGACAGACTTAAAAAAGAATATGCAAAATAGCAGCGGCAGAGGTCGAAATATCAGGCCAGCATTTCCCATTATGCAACATGATAGCGTTTTTATTTACTTTTATTAGACGCTCCTTGGCTTGTAAACTCCCACATCTTTCCAACACCGCACCCCAGTTAGTAACAGACTTTCTCTTAAAACTTTGTAGTCTTCAAGACCAAACCTGATGTCTTACAGTAAGTACATGTCAGAGCTTCTTCAGAGCCACAGACTGCATTATACAACTGTTTGCATAGGCTGAGTAGTTCTCACTGTAATTAGTAAATCAACTTTCAAAATGACATCTAAAATTGGAGTTCCCCTTTACTTTTTATCAAAGGTACCATCTGTAATTTAGGATAATACCATGCAATGACAATGTAACATTGACAAAAGTATATGCAGATGTGATGGAATATGCAGCACTGGCATATTTTAAGAGTCAGCTAATTCATTGTCATAATGCGCAGTAATCCTTTCCTGGAAGTGTAGCATTGTATCAAGCATTGTTTGTCTGATTTGTTTTCTCACGCTCTCTCTCCCTGTCACCTCTCCCAGGGGAAACGTAAAGGTCATCAATGTCACTTCCAGTCTAGGGTTAAAGAATGACCTCACACACAAGCACACACGCAGCACTCCTTTGGGTATTCTAAATTATACTCAGAGCGTCTGACCTGTGCCTTTGGCCACACAGAGATTACCCTCTACTCTGTAACACAGGAAAGCAATTTCACCATTTAATAGTCAGACACAATATAATTGCATCATTAAGCCCACTGATAGTCCAACATATGCACACAGGCATAAGAACACAAATACTCAGTTTTTACAGTTTACTACGTATTTGTACTTTGGCAGATGTACACACAATAACTAGTCGGATTATCTTAAGGTTTAAAAAAATGCAGAAGCCATGCAGGTCACTAAAAGTACAAACACATCAAATGCGTGCCTCGACTAATGACAAGTCCCACGTGTGCTGTAGTTTTCTCTGAGCTTTCCCCCTAAGTGAGGCCAGATTTTCTTCATCAGAGGCTCTGATTAGCACCTACAGCGAACACATCTGCACTCCGCTCAGTGCTCTATGTCCAGCTGCTGAGCACACAAGTCCGTAATCACTAACGAAACCCACAGCGGCTCACTTTCTACGGCTGAGTAACCGATGGGTAAGCTGGTTGACCGACAGGCTGCACCCAACATCTGCTGGCCATGTGTGCCTCTTATTTGGTAGATTTATTGAGCCTCAGGGAGCATGGCTGAGACTTTGTAGCCGGTAGCTGGCTTTAGAGGAGAATTTTACAGACACGATCATCGTAATCATCAAAATCCCAGTGCACTTTGTAACCTTTAGGTTCTGTGGTTGCTACTATTGCGGCATTGTTCGTAGCGGTCCCAGCATCAGAAGCATACAAGGAGAGTTTTCTCATCAGTGCTAAGGACTAAGAACTGAGGTTTACCCTAAGAATTTGACGTTGACGTATTTTTTAAAAATTGTATCTTGGAAATTTTCAGTTTTCAAAGATGATCAGAAGATACAAACTCACAACCATCTGATCATAAGTGTGGGTTTTCCCAGGGTCAATATAGAGGTCAGAGAGACTATTTAAAAGGCTGTTTTGTCTCTGTAAGAATGTTTGAATGAAGGCTGGGCAGAGGCAGGAAGGGCAGGACTTCCATTCAGCTCCACTCTCCACTCTCCACCTGTCCTTCATGATGCCTTGTTTCATATTTCCAATCAAACATGGAGTGATTCAGACATCTCCAGGATGGGAAAGGAATGTGGATGTCTCTTCCGGGCAGGACCAGCTGCCTCCCAGTGCCATGCCTTGTCAATGCAACAGCCTGTGTAATGGCCAGCGTCTGGCCTCACTCACTGAAACTCTCTGTCTGTTAGACAGACAGCCAGGCGGTCAGTGACAAACTCAGAAACAGCTGAGGAAGAGTCAAAGGCCATGTCAAGCCAAGAAAAAAATATATAATGAATGTAGTCCAAATACTGTATGTGGAAAATGACAAGTACGTTTTGGGTTTCGAAATATAAATGATTTTCAAATACAAATTTAAACAGGTCTTGTTTATCATATTCTTTGATATGAATTTAATACTTAACAGAAATCACCTGAAGCCAGAGGACTCCTATTTCCTCATGTTGATCATATTCAAAAATACCAAACACAGTGTTTATCTCAAAAAAGAAAAATAATACATGTAAAAGGATTAGGAATATTTAAAAAAAAGCAGAGAGAGACAAGTAAAAGGAAATATTTAAAAACTGATATAACAAATAGCAAATAATACTGTTGGTGAGGTAAAATATGGTAAAGAGTTCTATCATCAGGTGAAGCTGGGATATAGAGCTGTGTGTCATCTGTGTAGGGATGGAACCAGGTGCCTGGTTTTCAGCTGATAGAGCTTGGCAGCATGTACACATAAGAAACAATGGGGCCCAGGACTTAACTGTGGGGCACACCACAAGCAGTACTTACAGAACTCACTGGAGAACCTTAGTGGTTTATGTATAAATTTTGGGCTTACTGCCAAACCAACAGATGTATTAAAGGGCCAATATTGCTACAGACTTGGGCAATAGCTACATTCTGTGATATATCAAATGTTAAAGTTACTTTTCTTATTTTCCAGATTTAAAATGTCATGTGGACCAGGCCTCGGCGTAGTAAGAGATATTTATAATGTATTAATATAGCTTCTTTTTTTCCATTTTTTTTAAATAACTAAAATAATCCTGCGGGAATTTTTGTGACAACTCTCCAGCTCTGGGCCTCTCGCTATGCTTCCACCTTTCATATCACTAATGACAGCGCCGCTTTGGAAACCATCTTCTCCTCATTTTCTAAAATGATACAAGACGTTAAGGTCAGCAGTCATTTTTACAAGTGAGGCCCTGGGTTCTGATTAAGGAAGGGAGGATGAAAGCAGTGAAGAAGGTGAACAGCAGGGCAGAGAGGGGAGTCGGAGCTGCCGAGGGAGGTGCGGTGGACGTTAGAAGAGAAGAGAGATGGGAAGCGAGAGCTGAGACTAATAAAGAGGCGAGGAGGGAGGAGAACAGCTGGATGTTTGGCTGTGGGAGTTGACCATCCATCAGCTAAGTGCAGAGCAAAGAGAGAACAGAGACAGTGAGGGAGAATGTAAACTAATTAGCTAAGAGGAGTTAAAAATAAAGGGCTGTTGACTTTTCTCTGTCCGGGTTTTAAAGTAGCTGTCTGATGGTTAGTGCTAAACATATCTGTGCCACCTAGTCCCACACTCACTCCGGTCGGGTATGCATTGCCTCATTGCTCATTGCCTGTCTTAAAACGATTCTATTCTTGTCTGCTCACTGCCCCGGGCGAGCTGATACCGGATCTGTCCATGCTGTCATTTTAGTATTATTGGCAATGTGTTTTGTTCATGCTCTCCCGGCATTGCCTCCTGTCTGACCACATATGTGTCCCTGGCGTCAGTGTGTGCTTTCTTGTGCATCTGTTTGTCTGTTCATCTCGGTGTCCTACATTGTTTACGCTGGTACGTTTGACAGCAAACTGTGTCTTGCCAGCTGGCTCCAGTGGAATGTGTCATGTTGATGCCACATCCGTACTCCCGCTCACCCCACCACACACGCATGGAGCTGGAGTTAGTCTGTGGGATTAGGTGGCTACAGATGGATGACAAATTAATTGGGGGGGGGGTCGTACTTAATATGAAAACACCCTAATTCTCCGAACTCTGCAGGCTAGAGCACCGGTCTGCCAGAAGACATTCCCTCATCAGATGTTTTGATGGTGGTGTTGCTGTCTAACATGTCAGTCCAAAATCTCCCATAGCTATTTAATTAACCCTTTGCTAAACCTTATCCCCCTTAAAGGAATAGTTTGGCATTTCTTGCCAAGAGTTAGAAGAGAAGATTGATGCCACTCTCAGATATCGGTACGCCAGTTATGAAGCTATCATCATAATGCAGCATAAAGACTGGAAAGGGGGAAAAAGCTATTGATCCTCTCATCTAACTTTCAGTGAGGAAGAGACCTTAAGCTTTTCATTGTCACACAGTACATATTCAATTTACAGTATTAATGGTGATGCATCAAGCACCCTCTCATTTTTGGTCAGCAGCCAATGATTTTGTCCGCTGAAGTGGCCGATTTTACTGTGTTTTCAAGCAGTATGTTTATACTGTTCGGTACTATGATAGTTAGATAATGATACACTAACTCTTGGCCTTTTAAGCAGAAGTCCATGGAGCAGTCAAACACCCTGTTGGAGCTAGTAGTCACACTCTCTCTGTTGTCTTTTTGGGTTTGGAAAAGTGGTAAAAAAATGACACCACCCCTTCAAACTAACTTACTGTATACTAGACTCAGTATAGAGTAAGCATTTCTCTTACGATAGCCCCACGGCCATCGCCTCAGCACATGGAGAAAATCAAAGCTCGACTGACCTGCTGTGCTTATTAACAGCTGCTAAGACGGGAATCACTGTTTGGGACAGAGGGTTTAGCCAGCGGTCAGTGGGCTTGGGATCTGGGGACTGAGAAAGCCATAGCTCACGATTCACATGCCATTACAGTCACATAATTTTCACACTCATTAAACCATCTAGTGACTCCTCTTGACCTACATGTTGGCTTGTGCATTCGTGAGGTTTCGGTCATTCATTCAAACATTTCCTGTAGTAGAGATGTAATGACAGTACATATCAAAGGGGAAACTATACATGCTACTTTTTGGAATGAAAACTGAAAAGTCATCTAGCTGCCGGTAGGAATCTCCATCTCAAACAAGCTGACTAGGCCTGGTCTGTATCCCTGATTGTCTGGTAGTGAGACTGCATCACATGCAACAGACTCCTCTTTGCAGGAGATGAATTCTGTCCCATAGCAACGGAGGAACGTTTTAAAAAGTTCTTGTGTACTGTACCTTCCGTTTACTTAGGCTGGTCAAAAACAGAGAGGGAATCAGGGGCAGGGGTGGAAGCCAGGAATACAAGCAGAACACACCTGGGGGGGAAGGGAGCAGGGGTGGAATTCATTGTTGGAAACGAAAACTCGGATGCCCTGCAAGCTGCACGGTGCATTCTGTAAGGCTGCCTCTGACAAAAAAGCAGGACCTCGTGGAAGAATTTAGCACTAACCATCAGTTTTCACTGTCCTTTGGCATGAGCATAATGATCTCACGCCTTTTATAACTGTTAGCCCAGAATAGGTTAACAACAGTCGACAGTCTGTCCCCTGCTTGATGACTGAAACAGCATGACTGCTGCCACGGTAACACTGTATATGACATCTGAGGAACAACCTGTCTTTGTGGCGTAATATGAAGATTGTCAGCCATGTGATACTCAAAGCAGCTCAATAATATACCTGAATGTGATGCGTGGCTACGAGAGGCCAGGAGAACTGAATAGTGCACAATACGATGCAGGGTGACCGTGCATAGCCTGCTGTTACAGGCTAATAGCCGGTTGAACAGCAGTATTTTGTGAGCTGAGACCCCCCGCACACACACACACACCAACAGCACCACCGCCGCCCCCTTTCCTTTCTCTCAGCTGTCAGCCTGCATTCCTCCCTGCCTCTCCATTTATGGATATAGAGGAAAGAAAGCGAAAGAAAAAGGAAAGAGACTCACATGTCTAACCAACCACTATATCACATTTTTTCCTTGAAGCTACAATATTAACTTTTCACTTAGATGGAGGGAGAGTAACATAAGCCTTGCCCAAAACTTCCACTCAGCTGGTCAGCTGCCTGCCCACTTTTCACTCACACTGAGTCAGGGAATCTGGAAAACCACCACAGGCCTTGAAAAAGAAAAGCCAAAAAAAAAAAAAATCTGCCTTCAATCATATTTTTGAACTCTATGGCTGCAAATAACTAAAAAATAGTATTTGTTAGTTATTTCCCCATTAAATGGATTTACATCTGTCTATAAAATGTTAGAAAGTACAATTTCCTGGAGCCCGATGTGAAATCCTCACGTTGCTTGATTAGTCTGACCAAAAGTCCAAAAAAAGAGGATATTCAATGTACAGTGAGTCACTTTTCATGCACAACTACCAAACATGTGCTGGTTCCAGCTTTTCAGATGTGAGGATTTGCTTCTTTCCACAGTTACATCAAACAGTTAATTGACTTAGGCCTGCAACTAAATACCCTTTATATTTTCCTAGAGCACAAAATCACGTCTTCAAATGTCTTGTGTTGTCCAGCCAACAGTCCAGAAGTCAAAGACATTAAATTATCATACATTAAACAGAAAGGTAGTAAATTCTCACCTCTGGAGAAGTCGCAGCCATCAAATTCTTGCCATTTTTGCTTAAAAAAATGACTGAAACGATTCATCCATTATTAAAATGTTGTGCAGTGTGAGAAGTGGAGGCTACAGGGAGTCTTGGCAACTGGCTTGGGTGGCAGCGACCCTCAGGGCACTTTTGCCACAAGGCCACAGTGCAAGTACTTAGACCCACTTTGTATTCACAAAAAGGCATAAAAGGGCCTTTCCCGATATGTCAGACTATTCCTAAATAATACTTATGTTTTATTTATACTTATTTAAACTGTGATTGTTGCTTATTCAGCCATGAATATTAATGTTATGGAGAAATAATGAAGCCATGTTTTCAGGGGCTTTGAGCTTGTACATTTAGCTCTTCTCTACCCTTTTCTGTCCACGCCATCATCCCTTTTCACCCTTTTATCCTTCACCTTTTTTCATATTCTCTGCCCGCAGCTCCTGCAGTTCACAAATGTTGCACTTGCACAGTTGCAGCCTCTACTCTGACACTATATATTAACTCATTATACAATAAAGTTCTATGAATACAAGTGGCTAACGAGTGATCGATACCACCTTCCATTTATCTCTCCTTCATCCCTTCATCCCTCCACTGGCCTCTGGTTCCTTCCCTGGTTTGCATCAAGGCAACAGTGGTCTGATCACTGTCAGCCATACGATCCACGAATACTCTGACGTCTACCCTGTCAGGCCCGTTTGTCACAGCTTCAGCGTGATAAGAACAAGAAATGCATCATCACCTGCACTGTTTACATTATTAATCATTTGGCATTTGGATGATGAAGTTGTTCTAGATTGTAGTACTCCCCATAGTAAGCATAGAATAGGAAAAGAATAATGTTTCCAAAGGTAGAAATCCATGCATCATAAATGTGTGAAAACTAAAATGAAGTGATTTAAAATGTCCCCATTTGTCCACTGTGTAATAATGAGTTCACTATTCTGAATTCTTGTTTTCATGACACTGCAGTTATGTCAGCTCAGCTTGTGTTGCTGTGAGTAGAGGTGTGAACCCTGTGTAGTTTTTCACAGACAAACAAACACAGACAGAAACACACAGAGATTAAAGACAACAAGTAACCCAATGATTACACGCATACACATCAGACGTCTGCTTTGTTCCTCCACCCTCCCTGGTCTCTTTCGCACAACCAGAGAGGGGCCTTTGAGTGTGTGCCAACAGTTTCCAGAATAGATATCAAGTTCTGTCTGCGTGGTTTTACCCACTGCCTGTGCAAAGGCTCTGTACTATGTCTCTCTTTCACGCTCTTCTTTTTCTCTCACCCATCAAATCAGCTATCTGACCTGCTCTGTTTGTGTTTCCTCACACTCTCTTCCTCTCTCCCTCACAGCTAGATAAAGGATAAGGGAATGACCTCCTATTTTATCACAGGCCATGATGTCGGTTGTTGTCTCTGATGATAATGATGAACGTTAAGCAGCTTAGGTTGTTACCTTGCACTTGAACAAATCCTCTAATATGTGTCTTTTGTGCGGTCAACAAGCATGTCCATGATGGTGACGTTCACTTGAAAAATGGGGCATGTGTACAAGGTTATGCACTTTTTGGGTTTTAGTGTCAGTTAAGTGCCAGATGAATCGTGAGTTATAATCCTGTAATGGAGGGTGGGGGGGTCTGGGGGCGCAGGTGCACACAAGGGCCTCTGTACTGTAGGCGTGTGTTGGAGACCCACAGTATGTTAACCTCATATCTGCTTGTTGCTTACTTGGCTGGCTCCAACCTGAGACTTGTCCAGATGCCAGGCAAACGTGGGTTTCCTCTAGAGTGTGTGTCAAGCCTGTGTGTGTGTGTGTGTGTGTGTGTGTGTGTGTGAGTGTCCATGTGAACTCCTCCTCCGCACTGTTCCCAGCAGGCTTCCTATCGTGACCTCGTAGCAGTGTCAGGCTGCGGTAATGCAGTGTCTCTGTCTACCTTGATCAGTGAGTGTAGCCCTGCGAAGAAGCCTCCAGGCACTGGCAGGTACAGCGCCCGGTCTCTCTTCGTGTGCCAGTCAGCATTAAACAGCTACGAAATCTCACTACTGGGCGGTGTGTAGGCAGCAGAGGCAGTCAGTTATAGAGGAGGCTGACATCATGGCAGGCTCGCTGCTGTTGGCGTTTGTTCAGTAACATTCTATTTATATTATTATATTATTAATATTGTTATTATTGTACAAAGGAGAGACTAGTGCCTCTTTTCCATTATGTGCTGTGTCTATTTCTGACTCAAGAACAGACGTAACTTATTCAAGAGTCTGAAGAGTGCTAATCTAGATATCGGAAGAGGCTTTTCAGATGATAAAGGTTATTGACAATATAAGAAACATTACCGAGATATGTGATTTAGGCATTTGAATAATCATTTGAGAGTTGAATGATGGAAAAGTTTGCTGCTCGCGAACTGTCTTGGAAAACGTGCATGGACAAGGTTGAAAATGTCTCCTTGTGTCTCAATCCTGGGCGCACAATGAGACATTTTGAGCACAGACAAAGTTTTCCTGCAGAAATTATAAATAAATGATCCCGCAAAAATCGAGAAAACAGAAATCTATTCTGTGCTGTGTAAACGTATTTGTGTGCATGCTATTATCCACATATATGCATATATACCTGTCTCACTCAAGTTCCATTTGCAGGTTAGTCTGTTTGTTTTGTGTGTTTTGAGCTACACAGCTGCCAGGTCTGAATGTTTAACACTGTGATGATAGAAGCAGGCGGATGCAGGAAAAGACTAAGCCCTCACCTTTTTATCTTTTGGGCAACGTGAATATAGACCCTGTGACTTTGATGCGGAGTGTAGGGGGTTTTTACATGTTACATGTTGCCGTGTAGAAAGTATACATACAGTATGGAGGGAGCATTAGAAACACCTGTTGTGGACAGACCATAGATTGACAGCAGGACCCACGGGTCTCCACTCTCCTCATACCAAATTAGTAGCACTCACACACACACACACACACACACACACACACACACACACACACACACACACACACACACACACACACACACACACACACACACACACAGACTGCAGGTCCACATACACACACACACGCACACACACACAAGCACACACGCACGCACACACACACACACACACACACACACACACACACAAACACACACAGACTACAGGTCCCCGAGGTGTGTAGGAGGAGAAATCCTCATCAGGATGTCCAGTGGAATGTAGTACGGCTGCTGCAGGTTGTCATGAAAGTTTATAGGGTTTATTTTAACTCCTACACATAGCTCAGCTACTCAGTCACACCAGGGCTCCAGTGCTGTATCAAAGACAGACACACTATCTTTGATACAAATAAGCTTTTCTCTTATTTTATGTCATGTCATCTGGAAGTTTTAGCTATGAGTAAATAATCATTCATTCATTTTCGAAATCCTATACTTTGATCTACGTCTACGTTGACTTCTGTGTGACCTGCATTGGTTAGTTTCCAGATTTAGCCTGTCGCTGGGGCCTCTTGTCAGGTCAGTTCTTTGGGACCCCATGCAGACAGCAGAGCCTGTTAACCTGCAGGGCTTCCCTGAGATAATCCCCCTCCCACTGCATGTTGTCTCAACATTGACTCGGCTCTTGATCAAGCAGTAGCTGTGTAGATGTGAGGGGCCAGTGTCCAGCTCAATAAGGCCTTCGTACCCTGTGGTTCTTGACGTTTATGAGGCTTCTATGCAATAAGCATGTAGAAAACGTTTTTTTCCCCCAGGAGCTATAAAACCATGACAGATATAAGAACTGACCAAAGTTTGCCTTTTGATGACCACAAAGATGATAATATACAAATTTGGCTATTATTGGCTTCAGTGCCTCATATTAGTTCTAATTTCTAGGAGTTTAAAATGAAGTGGCTTAAACATGACCCGGCTTTCTTTTTTCTTTTTTTTACTTAAAAATCCAGTCATGATAGGAAATTGGTGAGCTGACAAAATCAACAACACAAATAAGCACCATGTTGCAATAGTATGGCATTTTTCCTCTGAAAAGATGGTTCCCTGGTAGTCTTCCAGCCTTTTAAAAAAACCTGCCTCTCCACCATTATGGTGGTCTGGATCATATCTGACGCTCTGCAGTTCACTGAAATTAATGGGTGACCACATACATACAGTCTGGGACTGAAATAGAAAAATGTAACTTGAAAAAATCACAAATACATTTACTTAAAGGGAATTATCTCTGGACTTAAGACTAAACATTTGGTTGGGTCTCAGTTGAAACAATTTATTATCTTACACTGAAACAATCTTAATTTTTAAATCTAGAGAAATCCTTGGTATTTGTACAAATAGGATCCCCCGTCTGCAAATGAGTAACCTAAATCCCTTTGTAATGTTATCTTGAGACCATCAGAATTCTCATCAAAACAAGGATATACTGTATAATGGAATAAGCCTCATAAAGCCTTGTGTCCCTTGCCAAATACACTTGAAATTCTAGAGAGCAGATCTGATCCCTGGTGCAGTGTTTGATCTGTCTTTAAAGAGTAACTTAACACCAGGTTGAAAAGCAGTGTTTTGCAGTCCTCTCTCCTTGAAAGTTCCAAGCCTGTTTCACCTCTGAACACACCCAGCATCACCGAGGGGTGCGGTTGGGTGTGCTCAAAAGTGGGCCCTGTTGAACCTGTAACCACCAACAGTGATGTCTCAGTTTCCTGGAGTACACCTGGACATCACTACCGCAAGATGAGAAGTTAAACCACTGGAGGTCAGCAAAATCAAGATTTCCAGGGTTTTCATGTCACTATTTAAAAATTGTACACAAAAAATCCGAACCCAGTCTTTCTCAAGACATTGCATTCTGGCTGTTCTCACTTTGAGGGTTCATTAATACGGTACATTAATCTTAAATGCCCGGGAAACCTTGATTCCAGACATCTTGTAGAAATGATAAGCTCTGAGAATGATTTAATCAGGGGTAGAGGGGAAATGAGGCTCCCTTCTTATATATACCAGGAACTTGCTCTTTGTAGTGGAAACATCCATTTCCAATTGCAGTTTCGGTCATTTTCCATTCCAAAGAAAAGAATTACAACTCCTACTAATATTTTTCACAGACCATGAATTAAATTTCTAATTTAACTAAATAATGAATGTAGAGCTCATATACATGAGAGTGTAGAGTAGACTAGAGTGTAAAGCATAAAATATAAAGTGTCGCTGTGAATTAATGCGAGGATTCAATGAATCAGTCACAAATGAAATGATTTTAATAACATAGAGTAAAATTAAAAGTGCTCTTACCTGCATGGTTATTGTCCAACTCATGGGCGACTCCCCCCAGCAGGTGTTCCTCCAGGATGGTAGGTCTACTGAAGGCCATATTAAGGCTCGTCGGTTTTCCACAATAGTTCAGTGGTCCAGTAGTTTTGTTTTTCAGCAGGATCCGTTTCCCAGTGGTTTCTTTTCAGGAATTCGGTTCGCCAAGAGTAAGCTTTCCACGGCTTTGCTTTGCTGAAGCTCAACTCTTGTCCAAGTCCACGTGCAAAGGGACAAATCCAAATGACATGCAGCCCTTATACACCCTCGGTTAGGTCCCCATTACGTTTCTCGTAGTGAGGCACGCACGTGCGTGTACGTGGACAGAGAGAGACACACATCATGTATTATATTTTTAATCTCATAACTTTGAATATATTTTAAAATTCTGTTTATACTTGTGTTTGCAACTATTTTTTTAATTCATTATAATAAATTTGCTGTTGTTTATACAACCTGTTTCAGCAATACTTATGACAATACAGCAAATCTGGATTTGAAATTGAAAATAAATTTGAGAGAGAGGATTCAAGGAGAGTTTAAGCAGACAAACAGTTGATATAAACTGTCCAATGTTTGTGTCTACATGTTGATATGTAGTTATGATTTTCCATTTCTTCCATAGACTGTCTCCTTCAGCACCTAATATGTCCATAAAAGCTCATTATTTTCATATTTTTCCAAAACACTGACACAACAAGACACATTACCAGCAGCAACTGACCGACTGGTAATAGGTCAATGATGAAGGCGTCCTAGCCAGACTACCTCTAACTTCTTACAGACCTAAGAGCTCTTTTAATCTTTGTGAATTACAAAGACTAAACTGCTGAAGACCAAACACTTAGGAAAGCAAAGCAAAGCAAAAGCAAAGCAAAGAGTGACACACCACTTAGTTTTAGGAGTTTCTCCTGACTCAGCAAGTCAGGAGTTACTGTTAGTCT